>NC_091182.1:8011149-8253571 GCF_040958095.1 Procambarus clarkii | reverse complement strand
CTAAATTTGTAATATAAATAAAAGCTCTGGATTATGTAAATACGCTCTTGTCAAATTCTGTCATGTATTATTGTCTGGCTAGTAATTATTCTTGAATAATGGCACACACACAATGGCAATGTGTGCACTGCCTGAAGATTAGGGCAGAGATTGACAGGCTAATGAAGCAGGTGAAACCATAATGGAGGGGAAGGCATCTCCGCAAGGATGCAAATGAGAAGCTCCATCGAGATAACTCAATTTATCCACCACTCGCCAGCTAAGACGGCGAAAACGTCAAAGAAATCAATAACACTGGTTAGAACATTTAACCACTTCAGTTAAATGAGGGGAAGACCATTAGCGATAACTAACCAGAGAAGCTGAGCATCACAACAAAAGCCTGGACATTTGATGGTGGCTTGGCACATACGCTGTTAGGCCAAACCTTCTGCTTCATAAATACAAGCGTTTAGGCATGTTCACCGCGGTCAAGGAATCAGGTAATAAGAAATAGTGTGAAGCAATACTATCAAGTATTGATGACAAAGTAGTAAGACTGCAGACATTGTCTGCCTCTCGATAACAATATTCACCGAGCTAGAAGCAGAGAGTATTTAAATAAAGTAACAATAACTTAAAAGTATTATTGAATAACTGGGAAGCTTGCATTAGCATGAAGATCATGTGAGTGACAAGATTCGCTTTTCATGGTTGGTGTGTGTGGCAGCTTCTGTAGACCGAGTTAAATGTGTAGGACTGTGGTAGGCACCACAGTAATAGTGATATGGTTATGACCAGTGGAAACTGCTGCTGCTGTTGTAGGCACCACAGTAAGAGGGATATGGTTATGACCAGTGGAAGCTGCGGCCGCTGTTGTAGGCACCACAGTAAGAGTGATATGGTTATGACCAGCGGAAACTGCGGCCACTGTGTAACACTGTAAAGTGTTTGGTTTAGTTGTATTTAGTACATACATAGAGTACATGAGTCACAGACAGTAATTTGAGAAGGTGCCAGCTTGGTCGGCCTGAGTTTCACACTTCTAAGAGTTAATGACCCCAAGTGACCCGAGGTCAGATCATGCGAATTTCACCTTACTTCTACTAATCTTATAATTGGAGCCTGGTAGCCTTCAAACATGCCGACGTTTAAGGAGTGGGTTGGTAGAGAGCCGGAGGCTATCTACTTGTGGGCGGAGTTAGTTACTAAGTTCCCCAATATATACTCGGAGAACTATCGATTCGAGAGCATTAACGACAGAGAAGACAGAAGACCAGGCAGCAGAGCAGGACGACAACAGCCGAGACAGGCTGTCGGTCGGACGGGGGTGAAGCTGCCTGACAGCTGCAGACTCCCCCCCCCCTCTCTATCCAGCTATAGGCAGGCACTTGGTGAGTTGAACATTAAGGTGACTTGGTCGTGTTTTACAAGTGTTGTGTGATGATCAGGGGCAGTCAGTTGTAGTGTTCAGATTCTTGGAGGATGACTCACTTTACATATATAGATCTTGAACATTGCTAAAATTATGATACTTAGTATGTGAAATATAATTGAATTTATTATTTAAATTGCCTTTGTGTCCCCTAGATTTGAGTTGAGGTGAGAAAGCATCTGGGATTATTGGTTCCCTGATTTTACCGAGTACATGAAAGATGGGACATACTAACAATAACCTTGATAACATCATTTGAGAATTGTGATACAGACAAGTTCCATTCCTTGTCTTGTATGTAATGATCATGAATGGATGGTGGCAGCTCTTCTACTTCTACTATCTACTCTTCTACTTCTACCTATCTACACCTCTCCCTCCACCCCTCTTGGAACTCTCACTTTCAACTAATGACCCTCCTCGCTCCTCCCCCCTCCCTACCTCTCACCCCAAACCCTCACTAATTACTTCACTATTCATTTCTTTCCTTTCGTTTTCTCTTATACGTTTGTGGCAGTGAAATGTATTCTAGAGTTCTCTCTAGAGTTTCGGGTAGCTGATCCAGTTGCGGCGCCTTGTAGTCTTAGCACCTAGGTAGTCCAATACCTAGGTTACAAGGTGTAGAACGAGAGAGGCTGCCTTAGGAACTCTGGGAGTGCTCTAGAATAGTTAGCTAACTGGGGACGGGATAACGGACTAGAGAGAGCTGTTTCCCCGGCCTCGTTAGTTAACTGGGGGGTGGAATAATGGACAAGATAGAGCTATTTCCCCCACCCCCCATTACAACTGTTGAAGGCACCACAGTAACAGTGATATGGTTATGGCCAGTGGAAGCTGCGGCCGCTGTTGTAGGCGCTACAACGTGAATTATGTGGATGTACTGTTGCAATCCACAAGTTATGAGTAAAGTATTAGCTAGTGAATCAAACACAACAACACTTAACAAATGATGGTCGAAAGGATTGGTAGTACATGTGAGTAGCCGGACTGTTGTCACACTGAGGTAAGGTCTAGGAGATTAAGACAGCCTTAGCCCACCCAAGCCAATGTTACAGCCTTGAGGTCACAAAGGGTGATTCAATGTTCTTGGAAACGAGAAGATTTACATTTAAGATGATTATAACATCCTTGGGATGGTTGTGTGGTGGTGAAGGCTATGACCGGCTAGACAGCAGTCTTGTGGAAGACGCCGTGTCATCAAGTACTCTACTTTACCTGCTTGTGGCAGCAACAGAGAGAAACCAGCCAACTGTGGGGACCCGATATGATCTTGTTGAGACGAGTCTGCAATGTGTATTATATGGGAGACTAACCGGGTAAGGAGTGTTTTAGTGATGGTTCGGGGTTAGGGACTTAAGTTGCGGTTATTAGTTGTATATGAGGGACAACTAGGTCCAGTGCATTTATTGTCAATGGGTAGGCAATTTAACCCAAATTGGATGTTATATTGTTAATTATTGTCAGTATTTTATATAATGAAATTAGAAAACCCGACGGCCTTTAATCACCTTCCATATGTTCTCATGTGATTTCCATTACAAACCTATTAGTATGCCTTAAGGATCTAGTTGGTGAAAATAATTTTTTTTATATATCAAAAACCAAGGGACAAAAACAGGGAATAAATGCAAAGCAACATAAAAACAAACCAATGGGCTTATACATGAAACAAAGCAAACACCATGAAACAGACATTAAATACATACAAGAGGTCACAGCATAGGACAGAGAACAGACAACATAAATAAAGTACAAAGAAAATTACAAAAACGTACAAGAAAAAATGCACAAAATTACAACAAACTTATAGAAAACCAACCACCCTAGAACAGAAAAGAGGAGTAAAGTAAAACAATCACGGACAGTCCGACTCCACACACAGAGGAGCATAACCGGACACAAATGAGGAGACCAACAACAAATAAACAGTAAATCCAAAAATTTCACAAGAACATAAACATAAAATACATACAAAGAATAAAGCAATGACAAGTATAAAATTACAAACACACACACACATTGGACCAACACACGGAACAGCAACACACACCACCACACCACATCCGCACACAACCACAGCACAAACACCCACACCGAACAAAGGCAAAGCACACAACAAATCGCAAATACAGCAAAACAGGCCACACAGGAGCCAAGAACAAACACCCACACCACTCGCACAAACAAGGACACCCACCAGTGCATGCAGGCACCGGGGAACCACCACACACAACACAGAAACCAACCACACAGATCACTTATACTTCTCCGGGTACTCCCGAGCCGGACATCATAAGCAGTAAGCATCCCAAACAAGTTAGTCAGCGTCAGGAAGTGGACGTCCAGGATGCGCAGTAGGCCGAGGCATCAAATCCGGCACACCAATGATGAAACACCGCACCCGCGGAACCCAGATGGTAGAAGGGCACCAGGAAACAGGACACACCCTCATCAATCTCAACCCACATAGGTATACCAGATCCGTCGCCCACCTCTCTGGATGGGAGGATGACAGGCAAGGGTTTCCCCCCTAGGAAGCCGGTCACAATGCCTCACATCGGGCTCCCCACTAGGGCGCGCACTTCGTTCCACGCCGGGCATCGCACCGAGCCCCGCGGAGGGCGGCATCACAGGTGCACCAGTGTCCCCACCACTCGCAACAGGAGCAGAGACCCCCGTCGCACATCCTTCGACAACACCACTACGATGTCGCAATCACCAGGGGCAACCGCCCACTGAGGAAAGGCACAAGCAGGGGGCACAGTGTCAGGCACCACAAGAGGCAACACAGCGACGTCCACAGCATCATCATCCACCTCATCACGCTCCTCTGCCCACGTCCGGCGAGGCGACACATCCCGAGCAGAATGACGGCGCTTAGAAATAGGTTACTGATCGTCGGAACTGTCACCCCCTGCAAACGGTGTCCCAGAAAAACCATCGGCAAGCGGCCACAAAGCCGGGGCAGCACCATCACGAAGAACAACAGCCTAAACGACACGGGGCAAAAAGCCACCACCATTCAAAGAGACCGGAGTTGGAGAAGGAAAAGAGAGCAGGCGGAAGGGAAGACTCCAGCACATGGGAGGAATCCTGCGAGGGCGACAGAACCGGCAGAGGAGAAGATGCACACGCCAATGAGGAAACTACCAGAGGCGACGAGGCAGAGGGCGTGGGCGGGGAGAGACACACCATCGCCCCGACAGCCCCGGGAAGCACATGTTCTTCAGCAGCAGATGCAGGCGCCACCCCTACAGCTCCATCCAAGGTCACCACGGAAGAAACCGGATGCGGATGCACCTCCACAACTACCGAACGGCGAAGGTCTGAAGCAGGCGCCCTAGGTCCTCAGAGCACACCGGTGGGGCAGACAGATGAGGCCCAGATGGAGCGACAGCCGGAACTGCTGCAGGAACTACACCAGGTCGTCTCCCATTCAAACTATCACTAATAGAGTAACCTCATTCATCTTTGCCAACATACAAGGACTGAAAACAAGAACAAACAACAAAGTACAGTTCATAAATGGCCTCCTCGCGGAGTCAAATGCAGTATTTGGAGCTTTCACAGAAACCCATGCAGGGGAATTGTTGGACAGTGAGATCTGGATTCCAGGATATAACCTATACAGGTGTGATAGGAAAATTAGGTCACATGGAGGAGTGGGTCTGTATATTAGGGAAGACCTTGTATGCTCGGAGCTCCTAAACGTTACAAATGAGGTGGTAGAGGTACTGGGATTAAAAATTGAGAAAATAAATTTAGTGATTATACTAATATACAAACCGCCAGATGCAACGGCTGAGGAATTCACAGAACAGATAAGCAAAATAGAGAATAGCCTTGATAATTTGGAGAACCCAATACCTGATATGATCTTCCTAGGTGACTTCAACTTGCCTAGTCTCAGGTGGAACATGGCAAACAATAATATTATACCAGGAAATCTATCAGGACCTAACCAACCACAGATTAGAGAACTACTTAGATTCTGTGACAAATTTTCACTCAATCAGCAGATATCGGAGCCAACGAGAAATGAAAATATTCTAGATCTGGTCTTTACGAACAATGAAGACATTATCAGAGACATTACGATATCAGATACCACATACTCAGATCACAAACTCATTGAAGTGCAAACGACCATCAATACTCAGAATAGACCTAAAACGTTGATAAAGCGAGAGGGGCTATTCAGTAAATTCAATTTTAATAATACAAGGATAGACTGGGAGATAATAAACAGGGAACTCACAAACATTCCATGGGGAACTGTTCTAAATAATACAAGTCCTACAGAAGGAATAGAAAAACTGACTTCAGAAGCGTATCAAGTCTGTCTGAAACATGTTCCTTTGAGGAAAGCCAGAAAGAGATCTAACGTAGAAAGAGAACGCAGACGACACTATAAACGCAGGAAAAAATAACGGAACTGCTTATGCAGACACGAATTTCCCGTCAAAGAAGGAATAATTTAAATAGGGAGATTGAAGAAATCGAGCGGAAATTGAAACTCATGAAACTGAAGAAAGGCAGTTAGAACAGAAAGCAATTCAGGAAATAAAGAAAAATCCAAAATATTTCTTCTCATATGCGAAATCAAAAGCAAAAACCACTGCCAGTATTGGACCTATTCGTACAAGTGAAGGTTCATACACGGAGGATGACAAAGAAATTAGTGAAATCCTAAAAAAGCAGTATGAGGACATGTTTAGCACTCCAATAAACAACATGAAGGTGGAAGATCCAGACAATTTCTTTATGCGGGATATTCAAACCCCTGTAAATATAACTGATATAAACACGAGCGCACTAAATTTTGAAAAAGAAATTGAAAACATGCCCATGCACTCAGCCCCAGGTCCAGACTCATGGAATTCAATATTTATAAAGAAATGCAAAGTGCCGGTAGAACAGGCACTCAGTATAGTGTGGAGGAAGAGCTTGGACACGGGGGAGATACCAGATGCACTTAAAGTAGCAGACATAGCCCCTCTACACAAGGGAGGGAGCAAAGCAATGGCAAAAAATTATAGACCAGTTTCACTAACATCGCACATCATAAAAGTATTTGAGAGAGTGATTAGGAGTCAGGTCACCAATTTCATGGAGACCAATGACCTTCTCAACCCAGGCCAACATGGATTTCGAGCGCGAAGATCGTGCTTCTCACAGCTACTTGAGCACTACGACAAAGTCACTGAGGCATTAGAAGAGAAACAATGCTGATGTGATATACACGGACTTCGCAAAGGCTTTCGATAAATGTGACCATGGCGTGATAGCACACAAAATGAAGTCAGTGGGAATAACCGGTAAAGAAGGACGCTGGATACTCAGTTTTCTGTCAAACAGGACTCAGCGAGTAACTGTCAACCATATAAAATCTAGTCCAATTGCAGTGAAAAGCTCTGTACCTCAGGGTACAGTCCTTGCACCGCTGCTTTTCCTTATTCTCATATCAGATATAGACAAAAATACAAGTCACAGCTTCGTATCATCCTTTGCAGATGACACAAAAATCAGTATGAAAATTACCTCGGCTGAGGACATTGAAAAACTTCAAGCTGATATTAATAAAGTTTTCGACTGGGCATCAGAAAATAACATGATGTTTAACAGTGATAAATTCCAGGTACTCAGGTACGGTAAAAATGAGGACCTTAAACATAATACAGAGTACAAAACAATCAAATGTACCCATTGTAGGAAAACAGCATGTAAAGGATTTGGGAATAATAATGTCTGACGACCTAACGTTTAAGGAGCATAACCAAGTAAATATTGCGACAGCCAGAAAAATGATAGGATGGATTACGAGAACTTTCAAATCCAGGGATCCCATCACAATGGTTGTACTCTTCAAGTCACTTGTGTTGTCCCGTCTTGAGTACTGGTCAGTACTCACTTCCCCCTTCAGAGCAGGAGAGATTGCTGAAATAGAGGGAATACAGAGAACATATACGGCACGCATAGACGCAATAAAGCATCTAAATTATTGGGATCGTCTCAAAGCCCTCCAAATGTACTCACTAGAAAGAAGACGAAAGAGATATCAAATAATATACACCTGGAAGATACTGGAGGGCCAAGTACCAAATCTACACAGTAAAATAACAACGTACTGGAGTGAACGACATGGAAGAAAATGTAGAATAGAACCAGTGAAGAGCAGAGGTGCCATAGGCACAATCAGAGAACACTGTATAAACATCAGAGGTCCGCGGTTGTTCAACGTCCTCCCAGCAAGCATAAGAAATATTGCCAGAACAACCGTGGACATTTTCAAGAGGAAACTAGATTTATTCCTCCGAGGAGTGCCGGACCAACCGGGCTGTGGTGTGTATGTGGGCCTGCAGGCCGCTCCATGCAACAGCCTGGTGGACCAAACTCTCACAAGTCGAGCCTGGCCTCGGGCCGGGCTTGGGGAGTAGAAGAACTCCCAGAACCCCATCAACCAGGTATCAACCAGGTACCTGCAGAGCGAGGATACGCTGGGAAATCCCCATGCACAGAAACGGGGAAAATCGTCCAGGAAAACTGAAGGAGCCTCTGCACGGGGAGCGTCGCAACCGGCCGCTACGTGGCCCTCCACACCACACCAGACATGTGCGTGTTTGACCTTGATAGAACGTCCGCATAGAAAGGCCACGAAACGAAACCCTAGATGGTATCGGGCTCGTGAGCCGCATGACGAGTCTGCGTGTACCCAGCCGGACCCCCTTCAGGCAGCCCGCACTCAAAATGTTGAACCGGTGCTTCACCACCACACCAAACCGCGTAAACACTGACACAAGCTCTGCCTCAGGGAAGGTCACTGGCACACCGTGAACACTCACAAATGTCAAAGGACCCCAGGGATCCGATATCTCCACAGTCACAGCCGAATCAGGAATAGGAAGCGAGTGTGCATCCCAGCACGCCACAAACTCCTGGTAAAGCAGCGACGTGGCAAACGATACCGCCACACGGGTAGGCGAGATCTTTTCAAGCCCCAGTAGTTCAGAGACGTCAACACGAAGCACGTCCAGGAGAGCAATCTCCACAATGGGCCAGTCCACTGCACCAGAAACATCCAGCCAGACAGTATCAACCAACCTAACACGGGTACCTCCGGCTACCGCCATACTGCCAGCCAGCCCCCCCTGCTAGCGGGCGCTCCACACCTCAAACTGCACCCGCCCCCTCGCAACTCCAGGCAGCAACTGGCAGGTCAGGGGAGCACGCCCGACCCTCCTGGCGGCCAACGAGGCAATCCATGCATGAAAAATAGATTGGTTGTAGTAAACTATTTCATGAGGCTAATTATATACAGTGGGGTAAATTTTGTATTCAGAACTAATCTGGGTTTCTCCGTTCACGACCGTACACACAAAAGAGCAAACTACTACCAAACGCCATTGTACGAGGAAAACACACAACAATTAACAATACAGTATTATAGGATACCAATTCTTTTACACAAATATTTTTCCGTCGAGGAGGGGGCAGTCGCAATACGTCAAAGTATTAGATGTAATGTGGGAGTGGGACTCAAAACTGAGCTACACAAACTGTTTGGAGAGAAATAATATGGAAAATTATCTACCTAATGATAGGTGTTAAACATAATCCACTAAACTTCGAAAGAAAACAGCTTTTATGAGAACTAATATCTATTGCTTCTAGGTCTAACACTGAACATTGTTATCAATTTTAGTACAATAAATTTTACTTGCCAAACAGGATTTTTTTGGTAATTTATGACCACTTTATTAAGCAAAATAATATTGTGCCAACACAGTAAGATAATATAGACTTGTTTAACAGGGAGACACTGATAAGTAGCATCTTAAAAGGGATGTACTACTTAGGGAACTGACCACAAGGAAATTACATTAAACAAGACTCAGAAAAATTATTTGAGAGAAACGTAAGGTGCTAGATTATTCTCACATCAGATTCATATATTTTGGAGGTCTTTGGGAATTGTGGATTTGGCAGACTAACATGAAAGTTGGTCAGTTCTTGAGTCACTGGATCACAGGTGGTGGTCGCTGGATCACAGGTGGAGGTCGCTGGATCACAGGTGGTGGTCGCTGGATCACAGGTGGTGGTCGCTGGATCACAGGTGGTGGTCGCTGGATCACTATGTAATGTTTAAATTACAAATAAAGCTCGGGAACATGGTGCACTATAGATTGTTTAGATCAAATAGTAGTGACTCAGTATGGGTAACCATGGCACTAAAGAACTTTATCAGAAAACAGAAGGCTTAATACAAACGAATTATGACAATTTTGATACATAACTTCCCGGCTTGGTGCCTTCTATTGATAATTATTATGATAAAATCTTTGTAAAAAATGAAACAAAACACTATGTACACTTTTGCAGGGCAAGCAGAAAGCCTTCTGGGGTTTCACCAGATAGATGAAAGATTACAGACAACACCTGGACATTAACAAACAAGTCAAATAACAGATGACAAAGAAAATTTAAATTACTAAATTCTAAGAAAGTATCAAAGACCTTTATGAATATATCAGACCAAATCTACGTAGAATGTGAAGATGACCTTCTGACAAGTTTAGTGGTTACCAGAGAGGAAATTATTAAACAAATATAAAAGGATGCTATAGCCATCACAGAAGGAGGGGGGATAGAAAGCAGTCACAGCCACGAGGTCACTTCAAGGCAGCTAAATCCCAAGGGACATCAGAGTCAGACCTACCAGACATTTAAAATAATGTTTATAGGAAACCTACAAAACGTTTATAGGAAATTGTTAATTTTTACTATGATCATCAAAGTTAAGTAAGCAGTATTTATGGGAATGTTTCTTACAGGCCTGAATTTTTGAACTCAAAACCATAATTTTAAAGACTGCCAATCGGCCATCAAAAAGTGTCTCAACTGTGAGGGAGCACACACCGCCGTCTCTATGGACTGTCCCATACAACTTTAGGAAATTACGAAATCGGCACCAGCCACACCAACAACCAATCAGCCGGCGAGCTTCAACACACAGGCAACGACGTTCCCTGTGCTACCCAACTCCTCTGCTACAACGACGTCCCCACCAGACCAGGCCGCTCACCCACTGGGGGACACTGCACAGAGTACTTTGCTTTAAGAGGTCAGACCCCACCCTGATCCGGTGCATTAAACCGGTAAGAGACGGGAGACCTCTTAAGGAAAGTGCAACCCTCTAGATCAGGCTCTCCTGCACCCAGCACTGCCGGGTGGGTAAACATTAGGCAGCAACGATTAGAGCCATGATCTACCGAATCAAGGTACGATTCAGAGGGAACCAGACCCCTACTCGATCAGAGATATCGGATTTGATCACCACTACAACGAATGTTGCACCCCTGGACGTCGTACTCAACGATGATGGACTCCCTCAACTGCTGTTCAGCAGTGCCGAGGCCGTACAACGCCTCTTTAACCCCATTCACCTCACTGCTCTCGAGGAGGCGCACATGTTCCTCACCCCACCACGACACTACCTCGCAGCCAGGACTGTTTTCTTAAGGAGAGTGAGCTCCCTCATCTCCGAAAAAGCTACCACCGACGTCGCCACCAGCATAACCGAAGATAACCCTTCCTTGACTGCAGTCACCGTAAAATTCATCCCTGTGCAGGACAGCCACCTCTCCACTATGAAGAGGTGGCTGTCGTCGTTTTGGTAGGGACGCGAGTCTTATTTTCCTCGGCGTCACCCCTTTTATATGAAAGGAACCGTCGGAAATGCATCCGAGGTGCCGTGTGGTTTGTCGCCTCCTCGTTGGTGGAGAGAGGCGACGCCACAGTGTTTTTGTTCAGCCTTCCCATGACATGGAAGAAGGTTGGTGCTCTGTTCCCATGCACACAGACCGATCGATAGCTGACTCGATGTGCAGTCGTAGGCTGGAGAAGTGATCGCACGGAGATCGGAAGGAATCGTCGTGACACAACGACGATTCACCTCGTCTTCCTTCACCTCGCCTGAGGAAGCTACCTCTGCTACCACCAACGGCTTCCGGTGCTTCGGCCTCGCTTGTACACCCCGACAAATGACAAGAGAACATTACTACCAGCTACGACAGTGTTTTAAGTGCTATAGTTATGAGCACTTCACTAAAAATTGCCCATCTCAGGACCAACGGTGCAGCAAGTGCGCCGAGAGTCACCACTTCAAACAATGCACCAGCGACTTCCTCAAATGCCTTCTCTGCCAAGGTCACCATACTGCCGTCTCTGCTGAGTGTCCAAAAAGACGTCAAGAAATACAGAAGATGACCGAAGCCAGGCAAGCCAACACCACACGACGAGAACCGTCAACATTCAACGTGCAAGCCGCCAACTTTCCTCTGCTTCCGGGAGGGGGCGGAGCTTCTGCACAGACTGCATCCCATTGGGGCCCTGGGTCCCAGCCCGCCAACCAATCATCGACGCAGCAGCGACAGCCACAACTTTACTCTGCTGAATCAACAAGCCAGCCCTCACCACACCAGATGCTGCTCCCTAACAGGAACCATAACGTCATAATGGGACTCATCCGCACTGCTGAAATGATTGCAGGCAAGAACACCAAGGAATTTGTACGAATTCTGAACATTATGTACGCTGACAACGGTTTACCAACATTTACTGTTCGTGACGAGCTCTTCACAACAACAGCCTCAGCCAACA
Organism: Procambarus clarkii; assembly: GCF_040958095.1. Taxonomy (NCBI): domain Eukaryota; kingdom Metazoa; phylum Arthropoda; class Malacostraca; order Decapoda; family Cambaridae; genus Procambarus; species Procambarus clarkii. The sequence continues at coordinate 8,241,498 of NC_091182.1, read as the reverse complement.
CCAATGCTACGACTTCAGCAACAAATACCACTTCTGCTTCTAACATCAACATCACCATCTCTTCAACTGCATTGGCAGATATCCTGTCTGCTGACGCCCACCCTGTGCAACCTGATACAGACTCTGCAACATCCTTGCACACTGCTACTACTCCAGACGAACCATCTACTTCTCCAGTGGTACCTGAGACTGCACCAACTTCACCAGCTTCACCAGAAAATACACCAGCCGCACCTGAGACTACACCAGCTTCACAGGTACCTACACCTGATGCTTCTGCAAACCAACACTTGTTTTCCGATGATGACTACTGCCTCGATTGACGTTGAAGCACAATCACCATCTCCAGCAACACACGAGTCTCCAAGAGTCCGCACTATATGATCAACGTCAACAACTTACACTTGGAACTCCCGAATACAGACGCCTCTCCAGCAAAATACTCAACACAAGGTATGCGGAATGCCTGCTGAATGATCCAAACTTAAAGTACACACTAAAGAACGAAGTAATCTTCGTTGAATGCGACGAAACCACATTGTCAAAGGACCTTTTCCCACCAGACTACGCCGATTACAAACATCAAATGATTACTCGAAGCAAGAAGAAGAAACACCAAATTGTAGAAGAAGACACCACATGAAGACAGATTGTTTCCACCTTGAATGCTGAAGCACTGCCACCGCCGCCTTCCAGACCCGCCTCCAAGCCTAGCCAGTTGTTGGGTTGGTTGCAGCATCGACGTATTGCCACGCAGCTGGGTTTAGCCCTGGCACTTTTTCTTCAACTTCAGCATTTCCTCTCACCGACTACTCTTCAGCTGTCCCCACTTCAAGGCTCGCCCCAATGGGCATCTTCTCCTGTATTATTCAGATTCAGACACTGCACTTCAATGCCACTGGCACCCCTTCCACTAATCATATCAAACATGCCAACACCAACAGCATCAAATTTCTCATTGCCTCAGAAGACGACCTTTTGCCTGTTTTAGGGAATCTGCTTTAAGTAAACTCGCCCAAGCTTCTCCGACTCCTATCCTCACTATTGAACAAAAATCTAAATGCTCTGTCCTTGTACGAAATGTCGCCAGCTCTGTTCTATCAGCACCTAATACTATCAATCTCTCTCAGGACATTTCACACAGGACTGTTATTACTGTAATGGATATATACTCGGTGCCTAATACAAAACACCTTAAGATCCAAAGTTCTTCCTCTGCAGAAGCTCAAAAACTCTTGTATCAAGATATCAAAATCTTCAATACCAGCACTCCTCCCTATCTCATTTGTTCAGTTGACTATCTTCCTTTGCTGCAATGTTTCAAATGTTACAAATGAAAATGTAAAAGCCCACAAATTTGCTCTAAATGCTCTACAGAAGGCCATTTTTATACTCGGTGCTTTGCCCCCACCCTAAAATGCACTAATTGCCAAGGTGCTCATTCAGCAGTTTAAAAATCTTGCCCTCTGAGAAAAACTCGGAAAACTCTTCGTACTAACCACCCTCGCACTCATACACACCCTCATTCTTCTTTAATCACCCATAACCCATCCCATCACCAAACAGCATCAGCCAACTCCATATCCTATGCCAGTGTCCTTAATGCTTCCCCTCACCAGCAACATCACCACCCTACTAATGTACAACAAACTCGGTCCTCTCTACCTCTTTCCTCACCCACCACGTACACACTACTCTCCTCTCCAGAACATGACATATGAGCGAGTCACAGCCTGCATCCAAACAGCATATCTGCAAGCTTAAGACTATGGCCGAGAGTTCGCCGACTACCTTCCCATCTTCCTCACTCACAATGGCCATCCTAGTATTTCTGTACCTCCTCCACACCTCTTGCACTCTTGTTCCTTTCTCCTCCCCATGGTGCATACTCCGACACAACATCTATATATTCGAACCTCTATTGGAATCAGACCCAACTATGGGATGGGTCAACCCAAGTATCGCATTTCCAAAAGGGTCGCCCTTGTTGGAATAGACGAACGCCGAAAGAATAGTGTTGAAAACATCTTGATAACTTATTAAACCAAAATTATTTATAAGTCAGAAAAAAGACAAATGGGATCTATATGCAAAACCTCTACCAGACAAACATTTTAAGTAAAACTGAAGATATTTGTAGTTGTATAAAAGTCGCAGTTTTCATCATTCGTCGAGCTCGAAACTCGCAGCATTCATCTCGGAACAATGCCTATTTCACGCAGATTCCTCAATAAACGTAAGAGTTTTATATGTCACAAGATAAAAAAATAAGCTTCATTTTAAATATCTTACTATGGGCATATTTAAATTTAAAGAGAAGATACGTGTACTTTTATAATAGCTGAGCTCCGACCCCGGACAGATCAATCGACGGAGCAGCTAACTTTCAGAACAATGTTTATTTCCTGTAAATTTGTAAATAATCGTAAATTTTTTATATGCCTCAAAAAAGATAGGAATATAAGGCTCATTTTAAACACTTTATCATAGACATAAATAAAGTTCTAATGAAGATTCGCGTGTTTTAATAATTGCCGAGCTCCGACCCTCGCACAGACTGATCGAAAGAGCAACTCTCTCTCAGACCAATGTTTATTTCAAGTAAATTCGTTAATAAACAAATGTTTTATATGTCTTAAAGATAGAAATATAAGCTTCATTTTAAATACATTACAATGGACATATTTAAAGTTCACGTGAAAATACATGTTTTTATAGTGGCTTTCAGCAGCTCGTCGGGCAAGGAGTGCAGACGCATACACACTTGCCGATACATTGTGTAATTAACACAGATACGCCAATAAAACAAAAAATCTTATATGCCTCCAGAAAGACTAAGCTATAATCGTTATTATGAGTGCACCAAAGGAAATATATCTTGGAGACCAAAGATAAAGCAATTTTAATTTATGTTTCGACTCTCGCCCGGGCGGGAGATGAGGCGACTCTCGCCCCATCTATTAGAGATTGTCCACCTAAAGACCCAAAGCTACTTAAACCCTCCTAGCATTATGTAGGTAATGAAGTAATATGGTATATATACTCACTATAATGTTGGTGCTTGATGCAGAACATGAGAAAACATAATTTTATTCTGAAAAAATTTATCTTTTCATAACAAAATAAGATGTAAATATGTAATATCAAAGGAAGTCGATGGTCCAAGCAACAATGTCGTGAAGCGACTTATCCAAGATATACTGTTGTCTGGAAAGTGCTGGCATATCAACCCTCTGTACACAGTGATCCAGTCGTCACACTTCTCTGCTCAAATTATCGCAAATTTAATTTATGATAAGTAGAATGCGTATTTTTAATCAAATCTAACAATCTTTAACGTTTTCTGGCTAGTTATTTAAAAATAAATAGCTGGAAGTTAAATCAACTCCATAGAACAATATTTTTGTTATAGATAATGACCGATATTTGTTGGTATGCGTTCGCTACATAAACTATCATGTACTGTACTTAAGTAAAATCTCCCCGTTTCTTCGCACATGGAACACACAACCTTACAGGCTCTCTGATTTACTGTTTAAGAGAGATTCACAAATAAAGCTTATAATTCTACATGTTATCAAAAAGGCAGTGACAAAGTCATTTTTGCGTTTTAATCACAGAGATTAGATCTTATTTAAATAGAAAAGATATTCATATTTTAAAGAAGGTTTCTTGACCGTCGCTCTCCCTATCGATAGGAACTAACTTGTTTTTTGTTATTATTAACAAGCTTAGGTATACACAGCAATGTGCTGCTACCCTATTCTAAATGAAAGATTACACAGTGTGTATAAAAAACTAGCTATAAGTTCATCTAATATTCACATCTCACAGGATGGTTAGTTATACATGAAATCAGGGGATAAAATACCAGTCTCAATACAAAAAAAAAATCAACTCTTACTAAAAATCAGGTGGGAACATAAAATGTAAGGTTGATCTATTAGCCTCCATTAGCAAAATCTGGGTATAGCATAAGAATATCTTCCAATATTCCTACGTGTATGAAGTAATTACAGAGCTCAAAGTATCTCATACCATTTGGTCTAAAGTCACTTATAACAGGGCAATCACAGATATAGTGTTGGTGAGTATGTCCCAGCTCTTGTTCACATAGTTTACAATTAGAATGTTCACCAGTGGGGGCCATTCTTTACGTGCAGACACCTGCTATAGATATCGATATCCTAACCAAATTCTGGCAATTACAATGTCACACTGTCTTTGTGACACTAGTGGATGTTTTATGCTGTCCGTTCATATAATTCTAGATTCTAAACATGTTTAGTTCCTTTATTATGCACCCCATACCCATCTTGTGGGCGGTAGTGGAAAGGGTTACAGAGGCACATAAACATGTCATAGCTCTTTATACTTTTGCTTTCTGGCTTTTGTTTGTCAGTGACTGCTCTTCTGTCTTCTCTAATTACCTAAAATATTGCGGCTTTTGCAGGAGATTGGAACACCTATATCCAACTCAATTTCAGGCTTATCATGTGCAGTTTTAGCCGCCTTGTTTGTGTCATCATGCTGGACAACACCTATAGAAGAAGGTGTCTATACAAATGAGACTTTGAAACTCCTACTCTTTGCAATAATAATGTTTATAATGAATGTTATAACTACAACCTGCTGAAGATCAATGTTAATTTTATCTACATAATGTAATAAACGGAAAGTTTTCTATGTCAACAGAAAGGCAGAAATATAAGCTACACTTTAAATACTTTGTCACAAATATATCTGAAGTGAGAGCGAAGATATATGTATTTGTATAGATATGATATTGTACAGTTACTTGATAGCTTACTCTAAGACTGTGAAGTCCTTCACAGCAGCCAATAAATTGTGTAATATATTTCCATATATGCTAATTAACATTAAAATCTATATTTCAGAAGGAAGGAAGATGTGGACGTTAATGTGACAACATTTCAAGGTATCTCTCAAGTTAAATAATACCACCCTATCGCCGGTGTCCCGACACATGAAAACTACCTAGGTATCAGTGGCCAGCCAGGCGGAGATCACAGGTTGCACAATACTGATTAATTATGTAATTCACAGAGATGCGTTGATAAACATTAATGTTTTATATTTTATTAAAAATACAGATATAAACTTTGTTTCATACGTTAAAAATAACAATATTTCAGTAAATATAATATAAGCATATTATGTATTGTATATGCTGAATTATAAATGTACGTGTTATTAACACACATCCAATGTGTTAATTTTATATAAACACAGTATACATCCAGTGTATATAATATAACAAAAGCAAACTAAGGTGGAGGACTTGAGCTGAATCCTGAACTCTTTGTTCCTATGTTTAAATACGACAGTTTTAAATTTCATGTAAAGTGATTTGTTAACAGTAAACATTGTTGTATCACTGGAGTGTCTCAAGTGTAATATATATATTGACCTTATATCTATGACTATTGCAGTATACAGGGGAGAGATCAGCACCAGAAGGGTCTTGCACGAGCTAGCGATGGTGGTTTGAAATGGCAGGGAATTCTCGTTTCTTGTTGACCCTTGATGTGTTCAAGCTCCTGGAAGTCTATGTGCTGACCGCTCACCTACGCTTTGGGGTGTGTGATAATGATATGGCTAAAGCACTGGATTCCTGGAAGATCTGATTCGTCACTTACGGAAAATGCAGAAGACTGGTGTTTACAGTGACGTAGAAATATTAACTAGTGACGGTATTAGACTCCCAGCTCACTGCGCAATACTGCAACCCATCCTCGACTCAAGTCCATTACATCCAGCGTTCGACCCCTCAGACGCATTCATAAATTTTTACATGCTATTCATTCAAAACGGGAATTTTCTCAAATATTAATTTATATTAAAATATATTAGCATTGTGCATATATAGGCATAGGTTAGGTAAGGTTTTTAGGTTCTGTTGGTGATTACTTGTATTTGTAGTCCGTGGGTGAAGCATTTACTTCACTAATGCACTAATTAATTCAAAAATCAAAGTGAACTTTGATATCAAATCAGCTGTCAGGATAGATGAAAACAGTCCCTGTAGAACAAAGCAAATGCTCTTCATCTCTATAATCCCGCTGCTAAGTATAACCTCATCCAAACAGCAGCTAGCAAAAATCAAACCTCTGTCAATGATTGCCTTACAAAGCAGCGTAGATCCCTCCTCCACAGGCTGCATATAATTCGCAAACAAACCCAAGTCTTATAAAACAGTGTTACACTGGGAATGGAACGATCATTGTAACGAAAGAAAAGAAAAGAACAGACAAGAAAAAAGTGTTAACACCACCTAACGAATTTCTTTAATGACTGACGTAACTGAAAACCAGCATTCTTCCAATATCATTACTGAAATCTCATATCTAATATCAAACCAGACCAATATCAAGTCTAGGTAGACTTTCAAAAATTTGAAAAAAAATATTTGCAAACAGTTTGACTCCTACTTTGTAAAACAACTTATTCAAGTCCCTGCCAGTTTGGCTTCCGTTCCCAAAAGAGTACCAATGATGCCATTATTAGTCTCCTTAATATAATTTGCACAGCCTTTAACAAAAATGAGTTCCAATTGGCCTCTTTATTGACCTGAGAAAGGCCTTTGATTATGTAAATCATAACTACCTCTTACTTATACTTCACCACTATGGTATTCGAGGCCTTGCTCTGGACCATTTTCGTTCCTATCTCGGTGACCAATATATATCACCAATATATATAGTCATCAATAGTATATCCTCTCAATTCTCTCATTGACACTAGGGGGTGCCATAGGGGTGTCACAGGGCAGCATTTTGGTATCTTCTATTTCTTATAAACATTAATGATTTGCCAAATATTTCTAACATTCTTAAACCAATATTATTTGCTGACGATACTACCTTCATCTATTCTGACCCCTACCCCCACACACTAAATATTATTGTCAACAGTGAATTAAAAAAAAAGTCCACTCGGTGATGTCAACCAACAAACTTACACTAAATATGGAAATGACCTACATTTAATTTGGTAGTAAATCATCAAATCAGACTCTACTTCAGATAGACAATGTCAACATTACCAATAAAAATTAGGGAACTTCCTTGGCCTATCCATAGTCAACAGACTGAACTTCGGCACCAGCACCCACATACAACACATTGCCAAAAAGAGTTTAAAAAACGGTCGGTATACTTTCTAAAATCGGATATTATGTTCCTCACTCTGCTCTCCTCATTATACTATGCCCTAATCTATCCCTATCTTATTAATTGTATCTGTGCATGGGGTTCAACCACTCCAAATTACCTCAAGCCTTGACGTGTATGAGAGCAAAGTCTTTGTTCTACTTCCCTGTCTTATTATCACAAGTGAATATGTAAAGTCTTGTTCCACCTGTCAGACGAAAAGGTGCCCCAAAGGTACAGGCCCCACTCCAAGAGTTTCTTGAAATTTGAATCTCTAGATAGGGTAGGTGCGGACTTAATTGATTTACACAGTAATTACTCAGGCAATAGGTATGCTCTTGTGTTAGTGGACCATTTGTCCAGGTATACAATCTTGGTAGCACTTCCCCATAAGGACCCTTAGACACTAGCTGATGCATTTTTATGTAGATTCATAACCGTGTTTGGACCTAAAATTGTAGTGTCTGATCGGGGACAAGAGTTTGTGAATAAGATTTTTCAAGAATGTCTGATCTTAGAAACCACACTCCATACCACCCTCAGGCGAACGGCATGGTAGAACGAACCAACTGTACACTAAAATACGTGCTTGCTATTCTGGCAAAGAGAGACCCAGCCTCATGGGATGAACAGTTACCTTGTGTACAGTCTTCACTGAACACAGTGGTGCATCAGTCGATTAATACTATGCCACTATGTTCACTGGCCATTCATGTAACTTTGCATCAGGCTTGCAATGTTAACTTCGGAGAGGATTATCCTTCAGAATTTCTCAAAAATTAAAAATGCCTGGAGAGTAGCCGCCGAGGCGTCCAGTCAAGCGCATATGCAGTATGCTCACTATTATGATAGGCAGGTGCGACCATTGGTACTAAAAGAAGGCAGTTTAGTAATGAGACTGAACGAAAGGGCCCCCGCAAATCAAAGTAAAAAATTAGCAGCCAAATGGCATGGTCAGTATAGAATTTAGAAAATTAGGCCCGGTAAATTTTATAATTAAGGGCATCTTCGATGACCAGACAAACAATTCATATTAAACAAATGGGGGCATTTGATAGTATTTTAAAAGTTGTTCAATGTCAACCAATATTTTTTGACTAGTTTTATATGAAATGGGCTGCAATTGTTCCAAGTTTCAGTACTGCAGCCCAAATAGCAGGGGTCATTTTAAATTTTTATTTTTCAACGAATTTTACATTTTCAAGTTTAAATTTACAACCACACCTGCCAGATATAATCATTCTGTGACACTTTTCTGACACATTAGCATATAATAAAGGATCTCAAGTTGGGGATTTTCCAAAAATCTTTAATTTTCCTAATACAAATAGTCAAAATTCCCCCCAAAAAATTATGCAAATATATCATGTTTATTGTTATTTATAAAATATATAAATGAACTTAGGAAAAAATGCTTTCTCGGGATTTTAGAGAAACTTTACATATAAGGTGCAAGTTTCCTGTAAACTGAATAAAAAATGAAAGCTATTTGAACATTTGTGTTACTTGAAAATAAATAAGAAAAAATAAAGTCTAAGGTGTTGCCCTCTGTGACTTGAGGTTGACATCAACCAATTTCCTCCAAAACTGGCACCCTTACAGATAGGCTTACATGCAGTCAGGTGTACAAGTTCATGCAAATCACCCAATAAACAAAAGAGAAAATTAAAAAAAAAATACCTACATTTTTTTTAATAAAACTTAAAATATTTTTTAATACATGCTATTGTGATAGCCGAGAGAGACATGATTTCACTTGACACTTGTATTTGATAATCGTTTTTGACCATTTTGGATTAATTGACTTTTTTTCTCCCTTCCTATTTATGCTACGATGCTGAGACTTGGACCAGATTAAACTTTTCATATACAACTCGTCAAAAAAGGTTGATTAAAATCTAAACAGTTTTCATTTATTGCATATTTGGATCGAAAACCATTCAAATTCTCCCTAAAGTCATACATTACCAGGGAGGAATTTGGATTTGCTTTCAGTAATTCCCTTTCCTGACCCCGTTGAGGTGGATGACCCTCTTTCAACCCTCCTTTTCAGTCAGGTTAAACCTTGTCACCCTATGATGACAAGGTCACGTGCAAACCTGGCAGGTTCTAATAAACTTATTGTATGGTTTAGTCATTTATTTTAGAACTAGTTTAATTTTTTTTAGCAGGCAATGAATAAAGACGCTCGTGTGTTTGGACTTTGGGAGGAGTATTGTCGGAAAATCCGACACCATTTTATATCATACAGACAGATAAGAGCTGTGTTGTATAAACAAGTTACCCATAGAAAACGTAACTTGTAGTGGAATTACCGTCTAAAGAAAACGGGATATCATCACCACATACTATTATAATTCACCAGCTATTTTGCTGGGAATTATTCTTAAATACATTAGTCTTTGGACTTTACCATCATAAAAACATCTTATATAAATTAACTTAATTATCAATATTAAAGTAGAGTAAATGTGACCCTTCTATCACTTTCTGAAATCTGGACAAAGTAGGCCAGGCGTCAGGGAGGAAGGAGGAAGCCATTGTTGTGTCACCTCCGAGACGTGTGGAGTAAATTTGGCTCCTATCATATCTGGACAATGTCGGCCAGACGTCAATAGAATGGAGTGTTAGATGCAGCCATTGTTGTTTATTGAGACCAGAGGCTCACACGGGAGCAAATTCGGCTCCTGTTAAATTTACTTGGACGTAGTGTTATGGAAACCAAAGGTGTACCATTTTTCAACACGCTGTCTACATATCAAGTTAAGTGTCTATCCGAAACCCGTTTATCATTCATTTATGGCCATTAATGTCAGGATATAGGGTGACCCGGTTAGATCGCGAAATCGCCTCAAACTAAAGGTAATTAAGCCAGGTCTTCATGTTCCATGTACTGTATAGTGTTTTCTCTGATATAGCTTGTCATATATAGGTATCTGGCTTCACAGCTAGCGCACTTTTGACAGGTCAAGACGAGGATGCAAGATTTTGTGCACCAGTTACTGGGTGATGGAAGCTGCCTCAAAGAGGATAATTTGGTGTCTACACCCTAGTTATACCTGGTGGACTAACCTGCTGTACTATAAGATAAGGAACCTCATCAATGTATGTAGCTATTACTGTAGTTTGATTGGCTGCATATAAATTTAATAACCCCCCCCTAATGTGTAAAGGATCGATTTGTGAGATTAAGAGATTATTGCAGAAATACAGTCCACTTATCATTATACAAATTGCTATCGAAGTATATAAATTAACGTAAATATAAATTCATATAAATTAAATAAATATAAATCTCACAGGTCGGTTCCCACATTATTTGGTCATCTTCGAACCGGATGACGGATTATTTGATCCTTTGAACCCACATTTGGTCATCTTAGTACCGGATGAACCAGTTAACCAGTGGATTCATTAAATATACTAGTGCAGTGTTATTTAAACAAAGGCCAGCCAGTCAAAGACGGAAGCGTAGCCTCGTGGGAGCTCAGGAGCCTCCCTCAGCCCAGATCAGCTTCGTCAGCGGTTTCATGCACACCCACACATATTTGGTGGCGTGTTATTTCGTGAAATGACAGCGCTAATATTGAAGCCAGCCAAACTAGTGACTGTGTCTTCGCGATATTGTTCACGGATTTCGTGGTGTTACATTTCGCGAGAGATTATCTACGAATTTTGTGGAGTTTATTTCGCGAGGTCACTAATAATATTTAATACTTCTTGATAATATTAGAAGTTTCATAGAGGCTAATTAAGAGGCTATTATCAATAATTGTGTATATTATTTCTCCAAATAGAGAATTATTTAATATATATTGCACTAGTGATCACAGTATAATATTTACTAATTGCCAACCCACAACAGGGTAGGATATTAACCATTGACTAGTTGAACTATTATTGCTCATCCTAGTCCCATTATTACCATAGTCAGTTGTACTATATTGATCAACCTAGCACCATTAATGAATGGTCCAGACCCTATTTTGGGTGTAATTTTTATCAACTCGAGTTGAGTTGTATATATAATAATTTACTTATGATCATTACACCTTTGAGTGATTAATTAGTGTCTCTACCATCCTAGGGTGATATAGAAGAGCTAACCTAAAGGTACTTCCAGTGACACTGGTTTATCACTCAAATCATTAGTGTGTATGATTGTATATATATATAATGTGTATTAATTTTAAGTGCTAACCTCTAGTAGAGGTAGGATTATTGCCTAGTGAGTTCAGAATTTACCCTAGGCTACCATTAGAGCTTGTTCAGTATTATGAGCAGCCCAAGTACAAGCCCCACAAGGCTTCTCCAACTAGCCAGTATGGATAATGCAGGGAGAATGAAAAGAACCCTTGCAGGTCTTAAAGGCCACTTAACAAGACAGATCAAGAAATGTGAAGATTTGTCACAACAATCAACAGTTGATTATGCTGACCTGGAAAGCTATTATCAAGCAGCTGCAGGTAAATTTGAGCAAATCAAATGTCAAATAGCAACATATGTGGCTGAACTTGCCAACACCAATTTATCAGAAACAGAAATAGACGACATTATGGTTGATCTTGCGAATTATGAAGATCACACTCAGGCCACGTTACAGCCTTATGTCAAATTAATTGCCCAGAACAAGGCAACAGCAACAACAACAACAGTTGCATCTAATACGAGTCAAGCAGAAGCTCGACTCCCTCCAATTAATTTACCCACTTTCTCAGGAAAAGATGAGGAAGATTGGGACGAATTTTGGAACAAATTCGTTGACCTTGTAGACTCAAAACAATCTTTACCAAAGAGTAGTAAATTCTCTTATTTGCAAGGCCAATTATCAGGTGAGGCTAAAACAGTAGTATCCCATCTGAGATTAACTAATGATGGCTATGATCTGGCAGTAAAACTCCTCAAGGATAATTATGCTGATCCAGAAGTAAGAACATCACATTTAGTTCATGAGCTGTTGCATTTACCTCCACCGGAGGCTTCAGCTGATTCACTCCAAGTCTTCAAGCTGGAGGTAGAATCAATGATCAATGCCCTCAGCCTGACAGCAGATACAAACGGGGCTGAGTGGGTCTTGAAAATAATTGTCCAGGAGAAAATACCTAGGGACATATTGAGACAAATGAGTGCTCATTACAATAAAAGTATCTTATCCATGAATGAAATATCTGAAGGTTTAAAGTCAGTAGTTCATCAATTACGAACACATGACAAATTAAAACCACCAAGTAAACCCTCAGAAACCAATAATAGTAAACCACAGAGTACCAAAGGTACTCCAAATCAATCTAGACAATATAATTCAACACCAAAGTGGAACAGTGGCAGTGTGGGCGTATATGCAGTGGGACCCTCCAAGCCTATAGTTACTGTGTCACCCAAGAACGTGACACCAAAGGGTACAGGAAGCTATGGAACATGTTTGTTCTGCAATGAGAAACATTCAATGTACCACTGCTCTAATTTTCCTGATAGTGACGCCCGTGTTGAGCGACTCAAAGATTTGCAACATTGCACGAGGTGCCTCAGGAAACATAACATCAACGACTGTGATACCCAATTACACACCTGTAATAGGTGTAACAAAGGTCAGCACCATGCAGCATTGTGCAGAGACACCAAAACAACGTCTCCAAACCCCAAGGTGGAAGATAGCATTCCCACCACAGTACAGTACTGCAAGGTGCAACAAACAAAGAGTGTCCATTCGGCAAAGTCTAAAGGTAATACGACTTTGCCTACTGCCCAAATTACCATCCTGAATAAGAGGGCCAAGGTCCATACCCGTGGGTTGTTTGACCAAGGATCCCAGAGAACATATATTACTAAAAAGCTGGCAGATGAATTACAATTAAGGCCTGTAGCCCAGATGTCATTCAACATCTCAGGGTTTGTAACAGATGCAGGACCTCAAGTCTACCAGGTGGTACAACCATCAGTACGCTTAGGCAGGTACGTCTGTCGAGTACAAGCCATTGTGGTGGACAAAATACCAGTAGACCTACAAGTTCAAGGTCTGAGAGCAACAGCCAAATTCCTGAGAAATAGAGGAATAAAATTGGCAGATAATATTAAGACTGATCACCTCACTGACTTCGGTCTCCTTGTAGGGACAGACTATTGTCATCGATTCATCGGTAGCCCTACTAAATATCAGGGTATAACCATGTTAAACTCTGCAGGAGGTAAATTACTCTCAGGCCCAGTATCAAGCCTGAGGAGACCTATGCCTGCAGATAAACAATACCAATAGAAATCTAAATTTGTCAGCTGATTATATTTCTCCAGTAGCATTATACTAAGGAGATTACAGCTGACTATACCAACAGAAGTTGATGTTAGTATCATCATTTAAAGCTGAAGATGAGTTCATGAGGCCTCAGTGGCAAATCAGTGAACAGTAGCCTAAAACAGCTACAAGTCACTGCGACCAATGTCACTGAACCCACTGCAGTCTCAGAACCATACTTTACTTTAATGATGAGCTATTCAATCTTCTGAATCAATTAACTAAATTAAACCCCAGTAAATCTGATGACTGATTTGATACATTTATTATTTAATCAAGATGTATTCCATGGGCCTCAGTGTTTATATATCAGTGACCAGTTACCTGAACAAACTTCAAGTTATATCTAATGTCACTGATCTCACTGCAGTCCCTGAATCATACTTGACTGTAGTACTTGATCACATTCAGTCTTCTGGGTTAAATAATATGTAATAAGGCTTGAATATTAGCCTTTCAAGAGTTAACAGGGAAATGAGATCGCATTAGACTTCTAACCCCTACAACTCTAGTACGGGACATCCGTCCTGTACGAACAGACACACAAATGTGTGATTAATCTAATAATTCGAAGGAGGAGTATCGGTGTTCGTCTGTTCTAAAGAGGACTTCGACCCGTGAGCAGCCCCCTGGGGAATTATGTCGGAAAATCCGACACCATTTTATATCATACAGACAGATAAGAGCTGTGTTGTATAAACAAGTTACCCATAGAAAACGTAACTTGTAGTGGAATTACCGTCTAAAGAAAACGGGATATCATCACCACATACTATTATAATTCACCAGCTATTTTGCTGGGAATTATTCTTAAATACATTAGTCTTTGGACTTTACCATCATAAAAACATCTTATATAAATTAACTTAATTATCAATATTAAAGTAGAGTAAATGTGACCCTTCTATCACTTTCTGAAATCTGGACAAAGTAGGCCAGGCGTCAGGGAGGAAGGAGGAAGCCATTGTTGTGTCACCTCCGAGACGTGTGGAGTAAATTTGGCTCCTATCATATCTGGACAATGTCGGCCAGACGTCAATAGAATGGAGTGTTAGATGCAGCCATTGTTGTTTATTGAGACCAGAGGCTCACACGGGAGCAAATTCGGCTCCTGTTAAATTTACTTGGACGTAGTGTTATGGAAACCAAAGGTGTACCATTTTTCAACACGCTGTCTACATATCAAGTTAAGTGTCTATCCGAAACCCGTTTATCATTCATTTATGGCCATTAATGTCAGGATATAGGGTGACCCGGTTAGATCGCGAAATCGCCTCAAACTAAAGGTAATTAAGCCAGGTCTTCATGTTCCATGTACTGTATAGTGTTTTCTCTGATATAGCTTGTCATATATAGGTATCTGGCTTCACAGCTAGCGCACTTTTGACAGGTCAAGACGAGGATGCAAGATTTTGTGCACCAGTTACTGGGTGATGGAAGCTGCCTCAAAGAGGATAATTTGGTGTCTACACCCTAGTTATACCTGGTGGACTAACCTGCTGTACTATAAGATAAGGAACCTCATCAATGTATGTAGCTATTACTGTAGTTTGATTGGCTGCATATATATTAATTTAATAACCCCCCCCCTAATGTGTAAAGGATCGATTTGTGAGATTAAGAGATTATTGCAGAAATACAGTCCACTTATCATTATACAAATTGCTATCGAAGTATATAAATTAACGTAAATATAAATTAAATAAATATAAATCTCACAGGTCGGTTCCCACAAGTATGTAACCACCTTGAAATTGGGAGCTGTGCATTTCCAACCCCTGTGTGAGATCCATGCTTCCATCAGTCCTGTAGTTGTGTCTTTCAACTCCATGCCTAACTGTACCCAGCCTCCTCGTCCCATAGAGCCAACCACACGTTGAATAACTGAGATCAGTGGAACGGTGTTTATGCTTTTCCTTCTGGCAGCGGGTGCCAGATGGTCTGGACCCCGGACAGAGGGGGGGGGGGGGGGGAACGCTACAACCCCCCACCCCCAACCCTCCCTCTCAGAGGTGATGTCAAAAGTCACCTGGTTGATGCCTCACCCATATAAGGTTGTTCGAAGTATGCTCTCATTAGGAGAGCTGGTTCTAGACGTCAACGAGTAATTATGATGGGCTGTTGCCTCACTAATGTCATCGGAGCATGCCCAACCAAGCTGTATGAACAAAGCCCAATGTAGGACCGGAAGTGGAAGATTTATAGTCGACGAGGAGTAAGCCAGCGACCAGAATATGCAAAGTTCTTCTCTGGTTCTCGAGGAAGCCACGTCTGCTGAAGGAACAACATGAGTAACGAAGTGATCACAGAGGAACGGCACGATCCCTGTAGAGGGTGCTTAACCCGCCAATAAAGGGACACATTGCATGTCTTTAGGGCTAAAGTTAAGTGTTTGATGGGAAAACGAAGAAAGTCGTTAAGGCCTAGTATGCTGTGATGAGGACATCAGCGGATGGAAACTTAGAGCTGTAGTTAGCAACTACTCATCTCTCACCACGCCAACACCGCCTCAACGCCTATAATTGCTCACTTCTATAGCAAGACCTCGTTGGTGTCAACGTCCCAGCACTTCCGTCAAGACAATATCAAGATTGCAAAGTAAACTAGAAGATGATGTAAACCTTGAAGGTTGTTGAATCCTGAGGACTGTTTGGCAGACTGCCACTGCTGAATGGACAGTTGGGACTAATATTGTTATTAAAAGCAGGATTTTATACTTAAAGCCTAGATGATTATAATTATACTTAGGTTAGGCTAGATTTTTATTAAAGGAAATAATTTTTTCTGTCAGGAGGACCAGTCTGGGATAAGACAATCATGTTTAACGTACACATGGTTTTGTCTTAACTCCGGGGGAAAGATGTGACAGTTGTTGAGGTGACTTGAGTAGAGACTTGGGATAGTATTTGACTTGCGAAACCTCGCCTTGAGTAGTTCAAAACTTGGAAGGCTATCCCTTGTTACCAGATTCAAATCCGTCCAATCAAGGAAAAATTGGGGATGAACGGGTAGAAAAGCTTGTTACGAAGGAGGGAAGGGGTTACGGGCTATTCATGCCTGTGCCACCTCTTGGGTGGCTTAACCACTGTGATGCGTCGAGTTTATAGTGACATTCCCCCTGTGCGGATGAAATCAAGTGTTCCTAAAAAATTATTTTTTCTTTGTAAAATTATATATTCCCTTCCCTGAACATGTCTATCTAAAAATAAAAAAAAATCACTTTGGCTGTGGGGATGTGGACAAGGTGTGCTGTGACGTCATCACGGGCTGGTCGCCCGGGCCATTTAAGTACCGCGAGTTGCCACAAATATGTGTCCAATTATTTGTGCCATGTATTTCCAATGCTTTTTATCATACAATGCATATTTGTGTCCTTTACAATATGTTTACAGTAGAATGTTCATATTGTTCCATGGAACTGTGATTCATATATCAGTAACTTGTCCACAATAAATGTTTATTGTCGCAATATTACTTGTTAAAAATTCACTAAAATTACAATATGTACAGTTTCACGCACTATTTACACATTATCACACTGTATTACACACTCAGTACTTCGGAAGTGAGTAATAATCAACGAAGTAGTCCATGGTACATAGCGGGATTTTGCTCTCGTTGCACCAGGTAGATAGATTTTCGCTTTCTGTGTCTTCGTTCTGTGTGCTTGCAAATAACGTGCTCATGTACACCCTTGGTTTTAGTACTTGTAGGTGGTATGTAGGTGGTGCTTGTAAATCATAAGGTAGTATTTAAAAGATTATAGGAAAAGATCAATTTGTAAGGTAGTTTTGAAAAGATCGCTTTGTAAGGTGCCACACTGGAAGAGATTCAGCCAACCTCTAAGAGTGTCAGTCTAGAAGAGATTCAGGAATTCTGAAAGGAATTCAGCTATTCTTGAAAATATCTATGGAAAACACCACCATGGAAGCCGCTCACACTGTTCATCTGTGCTACTTGTATCAGATGCATCACTGAACGCAGAAAACGATTCATCTATGTATCTATATAAACTGGAGATGGCATAGGTGGGCAAGGGTGGAACTCAGAGCTATGTAGCGAGTAAACTTGTACTCGCTCCATTATCTTAATGGCATAATTAATTAGCACGAACTACACAAGCTGTAATCCTATCCCTATTTACAGGTAATGGTTTTTCCCCCCTCCTATCTTATCGTGAGGTGTAGTCACCGTATATAAACAAGCGATTTGAGTATAGCAAAGCAGGACAATTTCCAGTCAAGAATGTAGCACTCGGCGTAGGCAGTTCTAATCGTTTCCAAGACGCTACAGCTTCGACACAGAACAGGCAGCAGACCAGGACCGCATCCAGCTACAACACACTCCCACAGAGCTCCACGACTCCTGCCACTCAGCTTCCTGCTCTGCTCCAAGCTCCGTCTCAACGTCTAAGACACTGCTGTATCCAGGACTACTAAATAAATATGAAACTCACTAAACACTATCTAATCTACCCAATAACGTAACATAATCGTACGTTACAGCTACAACTGGATATGCTCCCTGTATCACTTGCATCTGACCTTTGCGTTAGGTTTTTATTGCACCTAGCTTCACCAATATCATGACCCTTATGTTCTTCAAATACTAGGGTCTGAATTTCACCAACAGAGTGCGATCTTCCAACAATGCATCGGACAGGTGTTTGGGAGCCAGAGGCGCGTGCGGCAGCCATAGTTGCTCACTTAGTACTAACCCAGCCAGCAGCCCTAAGGCATTCTGGGAATTTTTTCAAAGATGGCTGCCTCTCAATGGAGGCCTTAAAAAGTCCATTTCGTACACAACCTACCGCTCGCGTATTTTGAATAGGTACGAAAAATAAAATATATTTCTCTCAGTTGGCACAGTCCAGTGGTTAATCTTCATCAATTAATCGAGGGAAGGAAAGTTGTGTTCTGGGTCTCGGACAGATAGTAGTCTGGGGTGTAGTTCGGCATCACAGAGGAAGGGAGACCGACAATCTGGTGCCCACATGGAAGCTTCATCACTGTTCTAAGTCGGAAATCCCCCCCCCCCCCCACACACACACGCGCGCGCGCACACAAACATAAGTTACCCCCATAAAGAAAAAAAGTGGGTTATTCTGTGACATCATACAACAAGACGTATATTTATATATCTCATCTCCTTTTAAACTTCAGTCTAGTATTTAAACTTAATAAACTGTTCACTAGGACTGAATATAATTGAAAACAAAAAGAATACAGCTTAACTATTCCTTAATCATAAATAGAACCAAATATTTTAGGACGGCTCCCCTAGAGGCGTCGTCAAGTACGCAGTAGAATCATAACAAAACACGCTGTAGAGGTGGCTCCTTCCATACAAGCTGGTATAACTCATGGACACCCAGATTACGTGTCAACAAGCGAGCAAAACCACAACAGCACCTCTACAACCACAGGAACACCAGTATCCATCTTACCAAGTATTTTGTGTATATTTTGGTAATTTATAACAAATAGATTAGGCGGTTATACTGTGGGATAAAAATCCCTAACACGTACGTACTCTACATTATACATCCCTCTTATTACAAGTCATACCTGTACCTTAATATGTTAATGAGCTTTTACTAATGTTAAACATTTAAATATCCCAAACAGGTAATTGTGAAGGTAGAGACTGAAGCAGACAGTTGGCTCGCAACATAATGTTTAACCCAGTTGTACACCAACCTTGCAGGCCTCCCGATAGCTGCTATTACGTGGTACTCAGAGACACAGGGCCACACCCTAATCTGATGCTACAAATACACAGCCTTAGCAGGTCACAACTACAGTATCAGATATGGCCCTTGTGTTTCAACCTGTTCTCGCAAATTTAATAAGTCAATATTGACTTATTAGTTGCGTGCATAGGTGACATACTAAACATAATAGTTTCCCTTGAAAAGCTTCATAGAAAACACCGACCTTACCTAACCTACTTAGTATGTTAAAATAAGCATCTTATAGCTTCGTAATTACAATTGTTACTTAACCTATTATTGGTATAGGTTAGGTAATAATTGTAATTACGAAGCAATAAGATGCTTATCTTAACATACTAAGTAGGTTAGGTAAGGTCGGTGTTTTCTATGACGCTTTTCAAGGGAAACTATTATGTTTAGTATGTCACCTATGCACGCAACTAATAAGTCAATATTGACTTATTAAATTTGCGAGAACGGATTGTGTGTTTAATAGAGTAGTATAGTAGTAGATAGTTAATTTAATTATGTATACTACTCTAAGTATAACAGCAGATTAGACCACCATATGTGGTATGATTTATAATTTTCATATTAAAGACTAGTTAAACAATTTGTAGTTTATGAAGAAAACACTTCATAAACACTTCAAAGTGATTTTAGCTACAAATTGCCCCCCCCCCCACAACTGAGTGACAAGTTCTAGCAGCTGAATCAGAATATACACAGTCCACTAACCAACTAAGAACTAACTCAGAAGAAAAATACAATATTAAAGTCAATTAAAAAAAATAAAATAAAGTAAATATTTAATATTCAAAACAAGACAATAAAACAGGCTAGGATTTTCCCTCATAAGTTATGGTCCTCAACGAACCAGGATAGAACATAAAAATTAGTGCAATATTTACACTATTTACATTAACACTAATTATAGCAGGAAGACACTTACATATTTTTGAAGCCTAACTTTTTCAATCTATGCTAACATTGAACAGAACTTACAACAAGCACTATTATTGTTCCGAGGCCTGAACGAAAAGAACATTTGTGTTTTTTCATTACAAGAGGTTGACAGGCTAATTTACCCATAAATGTATATGATATTTATAATTGTAAGTGTTTGCATAATATTGCACCATAACAATTACTGCATATCACAATTTACAATCTAATTCTTACACAGGGGTAGAACATTTTAGGCTGGTGTTGTACAGCAACCTAGTCTAATTTATTGTGCTAACCTGGTGTAAGGGTAAGAATTTACACTTGTCTAGAGTTGAACCTATATTACAACCTAGCAAGCCCATATTTTTATGCAGTTTATGACAACCCGAGTTGTGTTTACATAATATTTCCATAACTATAGTAATAATTTAACTATAATCATTTCACCTTTGAGTGATAATCTGTGCCTCTGCACCAACCAAGTGATAATTAAGGAGCTAACTTGAGAAAACCAGCATAGATACAAGGTTACCACTCAAATTATAGTGTGTATGATTATATAATGTATATTTTAAATGATAAAATAGCTCTTGTCGGGATGTAGTAGCTCTACTAGCTCAAGTGCTAGTAAAAGTATAAATCAAAGTCCAACAAGGCTTAGCATTAGTACATCTGCAACACGGCTAGCAAATACAGTCATCATGTCTACTACCAAAAATGTAAAAGCTACCCTCACAGGTATAAAGGGTCACATAAATCATCGCATTTACTGATCTGTTATGTACACACACTCCAGTTGATTATGTAGAACTGGAGGGCCATCATAAGGTTGCAGAGAGCAAATTTAAGCATGTAAAAGAACAAATCCTGAAATATAAGTATGTTCTTGCTGTTATTAACATCGAAGAAGATGCAATGGAAGCTTTAGTACAAGAAAACACAGATTATGAAGATGCAAAACAAAAGTTACAACACTGTCAAGTTAATAACCATACACAAGGCCACTACAAACATTGCAGCCAGAGCTTCCCAAAATCCGACAACCTGAAGTCATATTACCATCAGTCTCCCAACTTTCTCTGGTACAGAGGACGAGAGTTGTAACTTCTGGAACAAATTTGTCGATTCAGTGGACCACAAAATTTACACATTTACAGGATGTCTTAAAGGATGAAGTGATAAAGGTGGTCTGTAATTTGACCTTCATTGATGATGGTTATGATAGCACAGAACAGCTTCTTAAGGAAAATTATGCTAAGCCAGACAGGGCTATCAGACTTCTAACCCAAAAAATCCTAGATATTCTCCCTCCAGATGGATCAGCTGACTCACCCCAAGCCTTTAGATTGGAGCTTGAGTCCTTGCTCAAGGCGCTTAACAAGGTGAATCTGGATGAATCTGACTGGATAATCCAAGTCCACATAAGACGCAAATTACCCAGTGACGTACTGGATAAGTTGTTTGTCTTGCATAACAAATCTTCTCTAACTGTAAAGGTGATAACGGAAGGTTTGAGATCCATTATAGAAAGACAACGAGATAACACAGATGGAAAAGCGACGTCTAAAACTTCTTTAACCACTAATAGTAAACAACAGAGTACAAACAGTACTCCAACAAAGTACTCGTCACGGCCTTTGTGGGCCGTGACGAGGATTCGAACCTGCGTCCAAGAGTGTAATAAAGTAAGGGCGAAGTCAGTAAGTTCAGTAGAACTTCGGTTTCAATTCTTGACCATGACGTAGCTCATTCTATTAAGGCAGCGTCTGGGATGCTTTTGGACGCAGGTTCGAATCCTCGTCACAGCCCTTGTGGGCTTGTTCATTTGATGCATCACGTTATTGTGATTTCCGTGTGTAACCTTGCATTCATATTCTCTACTCCAGCTGTTTTACACACTGTGCGAGTTAGAAAGGTTGCTATCATAATTCTGACACAAGGGCCCACTACGAATCCAGTAATCTATTGCTAG
This sequence comes from Procambarus clarkii, assembly GCF_040958095.1. Classification (NCBI taxonomy): domain Eukaryota; kingdom Metazoa; phylum Arthropoda; class Malacostraca; order Decapoda; family Cambaridae; genus Procambarus; species Procambarus clarkii. The sequence continues at coordinate 8,219,404 of NC_091182.1, read as the reverse complement.
TATTATGTTCCATAGCCCCGGATGTCTCTTGGATTGCTAACTCCTTTACTGTTACAGATATGGGTATTTCCTCTTGTAAAATGTCACCAGCAGCAGCAACAGGCAATGATGATATGGCTGCTGAAACTGGATGATTGATAAACAGGAGTGGATGTAGATGTGGATGCTATATCTGAAGGAATGGTATGAGAGGACTGTCGTTGCACCTGTGTTGAGAGCCATGATGTTTATTTCGGAAGTTTTCCTATTTTCTTCTCATCAGCTCTCTCCCTCTTTTGTGCTCCATTCAGAACATTACGTTTAATTTCTGCTGAAAGGGTTATTCACTTGGAAATATATTTCTTAAATACTTAATCCAACACCAGGTTGTAGTGTTATACAAGTGTGCTTGCAACATGACCTTAATATTTTAACATCCTGCTTCCATAATGAACATGACCTATGCTCGTGGCGCCCTCAGGCAAGTGCCCATCGGGCCCAGGCGGTAAGACGGCTCTGCTCTTCAGATACATATTTACATAAGAAAAAATTCATAAGAAAATTACTAAGCCAATACTATTGTATTTAATTACGCATGTATTAGAGAAAACCTGCTCTCAAAATATACTAACAATTATATACATTCACATACACGGCAGGAGAGCTCGGGGAGAATGATCACTACCTACAAAATTCTAAGAATCGACAGGGAATAAAGATAAATTTTTAACACTGGTGGTATGTGAACAAGGGGACACAGGTGGATGCCGAGTACCCAAATGAGTGACAAGGACGTCAGAAGGAACTTTTTCAGTGTCAGTAGTTAACAAATGGATTGCATCAGGCAGTGATGTGGTGGAGGCTGACTCCATACACAGTTACAAATGTAGATATGATAAGAGCCCAGTAAGCTCGGGAATTTGTACACTAGATGATTGTCAGTTGAGAGGCGGGACTAAATAACCAGAGCTCAACCCCCGCAAGCACAACTAGGCGAGTATACTGTTGAGGGTCCTCACACAGCTCTCGTACCCTTGTTGATGCCCCCGTTAAGAATTGTCATTATCTATTTCACACAAGGACAACAGGGACCCTAGCAAGTCCCCTGATGACTGCCGGAAACACTGTCCCCCGAGGGTGGAAGAGGTGAGGTGCAATGGGCATGCATCCTCCATGATCACCACACACTGGGTTTTTATGCCTTTGGTTCTTGGTTGTTGGGGTACACATCTCTTCACCCAGTGCAACATTATACTCGCTCACCGCGGCTCCCCCCAGCTACTTCCTGTCGTTGCCGTCAAGCAAATTAGAGACTAGATTACCCCACAGTCCTACTCTGGATTAGGTTTCCCCTCAACAGCATCAACACTACTGCGAGCTTCTGGTTAACTATTGGCCTGAGTTTAGAACACACACAACCAGGCAGAAATGTCATGACTGTTTCTGATGAGTTTCGTCTTGAGCTGTAACTGTCAGGACGCTCGCTAACAGGTTCATCAAAATGGAGACCACAAGTAATGGAGGCACTGTCAGACTACTATCGTCACTAGGATCACCACCAGACAAACTGGCAATTATTGCTTTTGAGCTAGAGGGGTTGACTGATGCAGTCAAGGACGCAAAGGACGAGGCAGAACTACAAAACCACCTTAGAAGAGAAATGCCATCTGTCGAAAGGGTAGAATTAAAGCACAAACTGAAACGCACTAAGCACAAATTATTGCTCAAAACTAGAGCAGCTAACAAGTATGCCGTAGAACATGTTCCGTCTAGTGCAGATTCTAAACAATATATTTTCAATATGATTCATTGAGGAAGTTAAATAAATTTTTTGTTAGAAATTGTTAAAAATTGGTTAAAGTATGATTATAATTACATGTGTAATAAATAATAATTAAATGATAATTCATTAAAAAGAACACTGATCACAAGGTAACTTAGCCTGCATCTCCTTCTCCCTCTCGTGTGTTTTTAAAACATTGCTGCAGTGTTGGACATTCTTGAATAATTCAAATACTCGGTGGTGGCGCGAGTTCACCAACTCATAGCTGCTATGGCAAAGCATAATAGAGGCGAGAACGGAAACAAAATAACTAACATTCACCGAGAATAATAAATACAACACTGGTAGTACTAGCCTCATTTACCAAGTATTTATTAGCCGCTCTCGGCCATGGTTCTCAGTTTTCACTACATTACAGGGATACTGGTAGTGACAAATAGTAATAATCCCCAATAATTACGAGATGTTGAGCCAAAATTTAATTTAATTTAAATTCTCTTGGTCAAAATTAAGCAGATGACCTAACCGCCACTAGGCTACAGCTCAAGTTTGATTATTATACCACATCAGTAATCAGCACACCTTAATATATGTAAATCAAAGCATATCCTGACAGTATTGGATTATAAAACCTGTTCTCTAAGGAGCTCCTTATCATAAGGGGATATTTCGGGGGCAGGGGGGGGGGGGTATTAACAGTTGACTAGTATCACTGAGGCGAAGAGCTGCTCCGGGCCCAAGTCTCGCCACTGCTTCAGATGCTGTCTCCAATGACGTCACTCCCTCACCAGTTATCCTCCGATGTTGGGTGCATCCTTGAATCCACTCCATTTTCTAATAGCCTCGGTGGGTATTCACTGGCTTCATATTGCAGCTTCCTCACATCCGAGCCCACCACTACTGGGCTTCCTCGTAAGTGTCACAGGTCACGTTCCCGGGGGTCCTTCCTGAACCCTCTCGGGGCCCTTCCAGAACCCACTCGGGCTAAGCTGTTGTAAAAGCTCTTCGCTCTACTAGCCTACTCGCCATCCTCGTGTAGCTGTTGGGAAGTTGCTTCACACATTAACAAGCTACACTAGCGCCGAGAACCACATAACCACTGTCACTACTTGTTGGCCAATATTTAACACTAACCATCTCTGCTGACCAATAGTTTCTCGACTCGACAGCAAACTCCTCATTAATCACTGCCTTGCCGCATCAGTGTAATGTTTCCTGTCACTGCAATTTTCAGTCAAAAAATTGCAGTGACAGGAAACATTACACTGATGGAATTTTACATTACAATTTTTCAGTGAAAATTGTCACTGGCCACTTCCACACCGGCACTTCGTGTGCACTGACCAACTCCCTCACTTCTTCGGGACTGCGTTGAGGACCTGGAGGGTGACTACACTGCCCACAGTTACTCTTGGGGTTGTGGCTGATGTCCTTGGACACTTCATTAAGCTGTGGACCGACCCCTCACTAGGCCCTCCTGCACAGTCTCTTCCATCCCATATACCTCTTCAAAATGTCATCAGCCACCCCTCACGTAAAGCAGAGGTCTATTGCTGTCTCTTTAAAGCTACACTTTACAGTACAAAGGTAATCCAGCAAAAATCTTTGAGCACTCACGTGTACGTCGTTCCTCGTCCATGTCTGAGATAACAGTTACATCGTCAGGATCTATGAGCTGTCTCGTAGCTCGGCTCGCCCAAAACAATCGGAAGGTACAGCCCTGCACCTTTCCTATTGATTAGAGGAAGGTGCAGGGCTGTAGCCAATCACGTCTCTCGTTGCATCCCGGGTATGCCAGTGTCACCGCCCTAGATGGGAACCAACTCCCCTACAACTGTCACAGAAGCCAAATTTGGAGTACTAGGCTAATACCTTCCCTTGCGAATTCCTCAAAGCTGACGTTATAAACAAAATCGTGCAACTCGCACATTCCCACAAACTTAAACATTCTCTGGGCCACCTAGCACATTTGTAGGGTGGATATCAATGACTGTGGGGAAGGCCTGAATTAGACAAATCAAAATATTCTACATGGTGCAATTTCAGAATTTGTTTCATGTATCATTTTACCTCTGGCCTGCGTGTGCTGCTAAAGACCTTGTTTTCATAACCATATCTTTACATTTAAGTCATTGAAGGCTGGTGCAATCCCCGTTTTTCTATTACTCCCTTTCATCTAAGTAAGTGGCTCGTAGTTTTTTTTTTATTTATATTTTTACATGCAAGCATGCGATTTAAATTACAATAAAACAAAATTAGAAACATAACAGAACAAAACAAGAAACCGCCGGCCAGAAGGACCGACAGAACAACAAGTACCAAAACTGGAAAGGGTACAAGAAATGCAGAATAAATACACAAAAGGTTACAAAATAGAGAACAAAACAGAAAACAATTCACAAACAAGCATGCAATGCAAGCAAAACAAGAACTCGGCAACAAGTTAATCATTTTAGTAGTACGAAACAAAACAGAATCGCCGGCCTGAAGGACCGACAACAAAGCACAACAGTATGAACAAATTGAAACATAATAAAAAATACAAGAAAATAGCACACCACACAACCAGCCAATAAACAAAAAAATATAAAAAATATAAAAAAGATACAAATAAAAGACAAACAATACATAAGCATAAAATAAAACACATAGGGCACGGGAATAACAAAACAAATACATGAAGACTAACACACACACCAAAACACCCGCCTCGCCACAAACAAAGGGAGAGGCACGGGCACAAACTACCGAAAGGCAAACAAACAGCCAGAAGGGGGCACAGCACAAAATTAAGCACAAAAGTAGAAAATCATTAGACATACTTGCCCAGAAACACGTCCCGAGGGAATCGTACATGGAACGCCTCCCATCGTAACCACTGCCAAGGGCCCTGACCATCCACCGGGGACGCCATATCATCCGGGACATTGGCAACAAACACCCTCAAACAGGGCACCCAAATGGTATCACTCCTGATCCTAGTGACCGGCACACGCTCCCACACCAATGGAACTGCCCCACCCGTAAAGTCCAGCGCCTCCTCGCAGATCGGTAACAGAGCAATCCGCGCCCAGTGACCCAACGGCATCACAGACTCCGGTAACAGTCCCCAAGTCCCCAACGGATATCCTCAGAGGAGGGAGCCGGACAGAAGGCACTACCACAGGGGCACCAGCGTCCACGGGCACACCACCGGACGACCGCCGGGATACCGAACTGCGCACATCCTTCCGCAAGGTCACCACCAGGCCACGCCCAACCCCTTCATCCCCACCATCCCTGGCAGCGGAGGCCACCACTCCCCACCGCGGAGAGGCCCCAGGTGGAGAAGAAACATCAGGCACACCCAAGACACAGGCATCAACGTCAGCAGACACATGGACCTCCGCCACCACAAACTTCGGAGCCAACGACGCATCCGGAACCACTCCATCCACACCCGAAGACCCACAGTCACTAAATTCCCCAACATCAGTCCAGGCAGACGACGAACGCCGGGAACGTTTGGGCACCGGCCTGAGATCGTCAGAGCCGGAAGCTGACTCGGAAACACGGGCCCCACTAGCCGGACGAACTGACGCCCGCCGCAGAACACCAGCAGCCTCGACCACAGGGGGAACTGGACCACACACATCAGGGGCCCCCACAGCCACCCCAGCACCCAGCACAGCCGGGACCCGAGGCGAGGATGCAGGGCCAGGCGCAGCAGCTGAAGTCGGGCGTGCACACGGCGATGCCTCACAGGTAGCAACAGGAAGGTCCACGGGCGCAACAGCGACAGGAGCAGGAGTAGCATCCGACGGCACCGCAACATCCGGAGGAGGGTCGGTGACAACCGGGGGAACGTCGGGCGACTCAGGGGAAGCCTCAGCAACGAACGGGACACTCACCTCCTCACCCCCGGAGTCCTCGTCCAGAGGGAGCAGTGGGAAATCCTCTTCCCGGAACAAGTTGACCTGAGCAACCGGGGCCGCATCGCACCCGGCAGCCTGATGCCTCAACAGGCCACACCGGAAACAGGTACGAGGCTGCCGGGCATAGTACACCCGGACGTAGTACCCCAGAAGCCGGACCGCAGATGGACTATCCGACCGCAGGCGCATCCCCAAGGTGCGAACGTTCGTCTGCCTACCTGCATACCTCCCAGAGGAGAGCTTGTTGACCAGCACACTGATGACCGCCCCAAACCGCTGAAACTAACGCCGGAGAATGTCCTCGGGAAACTCCGGGGCGCCCCATGCACACTGACATACGTCAGTGCACCACTACGGTCCGAGATGGTGACAGAGCCAGCACCACCTGGCAGTGACAACGAACGTCCCTCGTAACGACGGAGAAAATCACGGTACACCACCTCCGTCACGAACTTGATGACAACCCGGTGGGCAGTTACAAGCTCAACACCGTAAACGGCCATCACAGGGACACGGAGCATGTCGCACATGACCATTTCAATAGCCTCATATCCAGCACGACCAGTGAACTCCAGGCCCACGGAGTTCACACGCTTAACAGGAGGAAGGGGACCACCCATGGCAAGCTCGCCACGTCAACACGCAGCCACCAACAACAGCAGGGGGGGGGGGAGGCAGAGACGCCCACACCCCCTGGTGACGAAAACAGCAAACACCCCAAGCTACCAGCGGCCAAACGACACGTCTGTACCTCACGGCAGCTCCAGGTGGACTCCCAAATGGCTCGTATTTGGTCAAATTCTTGAACCATCTCACCGATTCTGATGTTGCAGCTGCTGTGTTGTGGTCACTGTACGTCTTTGGCATTCCCCTCTCAATTATTTACTTAATCTGTGCTAAACTAGTATGTAAATGTCTAGATTTTTCTCTTTGTTGCAAGTTTGTTTAAGTATCCTACAATCTTAACTGTAGTGTTCACATTAATGCTATGACATTTGTAGTCAGATGGATGTTGCAATGTCTGTTCAACAAGAGCAGGTTCCATAGCCATTTGAATGGCCAGCATTTTTGTAAGGTAGAACACCTGTTTGAGTCTCTCCAACTAGCTACAGAATTTACTGCCTTAACTGCAGCTCCGGATTCTTGTCCCTGCTGGTCTACTGATCCGTCAGTGAAGTGAAGCTGTCAGGTAAGTTTGCTTCGTATTCATCTGTGCAATGAAACAACAGATCGGGATTAGGCCGATTATTTTTTTCTTAAAGAGCAATGATCTTAAAGTCTGCTGGCAGATGGATTACCAAGGAGCCTACATGAAGAAGTCTGCATGTATTTCGTCGACAACTCACTCAGCGATTGTATTTGTGACCTCTTATGTATGATGTGTTTATTGCACAATGGGTCCACGTGCTGGAGTCTGAAGCTCTTCGGTTCCGAGTTGGTGCTCCAGTGATTATAATTTCAAGTGAACCGATTATTTGTCTAATCATTATCTTGGTCATGTATGCATCAAGCCCATTTACCGTTATTTCAACCGATGTTAGTTTAAATTCTAGTCTTGGTGTTAATATTTTCGTTCATCTAGGCGCTCCTGTTATGTCTCGCATTACATCGTTTTGATCAACCTCAACCTGTGCCCATTGGCCCAACCCGTCCTCGACTAAAGTCCATTACATCCAGCGGTCGACCCCATAGATGCACTCCCAAATTTTTACATGCTGTTCATTCAAAACGGAAATTCTCAGAGATAAATTAATATAATATAATAGCAAATTGTGCATATATAGGCATAGGTTAGGTTAGGTGTTTAGGTTCTGTTGATTATTTGTATATGTAGTACGTGGGTGAAGCATTTATAGCATTGTGGTTCGAACAAAATTCGTCAGTGAAGCACTTGTTCCGGAAGTGTTCGAATGAAATCGGTTGCGATTCGTGTGTATTCCGTTTTTCATTCATAAACAGAGGGGTTTGGCAGGTGCATGGAATCACTTTTGGGTCTGTTTGGAGGATCGGCTGATTGGCCAGGAGGAAGAATGATTAAGGAAAATGCTGCATAATCAACTAGGGAACGAACGACGCGTTTGTAAAACATTAATACTGTCCAGCTCCTAGACTGTGCCATGTGATTGCTCTTATTGTGGTGATAATGCTCAGTCGCCATGTACCATGTGATAATTGCTCAGTCGCAATTATGCCTTCTGATATTGAATTTACTGGCTGAATGTCATTTTAGAATTAATCCCCCGAAGATACCAGAGTTGTGTAACCCACTGAAGGTTAATGTCGGGAATGCGTAGGTGCCTGTCTGGAGTGTTGTCACCTTGTTTCATTGCCTTAGGTTTCTGTGCAGATATGTTTAGCCCTAAAATGCTGCATTCGGCTGTTACTTTATCTAGTAATACTTGTGCTTTATTCGCGAGTGAAGGACCTTTGGCGACTAATGCTGTATCAGCATAACTTTCTAATTTAACTCCTGCAAATGCCATGGTAACTTTTTATCATTATTAACATATTTAGGTACATCTGCATTTGTGCAGCTATCCTAGACAATATGAAGGAAGAGTACAGTGTGTCAAAAATTAGCTACGTGATGGTTAAATCCCCATCACAGGATGGTTAGTCATTTGGGGCCACATGTGCAGTAGCCTGCACTGGCAAATTTTGGGTGCATTATTAGGATATCCTCAAGAACACGAGTGTGAATAAAGTTATTGCAAATCTCCAGGTACCTCATGCCAAAGGATCTGAATGGTCTGATAACTGGGCATTCGGTGATGTGTGCAAGATCATCCCCCCAGTTCCTACTCACAGTTTGCATCTGGAGTGCTCAGGATTGGGAGATCTGTCACCTGTAGCCACCTGCCACAGGTAACCAACCCAACCTGATCCTGGCAACCACTGTGTCGCACAGTCTGGTGGACGTTTACTACTGCCCATAAACATAGGTTTCAGTTTCAGATCTGAACAAATAACTTTTTATACTGGTGCTTTCAGGTTGTTGGGAGTAATTTCTCTCCTCTCAGACCCGAGTGTTTGGAACAATATAGTTTTGACAGCAGAGATGGTGAACCCAGGTCTAATTTAACTTCATCTTTGTTACACGCTATTTTGGCTGCCATGTCATTATGATGGCTTATATTTATGTGAGCATTATGATGGCTTATATTTGTGTGATGGTATCCATGCAAAGTAGATTCGAAACCCTTTACTCTGTGCAGCGATTAGGTCATTTAAAAGTGGTAGTATGAGGCTCTTGCCGTCGACCTTCCAGAAGTTTTTGATTGCTGGAAGACCAGACTTTGAATCACTAAATATTTTTCTTCCTCCTATGTTTTTTAATGTACTGGTAGCTAGTTCAAGTGCTGCTAGTTCTGCTTGAGTGGAGTACAGCCAGTTGTTTAACCGGACACCGACAGTCTGTGTTATTTCTATAAAACATTTATGCTGCGGCAATCCGTCCAGTAGAAGATTGGACAGTACCGTCGGGGTAGACAGTGCTCGTGAGATCTTAAGTTTATGAAGGAGGCAATTGTTTCAAGTGTAACTTTATTGAGAAGAGCAAGTTTCGCATTACCCTTCTTGGTGACTGATGTGTATGACACCAGAATGGTGAGGTACAGATGAAGAGGAGTATCGGAGACAAGTAGATTGAATGTAAAAGGAATGTCGAGTTTGATGAGATTGTAGGCATTTATGCTCAGCCATTAATCACAAAAGGCGTGAGTCTAAGTTGGCACCAGTCATTAGGGTGTTAACACTGAATAATGTCAGAGTAATGCAGGAGATGCAGGGTTTCTCATGACTAAGGCGAAAGTTAGGATGGCAAAAGGCCAAGGGCTGAGGAGGACTCCTCGAAGAGTTCCACTCATACAAGTGTTGCCTCGCACTTTGCCTTACAGCTTTACTAAAGCATGTGCGCCTGTGCCTAAGAGTCAATGTCTACAAAATAATTATAATTATTATATAATCAATGCAGTCCGATTCGCAATGTCTACTAGCGAAGGGGAGAATATGGAAGTCGATTCCATAGATAAGTTCTACTAAGACAGGTAATACCAACAGAAATTGATTCTGCATTGATTATTTATGCCGGTTTCTGGTGTCTGAATGCATCTCTGTCATCCAGTATTTCGTTGTTGCTACATATCAAACTGCATTGATTGTTCATGTCTGTCTCTCTTGAATTACAAGATATCATTGATTCTGAGTGGCTACTGCTTCCTGCAGCTGCTTTTGTGGATCGTTATGGTCTGATGTCTTTACTACCAGACTCTTATTGGTCAACCCGTTCTCGCAAATTTAATAAGTCAATATTGACTTATTAAATATGTGCATAGGTGACATACTTAACATAATAGATACCCTTAAAAAGATTCATAGAAAACACCGACCTTACCTAACCTTGTTAGTATCTTAAGAGAAGCATCTTATTGCTTCGTAATTACAATTATTACCTAACCTATAATAGGTATAGGTTAAGTAATAATTGTAATTACGAAGCAATAAGATGCTTATCTTAAGATACTAACAAGGTTAGGTAAGGTCGGTGTTTTCTATGAATCTTTTTAAGGGTATCTATTATGTTTAGTATATCACCTATGCACGTAGTTAATAAGTCAATATTGACTTTACGAATTTGCGAGAACGGGTTGTATTGGTAGTGTGTCCATGTCGTGTTTGTCCTCTTGTGCTCAGTCTTTTCTCATACTGTTCCTTATGTAACTGTGGTCTAATGCACGACCGTTTCTATTATTACACGTGATTTATAGAGTCTTGTTGGTAGAGTCTGCGTTATCTGTAAGCACTTAATAATGGTCTTTAGCCATGATCTTCACAATGTTTCTCAGCTGGACCTCTGTAAAACTGTAAATCTTGTGTTGACTCAAAGTAAGTGTATTTTGACCAATCCACACTAGAAAATGAAGGAACGACGACGTTTCGGTCCGTTTTGGATCATTCTCAAGTCGATTGTCTTAACAATCGACTTGAGAATGGTCCAAAACAGACCTGAGTGTCGTCGTCTCTTCATTTTCTAGTGTGTGGATCGGTCAAAATACTTCATTCCCGTTATTGTGAAACATCGCCTGCTAATTGTATTTTGTTACCATGTATTTCTGCAGTGTTTTTGTTTATTATCCTATTTGGAGTTGATCGAGTCGGGAAATTGTGTTCCGAGTACGCGTTTCTGTCGTGGCTGTACACGAGTGTTCCAGACGTTGGTGTTTGTGTATGTAGTGCTGGTCTGGTTATCCTGACCTCAGCTGTCTGTACCTTTTCTTTCCGTGTGGCTCAGGTTGTCCTCCATACACGATGTTTGCCACCATAACTTGGACATTTGTCTGCTGTGGTCTGGGTTGCCTTGTGCTTTGCTATAATGTCTTTGGTTGGATGCCTCAGGCTGTACACTCCACATCTCTTCTCCTCGGTGCAGCGTGTTTGATGGAGGCCGTATTTCTGACATCTGAAGCCGCGCAGGGGTTCCGAGACGTATGGTCTCTGTACATTCTCCAACTTCCATGACCGAATGTTTCTGGCACATATCCCATGACGGTCACAAGAACCTGACGTGTAGCTGCTTTTGTATATTTTTGTGAGCCATCATTCTGCATTCCAGATTTGCTTGTGTTTTAGTATTAGATCTAGTGTTACGTCGACTGGGTATCCCAACAGCACGACTCGTGCGCGTCTTTCTGAAGGGTCCAGCTGAGCAAGCACACAGATTTTCCTTGCAGGAATATTACCATTTCTAGATAAATTGCAGTCTTTTGGTCTGGTTGTGTCATTATAATTTATCCCTTTAGGTTGACTGAGATGGGAATTTTGAGCTTTGGTTGCCTCTTCCATTGCCGTTACTACTCCATATGTTATAGAAAAGTTGGCTGTGCATTATCTTGAATTTGGGAAAATGTGCCGAGTCTGACAGTGGATGGTGTATGACTGGTGTTATCCTCTCTAGGTTCATTATATCTGGTGTCTTGCTGGTAGAAATACTTTGTGTAGCCTTGATAGCAGTTTCCTTCTCTACTTGCTGTACCTCGGTGCACTGTCCCTCGTTACCAGGAAAAGGCTTCCATTTCCCCTTTCTCCTGAACTTCATGTCGTTTCCCCATAGTGAGGACAGATTCACTGCCCACCCTAATCTCAAAGTCACTCGTAGGTCTGGAGAAATTCATTTCACTCCAATGGAGGTCTAAAGTGATTTTAACATTGTAATCAGGGATACCTAACACCTAATTGAGCTGTTTGGTCTACCTTTCACAGGCAAGCTCAGTGCACCTTGTAAAATGCCCCTTTGTGGCACTACCCACAGGGTATTGCCTCGCCCTTCAGGGTATGACTAAGTGACCTGGTCAGTGGTAATGCCCTCACACAAAATAATAGGTCATGGGAGCTGAGCTACCAGACCACTGTGGTAACTGTGGGTCTCCTGCATAAGGTGCAAACAGCAAATAGTCAACAACTGTATTTATAAAAGAATTGCAGACGAAATCTTCAACGTTCCTTCCAAACAAGCTATGATCAGAGTTTGGGTACTAATTGGTTGTTCCTCACAAAACAGCGAGGATTTGATCTCATAACTGCTCAAAGTCTGAAGTTTTCCATAGAACAAACCCGTGTGTCTCCTCTGCTGTACCAGTGGCGAGTACTCACGGCTTGTGATAGGCTCATCCTAGTAATGTAGGTCATTATGAGCTTTAGCCACAGCCTATAGTTCTTAGTTACCTCTACCTCTCGCCTGATGCTTCACTACTCGTAATTTGTATTATAGCTTCACTCAATTCTTAATGGATAGACCAAGTTATGGTATACTTTTATTAGCGTCTTGGCCTTGACACATACCAAACATCCATGATCCCTCCCAATTATTAAAGATTCTAGAACATCATGCACTTCCGGCGGCACGCACTCCGGGCCCCCACGCACTCCGGGAGGCCCGACACACATATGCAGTCAACATGTTTCATCAACAGCTGTGCAAGTTCACTTCCTCGTACCACTGGAGATTGCTGCGAACCCAAAATGTTTCGTCTGAGAACATTTAATACAAGAACATTAAGTACAACAGATGCTATGTAGTGATTGTCTACAAGAAGACCTCATCCAGCAGACGATCCCGTCGTCATAACCTCGGAGAGCTCAAGAGGTTCCTGCTCATGCTAACACCGCCAGGTGATGAACATTCCTCGACATGAGCGCTATGTGATGAGCATTCCTTCACATGAGCGCTATGTGATGAGCAACTGCAGCCATCGTGTTGGGTTTGAGTGTTGTGAGTGGTGAGCCGGACTACGGTGCTCGGTGCTCACATGGCCACGTGTGCTCTTCGCCCCACAACCAACAATGCTCAAATAATGGAGAGAAAAAGGCCTCCAGAGACAACCTATTCTCCCTTGCCAAGCTCTCCAGTAATTTACTAAAAATGCCTAAATCACCACAGAAGGAAAATTATCAACTGTGTGTGGGACATTTGGGGCTTGACTAAATATTAATGTAATGAAAATCAATTACGAAGGACCACCCGCTTTTATAGTAAAGAGGGAAACTAATAAAACATGATCATTAGAAAATTCCTAGATGAACCAGTAACTATGGATAAAATACTAGAGAATATGATCAATTATATAATTAATGGGCTGTATAATTTAGCTGAATCAAAGCCTCAAACACCTACATTGGGGGGTTATTACTGGAACTTCATATATGTCCAGGAACTAGTGTGGTTCGTGCACCAGTTCATTATGCAATAATCTAATCCTATGACCAATTATAGAATCATCATATTTGTCACCAATAAGAACAGATTATGAACATGAGAAATTAATAATTATAATAAACACATGTTAATCCATAAAACAGTGCTCCGCATGAATAATACTACAGATAATGGAATTTATGGAATACGGAAAGGGTCTTGGCTTGAAGACGATTTCCAAGACATCGGTTATGACTCATCCTCGGAATCTCCTGGACTCCTCATGGAACACTGGGAGAAGATTAACACGGGAAATGACAGCTCGGGGAATTCTTCACACACGCTGCAAATCAAATTATATTCAGTAGCAACAGATTAAGCTGCTAGACATCTATGTTCAAGAAAATTAAATCAAAGAATGGAGGCAGATAATAACCTGTGGTTTTTTTATAGTCGCTCTGCGTGACGACAAGCTACCCAGCTATAACCCCCTCTTAAATGATGCATCAAATGGGAATAAAGGTACTTAGCTAATAGGACACTGTGTAAGTCAAGGCTTGCCGAAGTTCGCGTCCTAGGTTCCGGCGTCGTAACGAACACGTGGTGTCGAGCCTAGCCTAGATGTTGACGCGCTTCTCTGGCCGGTCACGTTGTGTTACACGGAACAAATTTAACAGGTTCCTGGCTGAATGTCAAATTAAATCTCTTGACAATTCAACACAATGTATAAAGTGACACTGACACCAGCTAAGTTGTTGTCTGCAAAGGTTCTTCACACCTCACAGTGGCGACTTTCGTCTTGAGCTCTTGGTGGCGTCTACCCTGGTGGCTTGGGTAATGGCGTCTCTCTCTGAGCGCGTCGCCTCGTGTACTGGCGTCTCCCCTGCCCCGCTCCGCGTCCCGCATTTGATACACAAATTATTTACTACGAATATTATCATTTCTCGCAGTTGTGATTGAAATGCTCGGATAAGGACGGGTTTATATTCAGAGGAGTTAAATATTATTATTTGCCCGTTTTACGATGGTAAACGAGCAATGGAGATGAATTAAAGTCTCTCCAGGGCATTCACGCGTGACGTTAAATTTATTACCAGATAACAGTTATAACTATAACGCTCTATTTGGCATTAGTTGGGGATCAGTTTATCTGTAAATAATTATCACACAGAACACTGTTGTTTTATAGAGAATCAAACTCAATTCTCACACACACTGGATATAGTTGTGTTTATTATAATGGATTCTGACGCAATACTGGCGTCTGGTGACTTAAGAATTCTAGCCTTATTGTACAGATGTAATTATTAGTACATGTGAACTCTACGTTTGGTTAATTTTAATTACTACAATGATTAGTAGATTTAGTAATAATTAATAATAATACAACAGTGTTGTATTATGTTGGACATTTCCAACACTGTGTGCTCACTTCAACCCAATTACCGGACTGGAATTGGAATTACAATAGACCTGAGTCCATACTTTCCCCAAGTACTTGTCTGCAGACAGTACCAAGAAGGTGGAATTTGCCGACATTGGATATGGCTATGGAGGAGTGTTGGATGTCCTTGCCCAGATTTTTCCTGACACGCTTATGTTAGGCATGGAAATACGGGTGAAGGTGCCAGACTTTGTTGTTGACCGCATTCATGGCTCGAGAGATAAGAAGGATGTGCCTGGCGGATATCAAAATGTAGCTTGTATTCGTACTAATGCAATGAAGTACCTTCCAAATTTCTTTGAGAAAGGCCATTTAAGCAAAATGTTCCTGTTTCGTCATCCACACTTCAAAAGAGCCAAGCACAAATGGAGAATTATCAATGCATCACTCCTGGCAGAATATGGTTACGTTCTGCGTGAACGGGGACCTTGTGTACACTGACGGATGTGAAGGACCTTCATGAGTGAATGGTTCATCATTTTACAGAACATCCTTTATTTATTCGTGTGGATGAGAATAATTTGGCTAATGATCCAGTGGCACAGTGCCTATTTGAGAGCACCGAGGAGGGTCAGAAGGTATCCCGCAATAGTGGAGACAAGTTCCTGGCTGTTTTGTCGCAGCATGTTAGATCCAGGACAACTTAGCATTTTGGAAGTGTGTGTACAGTAACAAACTGTATCAGACGACAGACGAGTGGACGCCTGACAGCTGAGTGGACAGCGCTTCGGATTCGTAGTCCTGAGGTTCCGGGTTCGATCCCCGGGGCGGCGGAGACATATGGGCAAAAAGTTTTTCACTCTGATGTCCCCTGCTACCTAGCAGTAAATAGGTACCTGGGTGGAAGACAGCTGCTACGGGCTGCTTCATGGGTGTGTGTAACAAAAAGGAGGCCTGGTCGAGGACCGGGCCGCAGGGACGCTAAGCCCCAAAATCATCTCAAGATAACCTCAAGAGAAGAGTAGCGAGGGCAGCCAAGTAACATTCTTACACATGTCCACTACTGTGTACACTACCAACAATCTCTTGCAGCTTCACGCCCCAGTACAACAGGTACACATGTCCACCACTGTGTACACCACCAACAATCTCTAGCAGCTTCACGCCCCAGTACAACAGGTACACATGTCCACCACTATGTACACTACCAACAATCTCTAACAGCTTCACGCCTCAGTACTACAGGTACACATGTCCTCCACTTTGTACACCACCAACAATCTCTAGCAGCTTCACGTCCCAGTACTACAGGTACACATGTCCACCACTGTGTACACCACCAACAATCTCTAGCAGCTTCACGCCCCAGTACTACAGGTACACATGTCCTCCACTGTGTACACCACCAACAATCTCTAGCAGCTTCACGCCTCAGTACTACAGGTACACATGTCCACCACTGTGTACACCACCAACAATCTCTAGCAGCTTCACGCCTCAGTATTACAGGTACACATGTCCCCAACTGTGTACACTACCAACAATCTCTAGCAGCTTCACATCCCAGTACTACAGGTATAAACGTTACCATCATCCTCCTGGTGGTTCCTGAATCTCAGGCAGCTGTAAGTGCTTGACCACAGTGGTCACCCATCTGTGGTCACAGCCACCATCTTGTGTAAATAAGGTCACCTGGGTGTGGTCACAGCCACCATCTTGTGCAAATAAGGTCACCTGGGTGTGGTCACAGCCACCATCTTGTGTAAATAAGGTCACCTGGATGTGGATTTGATTTTCACGAACTTATTATTTGTGTGTTGAATTGTCTTCCACTGACTTGTCCATGTCCACAGCGATTAGCCTGTCAGTGCCAGAACAGGTGAAGGCCGAGTCTTGGAGACGAAGATTACCTGACCATCCCTGGCGTGTCCAGCACTGGGCGAGGTGTCCTCAGGTGAGTGGGTAAGTATAGCTGAAATATCTTATTTAACAACTCACTTTTCAACACTTTGTAGAGATTATTTAATGTATTAACTATGCATAACAAAGAACAATTATCTTGATTGGAACGTGTCTAAATCTTTGAAATTTGGGGAGAGAGTAGCCATATTGGTGAGGCAGGTCAAAGGGATAAGGAAAGATTTCCCTCCAGAGGGTTGAGTACCCATCCAGTTGTATTGTTATGTGCCTCTGATATACAGATCAATCGCAGCATATTGCATTATGCTTAATACACTGGATGACGAACACGTCACTGTTATGTTAGGGTGATTAACGATCCAACACAACCTTGCAGGTTAGGTTGGGTTGGTTCGTTATTGCAAGATTCTCAACTAATTAAAAAATAAACATTGGGGCTATCACTATAGGTCAGTGTTAGAGGAGCTGGTAGGCGGTGGACAATGGTGTGACCCGTTAGATGAATGGTGGATTAACAAGGAGATGGTAAACTGGTAGATGAATGGTGCATTAATAGGACGATGGATAACTGGTAGATGAATGGTGGAATAACAATACTGTTAGATCAATGAGCTTTAAGAGGGGGCACCGAGGGATAATGGTGTTTATATCACACAATTCGTTCCTGTACACAATAAGACTATTTAGGTTAGGTCAGGACAGTTAGTGATGCATCGACATTATTTACACGTTAAATGTGTAGTGGGAGGAGGCGGTTCAGACAGTCCGGACTGTCAGCCGACGAACGGAAGGGCAGACAGTCACCACAGTCGGCCGACGAACGGAAGGGCAGACAGTCACCACAGTCGGCCGACGAACGGAAGGGCAGACAGTCACCACAGTCGGCCGACGAACGGAAGGGCAGACAGTCACCACAGTCGGCCGACGAACGGAAGGGCCGACAGTCACCACAGTCGGCCGACGAACGGAAGGGCAGAGTCACCACAGTCGGCCGACGAACGGAAGGGCAGACAGTCACCACAGTCGGCCGACGAACGGAAGGGCAGAGTCACCACAGTCGGCCGACGAACGGAAGGGCAGACAGTCACGACTGGGTGTTACTCTTGTACGGGAAGTAATCATTGCTAACAGGTATTGTATCTCACACCCCCTAAACCTTCCTTCATGCTGACACTAACCTGGTAATGCTTATCTCCTCACTCTAAACCTTAATGGCTTCACACAATCTACTTTAAATGTTCCTTGAAGCGACCTTGAAAAATGTTTTTTTCCTCTGTGAATCCTTATTTGCCTAATTGCTGCAAAGGGGCCTGACGGCTGAGTGGACAGCTTTTATTATTCCTAGTCTTAAGGTTCCGAGTTCAATCCCCGCCGGAGGCGGAAACAAATGTGTAGCGTTTCTTTCACCCTGATTATCCTGTCTTTGATTACCCAGAGCCGAGGTTCGAATCCTGCTCACAAGCACCTAATTTTCTCATTGATACATCACATTAATGTGATTTCTTGGAGCCTTCAGACCCATCTCTGACATCCTGTAAGTTTAAAGTTCTTGAAAACATTATGCACGACAGGCTAATGATTCAAATTAGATTCCAACTTGCTACTAACCTGTATGGTTTACTTCCTGGAAGAAGCATTCAGACTTGCTTTACTGAATATTTTATTTGACATGGACCATGTTCTCGGGCGACATTTATTGACCTCCAAACTGCTTTTGATTCATCAAAAAGGGGAATTAATCTTAGAACAATTAACCTCTTTTGGAGATAATGTTATACTTGACATACCTCAAGGGGTACCCTTGTATCACAACTGCCTCAGTTCTTTCAAGGGGTCTCATAAGTAAACTTTCTGCACCATTTGAGTCGAGTTCATCGCAAGGAGGCGTGCTTAGCCCATCATTGTTCAATGTGCTAAAACACCAAATAAACTGATAATCCCACACTAGCTGATGAAGCTGTCATCTGTTATGTCTGACATTTGTATTGTTTCGAATACCCAAACGAGACTGCAAGCTCTACGCGATTCACTCGCTGCTAAAAGCATCGAATTCAGTTTTGTATATAATTTAATCCATCGCTCTTTTCCCTAAAATGAATCAATGTCCCTCAAGCTTTCAAAGTCAACAACCAAAACAAATATAGGCAGCACAAATATCTTTGAGTAGGTATCAGTGACAATGTAAACGACCTTCAACTTGGGTTAAAAGACAAATCACGGAAAATAAATACTTTCTGGTAAGAAAATTGGTATTAATGTTAAATATGGTAGACTATTCAACACTTGTTAGTTGATTTCATTTATCTTCCTCGCCTGTTTGAACAAATTGGAAGTAATACATAATGAAGCCATGAGGGTAATTCTTGGTACCCCAAGATGCACATGAATCATTAACTTGAGGGAAGAACTGAAGCGTCCAACTATACTAGAGAATCATACAAGTCAACTCAACCTTTTCCCTTAAAGTCATGAGACCCTACATCTCCAGCCTTGCTCGGAGACAAAGTATTCTTTACCGTTAACACCGTATTAAGTGGTGCAACATACCAACTCACTCCTTGTATGATAAATTACCGAGTAAAATCCCAACAATCTAATCAAACTGAACATTCCTTTTAAATGCAATATACCTGCAACTGATATTCCTCTTCATCTGTTCCCACAATTCAAGTACCATACACACCTGCCACTAAGAAAGGTAGTGAGAATCTGCTCTTTCCAAAGTTGTCACACTATAAATAATTGCCTCTCGTCATAACTTTCAAGATCCCATGAGTACTGTCTACACCGATGACCCAGTCCAATCATCTACAGGACGGACTGCAGCAGTATGCAGGTACAGGAACAATACTTCCACACAGTAAGTGCCAGGTTAAACAACTGGCTGACCTCTGTACAAACTGCTGCTGCACTACAACTAGCTCTCAGTATATATATAGTCACAGGAGGTGGTGACAATTGTGTTTCAAAGTCTGCTCTTCAAAACTTTTCCAGCATGATCGACAGTAAGAGCTTCATAATTGCACTTATAAATAGTCGCAGAATAAAGGGTTCAGAATCTCGTGTATGGATACCATCTCACAAATATAACCCACCATAATAACCGACTGTAGCCAAATTTGCGTGTAACAAGGAGAAGTTAAATTAGACCTAGGTGTCCATCTCTTGTCAAGACTATATTGTTTAACACTGGTATAAGAGAAATTACCGACTCCCAACGGTCTGAAAACACCAGCATATAAACCTGTGATTTATTTAGATCAGAAACCTATGTATATGGGCAGCATAAAACGTTCCCAAGACTGGGCGACGCTACTGAAAATCCGAGTCAGGCCAAACCGACCTGCATAAGACATTAACATACTGAGAAGCTGTACATTAACCACACAATATATCATAACACTTGACTGACTGAAAAGGCCATTGACACACTGGCTTGACTACTAGAAGTAAATTATGAATGACCCACGTCCGATAAAATACTTCTTTGACAACTACAAAATAAAAAATTCCTCCAACAATACACTGACTATTTGGACCCTAATGCTGGAGTGCCACAAGGCTGTGTACTCGCGCCAACATTACACCTCACACTACAGAGGGAAGGAAGGGGAGGAGTCGCGGCCCTGCTGATAAAGGATTAGGGTTTCCAGGAGATTGATATCCCAGGCTGCGAGGAGTTCAGAGACTACATAACAGTCACCATGACGATGGCAGGACCAAAGACAGTAGCTGTGATATATAACCCTCCATTAAATGACAACCATTGCAGTTCCTACCATAACTGAAAGGGCAGACTGTCGCCTGTTAAAAATCGATTCCGACTTCCAATCATAGGGACTCCACCCATTGAAAGATACAAGAACCATATGGTGGCACAACGAGCGAGCTAAACTATTGGACATGACAAACGTTTTAATCCAACATGTAATCAACACGTAATGATTAACCAGCTTGACTTTACCTCGAATTCACTGAACGATTCACATGCATGGGAAATAAAGTTCGAAGACCCATGGGAATGAGTGAACACTGTCTTTACGTTTAAATATATGGTGACAGAAGGGATAATTTGCTCAGGGAAGGGACCAGAAAGCCAAAGCCTGCAATATCTAAATTGAAATTACAAGGAAACAAAATTTATAATATAAACACAGGTAGCAAAGCTCAAAAAGTAAGACTGCACAGACATTATTGATTACATCACCCAGAAGAGCAAGGAGGTGGCACAAGTTTGTCCTGGTATGAGAGAGAGGATTTTCACTTGTGTTAAGTTGGGTGAGTGAGTATGACCAGATGTATATCAGCGTGGAATCTACAGGAGTGCACATCCATCCGTGCACTCTCCTGTATTCTCTGGTCTGGGACCAAGGTCTGCCTTGCTGGGTATCTATGGGCTGGACTCTGGCTAGGCTGGCCAAGGATATTGCAAGAGTTGTTGCACGCCCAGATCACCAGAGGAGACTATGCAAGTCATCAGTGGCACTCTGTTGTTCCCATCATAGGGAGAGAACGTAGAGGGTTAGTTTCGTGCACCCAGGTCTGAAGGGTTCACTCACACTAAGGCAGGTCTAACCTTCCTTGTTACTAGTCCACGACACCATGAAACCTTGACATTACTTTATGGAATTGTCATTTGTCACGGTAAAATCTCTAGGAACAGATTCAGCCTACTCCATTATCACCTATTCTACTCATTCATGTCTATTTAATCAAGAACTGCAGCCAAGAACAACTACTACTTCCAGACGTCTAGACAATACCACCAGTCTACCTACCCCTATAACTATTGGAGGCCCCTATTGGAGGCCCCTATAACTACGAGGCCCCTTAAGTTAAGGGGCCTCGTAGCCTGGTGGATAGCGCGCAGGACTCGTAATTCTGTGGCGCGGGTTCGATTCCCGCACGAGGCAGAAACAAATGGGCAAAGTTTCTTTCACCCTGAATGCCCCTGTTACCTAGCAGTAAATAGGTACCTGGGAGTTAGTCAGCTGTCACGGGCTGCTTCCTGGGGGTGGAGGCCTGGTCGAGGACCGGGCCGCGGGGACACTAAAGCCCCGAAATCATCTCAAGATAACCTCAAGATAACCCCATCGACCCTCACCCCACCTTGCACCTGGGTTGCTGGGAGACCACGCCTTCCGAAACAAGCAGTTTAACAGCCGGTTAATAGTTAAAGTAGTCACCAGCGCCATCTGCCCGGCTGATATTCTGTATAAATTGGGCGTTCTTGCTCAACATGAGTTAGATTACTCCTGTGTGCTCAACTGAGTAGACCTGTTAACATTGTGTGGTAACGGATTTAGTCAGTCTAGCCCATAGTATTCTGCACCATATTTTGCACCTTAACGTAACGTAAATTTGATTGTTCATCCTGTTTTGCACACTTTGTATTAGAGCCAAGCCTGGATATTTTTTTAATTTGTTTAATTTATTTTTAAAGTAAATTATTTTTTAAATGTTTTTTTCCCTCTGCTTTATCCTACAGTTTACCTAACTGTGAAGACACCTTTGCAGTTTATTTTTTTTTAATATTTTGTGACTGGTATTAGAGACTGCACGACCACCAACGTTTCCCGTCACACATCCGTTTACGCATTTGTCTGCTATTCGTCTATTAGGTCACTAGATAATTAGGCAAAGCGAAAATAGACCAAATTATGGATTTTTTTTTTCACAGCCAGGATTGTGCAGCAAGCACTACTGACAGAACTCATCAACAGCATCAACTGAGAGAAAACATGAAACCAGGAAGTCTGTTCTATCCTTGTTTGTATGTGATAATGATGGAACTAGTACTCTGAGCAGACCTAGATGAATTGTGGACTTTGACTAAGGATTTCAAAGAGTACACAGGACTATGATTCCTACAGCAGGCACCCAGAACACGGCAGAAAAATTATATTTCTGTCGATTGAAAGAATAAAAGATTGAATAAAAGATTCTGTCGATTGAGCAGAAATAATGCATATGGCAAACAAGCTGGAGACAATGATAGGCACAGACCAAGAGGCTAAGAGGAGGATACGCCTGGTCACCAGGACCAGTTACACTACAAAGAAGCTATAGCTGTAACAGACCATGTAATGTCCTGCGGGTATTTGGTAACAGGGGCCACCCACTCCCCCAGAGAAGGCTGTGGTTCTCCCCCCAGAATAGGAACCAGGTCAACTGATTCAATAATGTTTGACAACCCATGGAATGACCGCCAATTGTAACATTGGCCTCAGAGGGGCATTACATTTTTGAAGACTCACTACGAAAAAGGAATTAGAGATACGAGAGCTACACAAGAGACAACGACTATGGGTACAACGGAGGAGAGATATTGGTACAACAAAATGAGGTATAGTCCCATACAAAAGATTTGGTTCCTTAGAAGATTCTCTGGTGCAAGTGTTACGACCTGGTTGGTCTATGTGATAAGCAGTATATAAGAAATACATAAAAAATATTGTTATACAATTAGTATACGGTGCATATTTAGGCATTGGTTAGGTTAGGTGTTTATGTTATGTTGGCGATTATTTGTATTTGTAGTACGTGGGTGAAGCATTTACAGCATTGTGGTTCAAACAAAAGTCGTCAACGAATCAGTGTTAAAGATATGTTTGAACGTCATCAGTTTTGACCTATCTGATCAACCAGGCTGTGATACCAGATCAACCAAGCTGTGATTCGTACGGCAAGACTGCGAGCAGCCACGTCCAAGGGGCTGGTTGACGAGTCCAGCCACCAGGAGGCCTGGTCGATGACCGGGCCGCGGGATGCTAAGCCCCGAAAACACCTCAAGGCGAGACATTTAAAAACAGGTTTTTCATTCATAAACCTTGGGGGGCGGGGGTTAGCAGGTGTATGGAATGTACTTTAGCCTTTGTTTACGAGGACGAGCTTTTACACTTGACTCAATAGATCGTGTGCAAACTTCTCAGTGCTTAGCTGGCGACCTCTATTAGAATTCGAAAGCTCTAACTTTCACTTCATGTACTAATAATATATAAGTAATAGCCAACAGAATCTTAAGGGAGCATATCATTCTAAATTTCTCAAAGAATTACTCATTATTGCTGTCTAAGATAATTAGACGAGCCAAAACTAAATACTACGAAGATAAATTTACCCAAATAAAGAGCAACATTAAACAAACTTGGAGAACAATTTCTCAAATATTGGGATCAAAGAAGTCTTTAAATAACAAACCGACTCTCCTGTCTAATAACGATGGTCAGCTTTCAGCCTCTGATTCTGCTACTGAGTTCAATAGGTTCCTCTTCCATTGGTTCATCCCTTGCATATGATATTCCATCTTCCAGTACAGACATTAATGACTATCTTTCAGGTAACTATCCACAGTCTCTGTACCTAAAGCCTATTAATTCCACTGACGTCAATGAGATAATCCTTTCCCAAAACCAAGTCTGGTGCCCTTGAGGAGATACCTACTTTAATTTACAAAAAAGCCTCCAGATCTTTAGCCCCTGCTATTGCTTTGCTCTTCAACAAGTCACTTGAACTCCAAACCTTCCCAGATATTCTAAAAAAAGCGAGAGTAACGCCTGTCCACAAATGTGGTAATCTCACAGATGTTAACAACTACAGACCTATATCTATCCTGCCAAACTTGTCAAAAAATTTTGAAAAACTAATCTATAAGCAGCTTTACTCATATCTAGCCAAACTCAATATACTTAGCCCTTGCCCATATGGCTTCAGACCCCAAAAAAACACTAACGATGCACTTATTAGTATGCTTAACTCGATTCATACAGCTCTTGATAAAAATGAGTTCTCTGTTGGGTTGTTTGTGGACCTGCGTAAAGCTTTTGACACTGTCAACCACCAAAACCTTCTTCTTAAATTACATCATTATGGAGTCAGAGGACACTCCCTACAATACCTCAAATCCTACCTTACTGACAGGCTCCAATATGTTTCTGTGAATAATACAATTTCTCCCACCCTACCCATCAACATTGGTGTTCCCCAGGGCAGCATACTTGGCCCTCTCCTCTTTCTCATCTACATTAATGACCTTCCAAATGCCTCCCAACACCTCAAACCAATTCTATTTGCTGAAGACACAACCTTCATTTACTCCAGTCCTGATCCCCTTGCTCTAAATGCCACAGTAAATACTGAGCTAAATAAAGTCCATCTGTGGCTAACTGCCAACAAACTCACCCTTAACATTGACAAAACCTTTTATATTCTGTTTGGCAATAAATCCTCTAATCAAATAAATCTCAAAAACAATACCCAAATTTGTAACAAATTAGATGGCAAATTCCTTGGCATTCTCATTGACCACAAGCTTAATTTCCAGGGACACATTCTAAACATATCAAAAAAAGTTTCAAAAACTGTGGGCATTCTTTCTAAGATCAGATATTATGTACCACGCCCTGCCCTGGTGACTCTCTATTACTCCCTTATCTATCCATATCTCAACTATGGTATTTGTGCTTGGGGCTCTACTACCCAAAATCACTTACGTCCTCTAATTACTCAACACAAAGCTGCTATTAGGACAATATCCAATTCTGGCCCCAGACATCACTCGGTACCCCTACTTAAATCTCTAAATATGTTAGACATTAAGTCACTGCACATTCTCTCATGTGTATTATACATATATAAAACGCTAAACTATAATGCCAATCCTGATCTCAAAAGCTTCATAGAAGGTTGTATCAGAACCCATGAGCATCACACCAGAAATAAATACAGTTTTGATATTCCTAGAGTACGACTTAATCAAACTAGAAATGCTCTACAAATCAAGGGGCCCAGAATGTGGAATGACCTTCCCAACCATGTTAAAGACTGTACCTCTCTCAACCAGTTTAAGTTAAAAGCGAAGCTATACCTAATAAATTCCCTGTAACCTACCTTACCCTTCTATTGTCAACCAATGTCTTTTTTTTCTTTAAAGAGCGCTGTTTGTCGACATAATTGTATTTGTGCTGCTTTTTCATCTATGTTTTCATTTCTTGTTTTCATTCTACTCATTATGCTCAATTAGTATTAAGCTTGTCATTTAAGTTTATCATGCCCGAAACGCTTTGCGTAATAGTGGCTTTAGGCATTGTATGTACTAGCTATACCTATAAGTTAAACAATCCTTGTAATATTTATTGTATGTATGTACCTTACCTAAATAAAATTGTATTGTATTGTAAATCGTTATAAATTAAAAGTTGTTCAATTTGCTTATAAATTTTTTTATGAAATGGTTATAGAAAGGGCTGCAACTGGTCCAAGTTTCACCATCACACCCTAAACAGAAAAGGAGAAAAAAAATACACAACGTATTATGCAACGAATGTTCAACATTCTCAAATAATCTCAGGGAACACGTGTCAACTAAAATGTCTACTATGTGCTGTAGAAGCACAAACTTGTAATAATTGTAATATGTATGTTCAATATATTTATATTTAATTTTTTTTTTTCTTTTTTTTTTTGCCAATTTTTTTTCTCGTTTGTTATCAACGGATTTGCATGAAACTTGCACACCTTGCTCAATGGATGCCTATCTGCAAGGGTGCAAATTATGAACGAAATCTGTCGAAGTCAAGCTCAGCTACAGGTGGCCGAACTTGGATCTTTATTTTACTCTGAAAAGAGCTTTCATTTATTAATCAATTTATATGCAAATTACACCTTATATGTAGCGTTTGTGCTTCTACAGACTCTAGTAGACATTTTAGTCCAAAGTCTATTTGTTGATTTTATAAAAATTTATAAATATCATAAATTGCATATTTTTTTAGTAGGGTAACTTTGAAAAATTATATTATTGCACTAAACACTTTTTTGATAAAACTGATCACTAGAATCCTTTATTATGTGCTAAATTTAATATCTGAGTGTTATAGAAATGATTTTAGTTGACACGTGTGTTCCCTGAAACTATTTGAAAATTCGTTGCATAATTCGTTGTTTATTTTTTTTCTCCTTTTCTGTTTAGGGTGTGATGATGAAACTTGGACCAGCTGCAGCCCTTTCTATATACATTTCATAAAAAAATTTATAAGCAAATTGAACCACTTTTAATTTTACATGAATATGCCACCTTAACACCTAATCTAACCTACCCCCTAACTTTACATTGAAATTGAAATTATAATATTAACGCATGACAACCAATTGTTTACACAATGTTAAACCGGATGAATACATTTGACCGGGAGCTAACGAAGGGGGGGGGGGGGGGACGGTCACCACTAATGAGCCTGGCCTGAGGACGGATGCTGGAAACGAGCATTTGACCTGTCGAAAAAGAGAGGTTGGTTTACTACAGTTCAACCCATCCATGAATGGGCTAAGTTCATCCAGACCTGAAATTTACCATTGGGAGGAGCTGCCCTTCCTAGGTACCTGTGTATGTATATATATAGATGGAGAAAGAGGCCCATAAAGGTTTATTACAAAGTCTGAAACCTTCACGTTTATAAACATCCTGCCACCCGGTTTCTCAAGAGATCTACCTTTCTCCCTGGGAACCCGAGTCAAAGGTATAACTAGTGATCAGAGTAATCTGGAGAAAGGCTTGGAGGAGATCTGGGGCAGTCAAGTGACTGCCCAGAATCTCTAATAGGAAAAGCTGCCAAGAAACTGGCCCCTCTCCAGTGACAACATTTTGTACGGGAACACACATCCAGTCTATAGAGGAAGGTTCTACCCAAGTTACTCATTCCGACAACTTCAGGAAGCATCCGAAAGGAAGTTAACACGCTCTAGTCTTGGATGAAGGAAACCTTCGGTAAACATCCGGCCTGAAACTCGCTTCCTTCGGAGCCTTTTTTGTTAGCTTGGACAAAGGGAACATCCCCCAGTGACATTAGTATGCTTCATTCCCAGCAAAACCATAGACCCCTTGAGTAGTCTAGTGTCCCTGCTTTAAAACCTTTTATCCTGTGGTCATAGGAGCTCTGCCAATTATATAGTCTTCTCGCAATAATGAGGGACACTTAGCACTAACAACAAACCAGGTAAACTACGTTACGCAGTTCTGGAGACCCAGAAACGTTTACCTATAACACTTCACAGGGCCTGCCACCTGACCACAATATCTGTTGATCTGTAGAATTGCTGCAGCGTTCCAGAGCTACCAATACCTTGGTACAAGATGCGGATGATGGCCACGTAGCTGCCAAGTGGTCAGCCTCCCGAAACTGTCCCCCGACGGTATATTCAGCTTGTTAGGTTTTGCCCCGACACTTTACCCTCATTCTACAACTTTCCTCTCGCAGGACAGTCTTCTAACCCCAGCTGAAGCATCACCCTCTTGGGTAATTTTTGTCTATAATTGATTCGACTGGTGGGATAGAGACTGACAGAAGGATGGATGGAGAGGGGAGGCAAGAGAATTGAAATGTACCCAAAAATGTTAGATTGACATTAACCATGTTACACTACCTACCACTAAATGGTCAAATTACTGGGCAAAAAAATGGTTTACCACTTAAATGGTTGATGCACAAATTACATTAGACTATACCTATTACAAGAACACCGCTTCATGGTATAGCGAGTTAAATGATTAATTTAAAATTATTAAACACTTCACTTATTGTTCTTGTGGGACCATTATGACCACTGCAATTCAAGAGAAGTTTTTCAAAGTAACTTTAATCCCTCCATACCTGCAGTGCCGTTGTGCGAGACCAATTTCTTGGGTCTGGTTGACCATTACTGCAGTGCCGTTGTACTGATGCACTCTCGTACATATATCTGAAATTACAAATATTAAATACCTCAAAATAATAAAATGAACACATCTTCATGTAAAGTTTGAGAAATATCCCGCTAAACAATCGATCAGGTCAGACTTTGGTTGATCTAAAAAGCCGACTTACCACAACGGCGAAACCCAACCTCAGACTTGACTCATCCACAGGCCGTTCTCAACAGCTAAGTGGTCGTTAACCCGGGCAGCCAATAAATGACCGTTCTTATCAACGGCCAAGTGGTCGTTAACCCGGCAGCCAAACATGACCGTTCTCAACGGCCAAGTGATCGTTAACGCTGGCAGCCAAACATGACCGTTCTCAACAACGGCCAAGTGATCGTTAACCCTGCAGCCAAACATGAACGTGAAGAACGCTTCACACACAACTTTACCTCAATCTATGCTCCTCCGTGCTCTGACCCCCAACAGTTCATACATTTTAACACTAGATTCATTTAAAATAGCTTTTCATACGTGAACTATTATTATACATAGTTATTTATTACGCGAGGGAGACTGGTTGGAATACACTCGGGAGCTATAATGTCCAACAACTATCAGACCTATACACTATATAAATATACATTAATATTTACTTGTATTGGACAAAATATAGTGCTTAGTTACACAGGAGGTTAATGTTAATTATGGCGTCTCTGGTGTTGGCTGCAGCGTGCACGACATTGAGTCAGGATGGCTAGTTGCATTCACATAGGATGGTCGGAGAGGGGGGGGGGGGGAGTGAAGAGTGACACTTGCTAAATTAAAAGTCTTTGGTCCGAATTTCAAAGCCTGAAGTCTGATAATTCACAAGAAATACCTTGTAACTGCCAGAATTTAACTAATATTTTGTAAACTTTTTCCACCTGCTTTTGGTCGAAGGTTCAATTTCACTATAAAGTTAACACACGCCGCTGTTATGGAACAGTTAATCACATAGCAGTCGTTTTAGAATTTAATTTTGTTTTAATAAGCTTCATGAAAAGTCTTGAGCAAGGTAAAATTGTCAACTAATAGACAAAGGTATATTACACTATCATATTTACTAACAAGTAAACCAGAGCTAATTGAATTATTTTAAATAAAGTTTTAATATTTTGTAGCCATGGTTAATTAGAAAATCAGCAAATATTGTTCTACCAACAGAAAACAATATAATAAAATAACTAAACATCTAGAGTAACTTGCCTGTAAGCCTGGCGCAGGTAACCTGATCTACAGCACTGTTCAGGTGGCTAATTAGTAACACCAGTGAGGCGGGCGGTGAGCAGCACCTCTCCCCACGACGGCCCACGCCACACTGCCCGCCGCGACTCCTGACTACCTTGGCCTGTGGTGGGCGGTGAGCAGCACCTCTCCCCACGACGGCCTGCGCCACACTGGCCGCCTCGACTCCTGACTACCTTGGCCTGTGGTGGGCGGCGAGCAGCACCTCTCCCCACGACGACCCGCGCCACACTGGCCGCCGCGACTCCTGACTACCTAGGCCTGATGGGTCAACTACCTATGACGTCATTCACCTCACCTCACATGAGGCCGTCTCACTTACAAATAATTCACAAGTAACAAGTCACTTCAACAATATTAATATAGTTTATTTCTATTAATGTGAAATATGAGCAAGTGTGAGTATGTATTAAAGGCACATATTTCTCTACTGGACATTAAACCCACTACCACACCAACCTAGTAGCATGGAGGCTCCATAACGCCTTCTGTAACTGTTATGCTGCGGTCTAGGCCAGGGGCCAGGTACAGTAACCGGTTATGGTGTTCGGCCTTGTGTGTGTGTGTTGGGGTCTAGGCCAGGGGCCAGGTACAGTAACCGGTTATGGTGTTCAGCCTCGTGTGTGTGTTGGGGTCTAGGCCAGGGGCCAGGTACAGTAACCGGTTAAGGTGTTCAGCCTCGAGTGTGTGTTGGGGTCTAGGCCAGGGGCCAGGTACAGTAACCGGTTATGGTGTTCAGCCTCGAGTGTATACTCACCTAATTGTGCTTGCGGGAGTTGAGCTCTAGTTCTTTGGTCCCGCCTCTCAACTGTCAAACAAATAATATACAGGTTCCTGAGCCTATTGGGCTCTATCATATCTTCACTTGAAGCTGTGTATGGAGTCAGCTTCCACCACATCACTTTCTAATGCAATCCATTTCACTACTACTCTTCACTGAAAAAATCTTTCTAACGTCTCTATGGCTCATTTGGGCACTCAATTTCCACCTGTGTCCCCTACTGCGTGTGCCCTTGTGGTAAATAGTCTGTCTTTATCTACCCTATCAATTCCACTGAGGATCTTGTATGTGGTGATCATGTCCCCTTCAACATTTCTGTCTCCCAGTGACGTGAGGATTAATTCCCGTAGTCTCTACTCGTAGCTTCCTCATGACCCACACGAGGCAGCTACTATTGAGCCACACGAGGCAGCTACTATTGACCCACACGAAGCAGCTACTATTGACCCATGTGAGGCAGATAATATTAACGCATACGAGGCAGCCACTGTTGACCCTTGGGAGACAGCTACTATTGACACAAACGAGGCTGCTACTATTGACCCACAAGAGGCAGCTACTATTCACCCACAATAGGCAGCTACTATTGACCCATACGAGGCAGCTACTAATGACCCACGTGAGACAGCTACTATTGACCCACACGAGGGAGTTGCTGCTGACCCATACGAGGCAGCTTCTCTTGACCAAGACGAGGCAGCGACTATTGATCCACACGAGGCAGCTACTATTGACCCACAAGAGGCAGCTACTATTGACCCACACGAGACAGCCACTATTGACCCAAATGAGGCAGCTACTATTGACCCACAAGAGGCACCTACTATTGACCCACAAGAGGCAGCTACTATTGACCCACATGAAGCAGCTACTTCTGACCCACACTAGGCAGCTACTATTGACCCACACGAGGCAGCTACTATTGACCCATACGAGACAGCCACTATTGACCCAAATGAGGCAGCTACTATTGACCCACAAGAGGCAGCTATTATTTACCCACAAGAGGCAGCTATTATTGACCCAGACGAGGCAGCTACTATTGACCCACACGTGGCAGCTACTATTGACCCACACGAGGCAGCTACTATTGGCCCACACGAGGCAGCTACAATTGACCCACACGAGGCAGCTACTATTGACCCACACGAGGCAGCTACTATTGACCCACAAGAGGAAGCTACTATTGACCCACACGAGGCAGCTACTATTGACCCACAAGAGGCAGCTACTATTGACCCACACGAGACAGCTGCTATTGACCCACACTAGGCAGCTACTATTGACCCACACGAGGCAGCTACTATTGACCCACAAGAGGCAGCTACAATTGACCCACACGAGGCAGCTACTATTGACCCACACGAGACAGCTATTATTGACCCACACGAGGCAGCTACTATTGACCCACACTAGGCAGCTACTAATGACCTACGTGAGACAGCTACTATTGACCCAAACGAGGGAGTTGCTACTGACCCATACGAGGCAGCTGCTATTGACCCATACGAGGCAGCTACTAATGACCCACGTGAGACAGCTACTATTGACCCACACGAGGGAGTTGCTACTGACCCACACGAGGGAGCTACTATTGACCCATACGAGGCCGCTACTAATGACCCACGTGAGACAGCTACTATTGACCAACACGAGGGAGTTGCTACTGACCCACACGAGGGAGCTACTTTTGACCCCCACGAGGCAGCTTCTCTTGACCAAGACGAGGCAGCTACTATTGATCCACACGAGGCAGCTACTATTGACCCACAAGAGGCAGCTACTATTGACCCACACGAGACAGCCACTATTGACCCAAATGAGGCAGCTACTATTGACCCACAAGAGGCAGCTACTATTGACCCACAAGAGGTAGCTACTATTGACCCACATGAGGCAGCTACTTCTGACCCACACTAGGCAGCTACTATTGACCCACACGAGGCAGCTACTTTTGACCCATACGAGACAGCCACTATTGACCCAAATGAGGCAGCTACTATTGACCCACAAGAGGCAGCTATTATTTACCCACAAGAGGCAGCTATTATTGACCCACACGAGGCAGCTACTATTGACCCACACGTGGCCGCTACTATTGACCCACACGAGGCAGCTACTATTGACCCACACGAGGCAGCTACAATTGACCCACACGAGGCAGCTACTATTGACCCACCCGAGGCAGCTACTATTGACCCACAAGAGGAAGCTACTATTGACCCACACGAGGCAGCTACTATTGACCCACAAGAGGCAGATACTATTGACCCACACGAGACAGCTGCTATTGACCCACACTAGGCAGCTACTATTGACCCACACGAGGCAGCTACTATTGACCCACAAGAGGCAGCTACAATTGACCAACACGAGGCAGCTACTATTGACCCACACGAGACAGCTATTATTGACCCACACGAGGCAGCTACTATTGACCCACACGAGGCAGCTACTATTGACCCACACTAGGCAGCTACTAATGACCTACGTGAGACAGCTACTATTGACCCACACGAGGGAGTTGCTACTGACCAATACGAGGCAGCTGCTATTGACAAATACGAGGCAGCTACTAATGGCCCACGTGAGACAGCTACTATTGACCCACACGAGGGAGTTGCTACTGACCCACACGAGGGAGCTACTATTGACCCCCACGAGGCAGCTTCTCTTGATCAAGACGAGGCAGCTACTATTGACCCACAAGAGGCAGCTCCTATTGACCCACACGAGACAGCCACTATTGACCCAAATGAGGCAGCTACTATTGACCCACAAGAGGCAGCTACTATTGACCCACAAGAGGCAGCTACTATTGACCCACATGAGGCAGCTACTTCTGACCCACACTAGGCAGCTACTATTGACCCACACGAGGCAGCTACTATT
The DNA here is from genome assembly GCF_040958095.1 of Procambarus clarkii. Taxonomy (NCBI): domain Eukaryota; kingdom Metazoa; phylum Arthropoda; class Malacostraca; order Decapoda; family Cambaridae; genus Procambarus; species Procambarus clarkii. Next base: position 8,186,100 of record NC_091182.1, on the reverse strand, counting down.
GACCCACACGAGACAGCCACTATTGACCCAAATGAGGCAGCTACTATTGACCCACAAGAGGCAGCTATTATTTACCCACAAGAGGCAGCTATTATTGACCCACACGAGGCAGCTACTATTGAAACACACGTGGCCGCTACTATTGACCCACACGAGGCAGCTACTATTGACCTACACGAGGCAGCTACTATTGACCCACACGAGGCAGCTAGTATTGACCCACACGAGGCAGCTACTATTGACCCACAAGAGGAAGCTACTATTGACCCACAGGAGGCAGCTACTATTGACCCACAAGAGGCAGCTACTATTGACCCACACGAGGCAGCTACTATTGACCAACAAGAGGCAGCTACTACTGACCCACACGAGGCAGCTACTATTGACCCACAAGAGGCAGCTACTATTGACCCTCACGAGGCAGCTACTATTGACCCACACGAGGCAGCTACTATTGACCCACACGATGCACCTACTATTGACTCACACGAGGTAGCAGCTACTATTGACCCACAAGAGGCAGCTACTATTGACCCACAAGAGGCAGCTACTATTGACCCACAAGAGGCAGCTACTATTGACCCACATGAGGCAGCTACTATTGACCCACAAGAGGCAGCTACTATTGACCCACAAGAGGCAGCTACTATTGACTCACAAGAGGCAGCTACTCTTGACCCACATGAGGCAGCTACTATTGACCCACAAGAGGCAGCTACTCTTGACCCACACGAGGCAGTTACTATTGACTCACAAGAGGCAGCTACTATTGACCCACAAGAGGCAGCTACTATTGACCCACAAGAGGCAGCTACTATTGACCCACACGAGGCAGTTCCTATTGACTCACAAGAGGCAGCTACTATTGACCCACAAGAGGCAGCTACTATTGACCCACACGAGGCAGTTACTATTGACCCACACGAGGCAGTTACTATTGACCCACACGAGGCAGCTACTATTGACCCACACGAGGCAGCTACTATTGACCCACAAGAGGCAGCTACTATTGACCCACAAGAGGCAGCTACTATTGACCCACATGAGGCAGCTACTATTGACCCACAAGAGGCAGCTACTATTGACCCACACGAGGCAGCTACTATTGACCCACAAGAGGCAGCTGGTCACTCCCAGGAAAGTGTTATCATGGTATTCACACACACGTGACTTAGTCTCTGTATGTAAACAAACGTTGCCTCGCCTCTTACAAACGTCAGTCTTTAATATCCCTCGTGCTCATGTTCTAACATTGTGTCCCTTTGGTATTTGGTGTTGTGTGGGATAGGAAGCCCGTCCGGCGTACTGTTACGGACCCGAATCCAGCGTCCGAGCACGGAGCAGTGACGACCGCGCCATCTGTGGGTCAGCTCCCGAAACCCCCTCCAAATGGACGACGACACCTGGTGAGGACGAAGTGTACTGGCCACAAGGGCCAGTTTCCAGTCCTGTGCAGCTCACAACACCGCCGCTGCTGACCTCTGGTGAGGTGGTGCTCAGACGACAACGCCATCTATGGAGTGGATACGTCGGGCGTTTGTGTCTGAGCCTGTAAGTGAGGTGCTTTAGTGTGTCCCTGTTATTGATGACGTGTCTGCTTACAGAGTCGACCTGGGACTGCTGTAAGGGAAGTTGGGTCAGTCTACCCAAGGCAGCCGTCCCCATACCTTGTGCTTTGCTGCAGCAGCTGTGAGTCGCCTCCCGGAGGAACACTGTGGTGTTACCCTGCCTGTGAAGCGGCAGTGAAGGATTGTCGTACCCGGGACCGACTGCTGGAGACGATTAACCACTGGGGTATAGTAGACAGGAGAGTGATCTGTGGTATCACACGAGGCTCCTGACTAGGGCGCTACCCTAGTATCGCTCGTGGAGTGGCCTGACCAGCGTTGCTGATCCGGAACCTGCCAGCTGTTCTGCTGGACTTGTGGTTGACGGCCTCCACGGCGGTGCCCCCAGTGGAACGGTGTTTTGGCTGGCCTGTGTCAGGGGTAGACTCAGCTTGATCGAAGGATTCGTCAAGAGACCACGAGAGCACCGAGGACTCAGCACCGAAAGGATCCAGAGTCTTCAGAAGAAGACTACAGTGTAAATAAGTGTTAATACCCCTTCCCCTGTGTAACTTTTATATATTATTTATTGGTGAAGGTATTAATTATAATCTTAAGTTTTTGCCTTTCTTTCCCTTCCCCTTTTATTTTACTTGCGTCACGGATCTCATCCCTTGAAAGCCACTACTGGCTTGGGGCCGGATACCCTTCCTCTAATAACATCAGAGTACGAACCCAGTTGCGACCCGAGAGGGCCGTAACACGTACCAAGGTGGCCGTTGTCAGTGGCTCATCGTCCCCAGAACGCAGCTCACATGAGTTAGCTCACCATCACGTATCTATCCACCAAGGCCTGATGGACAGAGGCATCCGCTCATATTATAAGTAAAACGTTGACAAACGTCTCACCAAGCCCGGGATTCGAACGCCGGACCAATGTATTGTGGCCCCGGTGCACTAGCTCCTGCTCTACTGGTGCTCCAGTGTTGTTCCTGGACAATGTATTGTGGCCCCGGTGGACTAGCTCCTGCTCTACTGGTGCTCCAGTGTTGTTCCTGGACAATGTATTGTGGCCCCGGTGGACTAGCTCCTGCTCTACTGGTGCTCCAGTGTTGTTCCTGGACAATGTATTGTGAGCCGGTGGACTAGCTCCTGCTCTACTGGTGCTCCAGTGTTGTTCCTGGACAATCAGAAATCGGTTAAAGAGAGGGAACAAGCTGAGAGTCTTTAAGTACTATTGAAGAAGTCTGCTAGCCCTCTTGGAACACTTCTCCTCGGGGTTTGCAACCTGTTCTCGCAAATTTAATAAGTCAATATTGACTTAATAAATATGTGCATAGGTGACATACTAAACATAATAGTTTCCCTTGAAAAGCTTCATAGAAAACACCGACCTTACCTAACCTACTTAGTATGTTAAAATAAGCATCTTATAGCTTCGTAATTACAATTGTTACTTAACCTATTATAGGTATAGGTTAGGTAATAATTGTAATTACGAAGCAATAAGATGCTTATCTTAACATACTAAGTAGGTTAGTTAAGGTCGGTGTTTTCTATGAAGCTTTTCAAGGGAAACTATTATGTTTAGTATGTCACCTATGCACATATTTAATAAGTCAATATTGCCTTATTAAATTTGCGAGAACGGGTTGGGGTATCAGTAGTGTGTGTGTGTGTGTGTGTGTGTGTGTGTGCTTGCCTAGTTGTGTTTGCCTAGTTGTGTTTGCGGGTGTTGGGCTTTTGCCTCTTTGGTACCGCCTCTCACCCGTCAATCTACTGGTGTACAGATTCCTGAGCTTCTCGAGTTCTATCATATGTACATATGAAACTGTATAGTCAGCCTCCACCACATCACTTCCTATTGCATTCCATTTACTGACGACTGGGAAAAAGTTCTTTTCTAATGTGTCTGTGGCTCATTTGGGTACTCAGTTTCCACCTGTGTCCCCTTGTTCGTGTACCAACCGCATGAAGCATCATGAAGCGTCATGCAGTTATTAATTCCACACATAACCCAACAGAATAACGTCAAGTGCTATACGGTCAGGGAGTTGCAAGAGGGCATATTGGTATCATTACCGTCGTCGTCATGCTGCAACTCGTTCTCAGACCAAGTCCATTCCATCCAACGGTTGATCCCAAAGACGCATTCATCAATTGACATTAATTCGCATAAACATGCTGTTTATTCGATAAAGGAATGTTTTCATATATAAATTATTATTATTATTTATTAGCATAATGTGCATATTTATCATTGGTTAGGTTAGGTGTTTAGGTTCTGTTGGTGATTATTTGTATTTGTAGTACGTGGGTGAAGCATTTATAGCGTTGTGATTCGAACAAAATTCGTTAGTGAAACACTTGTTCCGGATATGTTCGAACGTCAGCAGTTGTGAGTCGTGTGTAAACCGCTTTTCATTCATAAACAGGGGGTTTGGCGGGTGCATGTAATCACTTTTGGATCTTTGTTTGGAGGACGGGCTGCATTTACAGCGTTGTGGTTCGAACAAAAGTCGTCAGCGAAGCACTTATTTTAGAAGTGTTCGGACGTCATCAGTTGTGAGTCGTGTATAAACCGTTTTTCATTCATAAACAGGGGTTAGGCGGGTGCATGGAATCGACTTTGCCCTTTGTTTATGATGATGTGCTGCAACATAGGGCAAATGCTCGTTAATACAGCCGCCAAACCACCTGTTTATGAAGGAAAACGGTTAGACACGACTCACAACTGATGACGTTCGAACATTGCTCAGCTGACGATCTCTGTACGAATTGCAATTTCTTAAATGGTTCACCGATGTACTGTAACTACAAATAACCGCCAAGAGAACCCAACCTAACCTAGTCTACGCCTAACTATACGTTGAAATTTTATATATAATGGTACTAATTTTATATGAGAACAAACAATAGTTATTGTTTTTAACTTAAGTGTCTTAAGTGACGACCGCCAGTTGGACAAACTGACCTGAGGACATGTGGGCCGACACCAGGCTCAGTTCGAGGCTCGCGTTACTGGTTGGTGGACATGTATAGTTGTGGACGAGTTCTCCGTCAACAGTTGGCCTCCTCCTTAAAGGCAGTAGTGAAATATACGACTACGACCGCGCGCACCAGCTGCCAGCTGGCACTCCCTGGAGTGCCATCCGACAGCTGGTGCGCAGGTGTGTAGTCGCACAGGTTTTGGGGGATTTTGGGGGAATTTTTGGCGCGTTTCGGACGCGTGTGAGCGTGTTGTGTTTGGGTATGTGGTCATGAAAGAGGGGAGGTCATGTTGATGAGTGCCAGGTGGTACGCGACGTCGTCGTCACAGCGCGGGTGTCTAGTCACAGGGGGTAAGGGAATTTCCCGGAAGTTTGGCGCGTGTCGGAGGCAGCCCTGAGTGGCGGGTGAGCAGGTGCGGCCCCCCACCCCGCGCGCGCGAGTAAGTGGTGGAGTAAGAGGAAGGAGTGAAATGAATATGTGTGTTTAGCAAGTGATAGAGTAAGAAAATAGAAGGAAGATGGAGGAAGGAGTAAAAGAATATGTATGCGTGTTTTTGCGTAGCCTTAATCGTGAGTTAGTGTGTAGATGTGAGGAGAAGGCAACACAGTCTGTTACGTTGTTTTGGGTGGGGGGTTGGATGGAGCTTCCCCTTCGTCTGGAGAGAGTGCTCTGGGCCATTATGTGGTTAGACAAACCATTAACGTCCCCTACAGGAAGAGCTAAGTGTGTGTGTGAGGATGAGGGCAAAGTCTCCTGCAGGAGGGGAGTGTACCATTACCTAAAGCGTTTTTCAATGTCGCGACGGGGTAAGCGTACTGGTCGCAGGTTGGAGCCTGACTGCTTTTTCCGTGTTCGGGTCAAGAAAGAGAGAAGTCACTCTCGTTGTGAGACTGCAGCGGGCCATTATGTGGTTAGACAAACCATTAACGTCCCCTACAGGAAGAGCTAAGTGTGTGTGTGTGTGTGTGTGTGTGTGTGTGTGTGTGTGTGTGTGTGTGTGTGTGTGTGAGGATGAGGGCAAAGTCTCCTGCAGGAGGGGAGTGTACCATTACCTAAAGCGTTTTTCAATGTCGCGGTGGTTTTTGTTGTCTTCAGAGTGTTGATGTTCGTCCCACGGCGGGTCCCCTTACACTGTGGATTCCGGTAAGGAGGCGCGAGGTACTTACTGCTGCCGACAGACAGACCCTCACCTGTCACCCATCAATCACTTCTCATTTGACCCAGGTCGTTTCACTCCCCTCACACACAAACGCCCCGCCAGTTCCCTGCGAGACTTCATCCGCTACACACGCGTCATACAGCTCCATGTCATGGAAAGGCGAAGCTCTACAGCATGCATGAAATGCGGAGTGTTTTATATTCCATCACCGAATCAAGTGTGTCGGCTGCAATGCGCTAGCTGTGAAAAACCGCCCCTAGGACATTACGACATCAAATGCAAGCGATGTCAGCAGATTTTCTGTGATAACCGTGAGTGTTATTCATATTTAATATTCCACAGTTCATTTTATGGCATCCACAGGTGAAATATCGCGTGTAAACTACTATAGTGTGAGAATATTAACTCATTCGGTCTATTACATTCCACACAGTTAAATATGTTCTTTCCAATTTCAGTTTACAAAACCGTGAAGTGTCCATATTGCTCACCCACCCCGCGAGGAGGTCATCGCCGGAATGAAACTTCACATAAACGTAGGTAACATATAAAATACACTTCTCGTATCTGTATTTCATCCACTTGCAAGCGAACACACATGCATAATAATAAACATATTTTTTCCCCATTCACCCATGCTGAATATCATTTGTTCCATTTCAGGTTATAATCCATACCTCAATCGACGGAGGGAACAGATCGACGTCATCGAGCCTATACCCCATTCCTCACACACTGAGCTAAGGAGTGCACATCTCACTCGCGGCCACCCCCCACCCCTTCATCAGGCTCAGCCACGCCGCCAGATGGGAGGCTACGAGACCGTATCGCCCCCTGTTAACACGATGTTACGAATTCATACACACGCACCTGCTCAACCCCTTCACCAGGACATAAGTAAGTTATTATTACTGTCTGATTTCAGTCTATTTCCTAAACATATTAATCCACACTAGTCTGTCCCCTAGCCTCATATATATATATATATATATATATATATATATATATATATATATATATATATATATATATATATATATGGTTCATTCTTTCTAGAGATAATATGTTTTCTTTTTTTTACAGACGACACACCGCTGTGCATAGATTTGGCATCCAGCGACAGCTGCAGCTGCAGTGGCAGTGAGAGTGACACAGCAGGGCGGACAGTAGCCACTTCCGGCTCTCACAGGGAGGGGAGGAGGAGGTCTCGTTCACGCCCTCACTCAACCCCCATTTCCTCCCCCAGCCCCATACCCCAATCAATCAGCGACAGCTATGACAGCAACAGCAGCAGCAGCAGCAGCAGCAGCAGTGGTGAGAATCGTACCATTTTCATCTCAGACAGTGACTCAGACGACAGCTCAGCAGACCGTGACCTTGACCCGCCAGCGTCTGTCAATTCTGACTTATTAGCACCGTCAGGCGTAGTAGCTGAGCCAGCGGTCTCACCCATTCATCTCGGAGGGGGAGGGTTATCACCACCCCCCACCCCTCCCAGCCCTATCCCATCACCCCCTCCACCTCTTTCCCCCTCCCCTCCACCTGCGCTAGAAATTCAACCTCAGTTGCTGGATCGAATTGACAACTATAACGGCAGCTACGTCAGGCTTTCATTCTCCATACCAGAACATGTTAACACCTCACCAGGACTCTATCTGAGAACATACAGGGATTTTTTCATTAATGAGGTTCGATCCCTTTTCTCCCCACAACACCCATTCCTCCTAATTTACCCAGACATCACTCTAATTGTGAGAAATTTAAATGTACAACAAGACGGTGAGGATAATCTATTGGATCCTATAAATAACGACGGCTTTCCCATAAGAGGTGAGGGGCAAAGAATTACTCTAGAGGAAGTAGAAACTCTTATTGATTTTTGGGCTGATGAATTGACAGAGAAAATATCCCAGTATCTGGAAGCGAAGGAAGGGTCCAATGTCTTGGTTGAGCGGCTCACCGGGTTTTACATTAACTGTGGTCAGATAGAACATCCGATAAGATTAGGCTCGCATGTAGACTATCCTAAAGGCTTGCGTGGAAAGCAGTTGGTTTTCAATCCAGAGGGAGAGGCTGATATCTGCCTTATGCAGTGTGTTGCAGCTTATAAATGTTTAGCTAAGGGAATGCACCTAGATAATATTCGCGCTAGATCTGTGAATGCTAGTTGGTGTCTCAGACACATGAAATGGCCAGCAGATGTCAATTCTGCAGTGACGTTTGAGGATATTCTCAAGGTAGAGAAAATGAATAAAGTCAGTATATTCATCTATTCACTAGAAAGAGATGAAAATGCTAGACGACAACAACGACACTACATTACACTGGCTAGGAAGGGAAGAGGAGGATATACAGATGTCATACCATTGCTGATGTTGGAAGCTCAACATTTAGTATTAATTAAGGATTTTAACCAATATGTACGTAATATGAGCATCAATCCAGATCTAATCCCAAGTCATCACAGCTTCTGTCATTGTTGTTTAATATCACTCCCTGCAGATAGCATGCAGAGCCATGAAAGTACATGCAAAGTACATCAAACTCTCAAATTCTACCCACCAGAGAGGAAGATTACTTTCCGTAACTATGGACGGGGTTATGGTCCTAGTCACATGTGCTTTTATGACTTTGAGTGCATGCTAGACCGCTCGAACCCTAAGGGAATGATAGAAACACGTCACAACGCAGTGGCGTATGCGTACATCATCATTGACAGACAGAAGAATATTGTTGAGAAAAATACTTATTTGGGTAAAGATGCGGTCAATCACTTTGTAACCACGCTAGAAGCGTCATGGGATAGAATCAAGAAGGGGTTAGCATCCTATGAACTTCACATGTCACAGCAACAGCAGGTGATATTTGAGACAAAAACAGCCTGTGAACTCTGTGATGTACCTTTTAACGGAGAAGATGTAATCAAAGTCCGTCATCACGACCACACAGTAAGATTCCACAATTATCAAGCAGCTTACTGTGATAGATGTAATTTGCAATGTATAAATTCATACAAGTTCCTATACACTTTCTCCCACAACGCTTCCTATGATTTAGGAGTAATCCTAAACGAGATGAGAGATCGACAAGGGAGTGAAATAGATATATTAGCCAAGGATGGATTTAAATTTATGAAAGTTGATGTGAACAACTTAAGATTTTTGGATAGTTTAGCCCTTCTCAACGGCTCGCTAGGAAGAATAGCCAAGGATCATATCGATAGTGGGAAACCTACCACATTCACTTTGGCTATGTTAAAAGGGGTAAATAAAGCGGCCATCCCAAAACTGCTCACGGGTAAACAATCATTCTGCTATGATTATTTATCCTCTATGTCTGTGTTAGATGAACCACACCTTCCTTCTCGTGATAAGTTTTACAATACACTAAAAGACGAAGAGTTGTCAGAAACAGATTATAAACAAGCCTTAGAAATTTTTGATTTGGCTAAATGTCGTAACATAGGGGAGTATCTGCTCCTTTACCTCAAAGTGGACACAGGATTGCTAGCCGATGTGTTCACAGTCTGGCGAGACACCATGCTTGCTCTCTACAAATTAGACATTTCACACTACATTTCTTTACCCTCATTTGCTTGGGATGCGTTCTTGCTTAAATCGAAAGTTCAACTTGATGTTGTGTCAGACCCATTGTTATATGATTTACTTCGTCGGAATCTCCGAGGTGGGTTCACCAGTGTGACGAGACAGTACACGAATGTGGAGAACAGGCACACAGGCTTAGATCTAGGGGAAGATAGTAGCTACATCATCTACTTAGACTTTAATAGTCTTTACGGGGCGTGTATGACTGAACTACTCCCTCGGGGTGGGATCCGGAAACTGACACATGATGAGTGTGACGTACTGCTGGAGCAAGGTTTGGAGAATATCCCATGTGACGGGACCAAGGGGTATTGGGTGTTGTGTGATACACTCCAGGTCCGACCTGAGGTAGCTAGGTATACAGATGAACTGCCCCTAATTCTTTCACATACATGCATTACTGAGGATCACATTTCACCCTACAGTAAGAATATTCTTACAGAAGAAAGTCGTGGACTGCCTAAAAACAACACTAAATTAATTGCTTCTCACCTTCCTCAGAAAGATTACCTCGTTAGTCTGGACTTGTTACAGTTGCTCATGCGCATTGGATTAGAAGTAGCTAAAGTTCACGACATCTACGAATTCGAGCAGGAGAGTTACCTTAAAGACTTCATTGAAACCAATGTTCGTGAACGAGCCAGTACCAAATGCGCGATAAAAAAAAAAGGCTTTCAAACTCGTATCAAACTCTATATATGGAAAGAGTCTCACAGATGTATCTAAATATGGGAACAAACACTATTTGGTCACAGATCGTAGTCATTTCCTGAAACATGCTCGAAACCCATTCTTCAAGCGGAGTCTTTTGTTAAGTAAGGATCGTGTGATATGTACTATCAAGCAGAAGTCTCTCCTAGTCAACACTCCTACGTATCTGGGTTACCATATACTTCAAATTGCTAAGAGGCGACTCTATGAGTTCTGGTATGATGTTGTCAAACCTGCGTATGGGGATAAAGCGAGTCTGTTATATACAGACACAGACTCTTTCATCATTAAACTGGACTGTCAGGATGTGTTTGAAGAGTTGAATAAGTCTCCTCTCTTCGACTGTATGGATTTTAGCAATTTTAATGTCACACATCCATCCTACTCTAAAGCGCGAGAAGGTGAACTAGGATTGCTCAAGTCTGAAATAGGCTCTAAGATTATTAACCAGTTAATTGCTCTCAGACCTAAAACATATTCGTTCACCACACATGATGGGGAGCACACTTGTAAGTGTAAGGGCGTACCATACCATCTACAAGAGAAACTCTCACATGACTCATTTCAACACACTCTTGAAACAAACACTTCAATCAGGTATGTGTCGAGATCTATACGCAACGTGCAAGGAAAGATTTGTACATGTCGCAGTACCTGCATGATATTCAGCATGGGTGAATGGGGAAAAAATATGTTTATTATTATGCATGTGTGTTCGCTTGCAAGTGGATGAAATACAGATACGAGAAGTGTATTTTATATGTTACCTACGTTTATGTGAAGTTTCATTCCGGCGATGACCTCCTCGCGGGGTGGGTGAGCAATATGGACACTTCACGGTTTTGTAAACTGAAATTGGAAAGAACATATTTAACTGTGTGGAATGTAATAGACCGAATGAGTTAATATTCTCACACTATAGTAGTTTACACGCGATATTTCACCTGTGGATGCCATAAAATGAACTGTGGAATATTAAATATGAATAACACTCACGGTTATCACAGAAAATCTGCTGATATCGCTTGCATTTGATGTCGTAATGTCCTAGGGGCGGTTTTTCACAGCTAGCGCATTGCAGCCGACACACTTGATTCGGTGATGGAATATAAAACACTCCGCATTTCATGCATGCTGTAGAGCTTCGCCTTTCCATGACATGGAGCTGTATGACGCGTGTGTAGCGGATGAAGTCTCGCAGGGAACTGGCGGGGCGTTTGTGTGTGAGGGGAGTGAAACGCCCTGGGTCAAATGAGAAGTGATTGATGGGTGACAGGTGAGGGTCTGTCTGTCGGCAGCAGTAAGTACCTCGCGCCTCCTTACCGGAATCCACAGTGTAAGGGGACCCGCCGTGGGACGAACATCAACACTCTGAAGACAACAAAAACCCCCGCGACATTGAAAAACGCTTTAGGTAATGGTACACTCCCCTCCTGCAGGAGACTTTGCCCTCATCCTCACACACACACACACACACACACACACACACACACACACACACACACACACACACACACACACACACACACACACACACACACACACACACACACACACACACACACACTTAGCTCTTCCTGTAGGGGACGTTAATGGTTTGTCTAACCACATAATGGCCCGCTGCAGTCTCACAACGAGAGTGACTTCTCTCTTTCTTGACCCGAACACGGAAAAAGCAGTCAGGCTCCAACCTGCGACCAGTACGCTTACCCCGTCGCGACATTGAAAAACGCTTTAGGTAATGGTACACCCCCCTCCTACAGGAGACTTTGCCCTCATCCTCACACACACACACACACACTTAGCTCTTCCTGTAGGGGACGTTAATGGTTTGTCTAACCACATAATGGCCCAGAGCACTCTCTCCAGACGAAGGGGAAGCTCCATCCAACCCCCCACCCAAAACAACATAACAGACTGTGTTGCCTTCTCCTCACATCTACACACTAACTCACGATTAAGGCTACGCAAAAACACGCATACATATTCTTTTACTCCTTCCTCCATCTTCCTTCTATTTTCTTACTCTATCACTTGCTAAACACACATATTCATTTCACTCCTTCCTCTTACTCCACCACTTACTCGCGCGCGCGGGGTGGGGGGCCGCACCTGCTCACCCGCCACTCAGGGCTGCCTCCGACACGCGCCAAACTTCCGGGAAATTCCCTTACCCCCTGTGACTAGACACCCGCGCTGTGACGACGACGTCGCGTACCACCTGGCACTCATCAACATGACCTCCCCTCTTTCATGACCACATACCCAAACACAACACGCTCACACGCGTCCGAAACGCGCCAAACGTGCCAGCTGGCAGCTGGTGCGCGCGGTCGTAGTCGTATATTTCACTACTACTAGTAGTGAAATAGTAGTGAAATATACGACTACGACCGCGCGCACCAGCTGCCAGCTGGCACTCCCTGGAGTGCCATCCGACAGCTGGTGCGCAGGTGTGTAGTCGCACAGGTTTTGGGGGATTTTGGGGGAATTTTTGGCGCGTTTCGGACGCGTGTGAGCGTGTTGTGTTTGGGTATGTGGTCATGAAAGAGGGGAGGTCATGTTGATGAGTGCCAGGTGGTACGCAACGTCGTCGTCACAGCGCGGGTGTCTAGTCACAGGGGGTAAGGGAATTTCCCGGAAGTTTGGCGCGTGTCAGAGGCAGCCCTGAGTGGCGGGTGAGCAGGTGCGGCCCCCCACCCCGCGCGCGCGAGTAAGTGGTGGAGTAAGAGGAAGGAGTGAAATGAATATGTGTGTTTAGCAAGTGATAGAGTAAGAAAATAGAAGGAAGATGGAGGAAGGAGTAAAAGAATATGTATGCGTGTTTTTGCGTAGCCTTAATCGTGAGTTAGTGTGTAGATGTGAGGAGAAGGCAACACAGTCTGTTATGTTGTTTTGGGTGGGGGGTTGGATGGAGCTTCCCCTTCGTCTGGAGAGAGTGCTCTGGGCCATTATGTGGTTAGACAAACTATTAACGTCCCCTACAGGAAGAGCTAAGTGTGTGTGTGTGTGTGTGAGGATGAGGGCAAAGTCTCCTGCAGGAGGGGAGTGTACCATTACCTAAAGCGTTTTTCAATGTCGCGGGGGTTTTTGTTGTCTTCAGAGTGTTGATGTTCGTCCCACGGCGGGTCCCCTTACACTGTGGATTCCGGTAAGGAGGCGCGAGGTACTTACTGCTGCCGACAGACAGACCCTCACCTGTCACCCATCAATCACTTCTCATTTGACCCAGGTCGTTTCACTCCCCTCACACACAAACGCCCCGCCAGTTCCCTGCGAGACTTCATCCGCTACACACGCGTCATACAGCTCCATGTCATGGAAAGGCGAAGCTCTACAGCATGCATGAAATGCGGAGTGTTTTATATTCCATCACCGAATCAAGTGTGTCGGCTGCAATGCGCTAGCTGTGAAAAACCGCCCCTAGGACATTACGACATCAAATGCAAGCGATGTCAGCAGATTTTCTGTGATAACCGTGAGTGTTATTCATATTTAATATTCCACAGTTCATTTTATGGCAATCCACAGGTGAAATATCGCGTGTAAACTACTATAGTGTGAGAATATTAACTCATTCGGTCTATTACATTCCACACAGTTAAATATGTTCTTTCCAATTTCAGTTTACAAAACCGTGAAGTGTCCATATTGCTCACCCACCCCGCGAGGAGGTCATCGCCGGAATGAAACTTCACATAAACGTAGGTAACATATAAAATACACTTCTCGTATCTGTATTTCATCCACTTGCAAGCGAACACACATGCATAATAATAAACATATTTTTTCCCCATTCACCCATGCTGAATATCATTTGTTCCATTTCAGGTTATAATCCATACCTCAATCGACGGAGGGAACAGATCGACGTCATCGAGCCTATACCCCATTCCTCACACACTGAGCTAAGGAGTGCACATCTCACTCGCGGCCACCCCCCACCCCTTCATCAGGCTCAGCCACGCCGCCAGATGGGAGGCTACGAGACCGTATCGCCCCCTGTTAACACGATGTTACGAATTCATACACACGCACCTGCTCAACCCCTTCACCAGGACATAAGTAAGTTATTATTACTGTCTGATTTCAGTCTATTTCCTAAACATATTAATCCACACTAGTCTGTTCCCTAGCCTCATATATATATATATATATATATATATATATATATATATATATATATATATATATATATATATATATATATATATATATATATATATATATATATATATATGGTTCATTCTTTCTAGAGATAATATGTTTTCTTTTTTTTACAGACGACACACCGCTGTGCATAGATTTGTCATCCAGCGACAGCTGCAGCAGCAGTGGCAGTGAGAGTGACACAGCAGGGCGGACAGTAGCCACTTCCGGCTCTCACAGGGAGGGGAGGAGGAGGTCTCGTTCACGCCCTCACTCAACCCCCATTTCCTCCCCCAGCCCCATACCCCAATCAATCAGCGACAGCTATGACAGCAACTGTCGGAAAATCCGACACCATTTAATAATAATATCATACAGATAATAGCTGTGTTGTATAAACAAGTTACCCATAGAAAACGTAACTTGTAGTGGAATTACCATCTAAAGAAAACGGGATATCATCACCACATACTATTATAATTCACCACCTATTATGGTGGGAATTATTCTTAAATACATTAGTCTTTGGACTTTACCATCATAAAAACATCTTATATAAATTAACTTAATTATCAATATTAAAGTAGAGTAAATGTGACCCTTCTATCACTATCTGAAATCTGGACAAAGTAGGCCAGGCGTCAGGGAGGAAGGGGGAGCCATTGTTGTGTCACCTCCGAGACGTGTGGAGCAAATTTAGCTCCTATCATTCTGGACAATGTCGGCCAGTAACGTCAATAGTATGGAGTGTTAAACAGCCATTGTGTTTATATTGAGACCAGAGGCTCACACGGGAGCAAATTCGGCTCCTGTTAATTTTACTTGGACGTAGTGTTATGGAAACCAAAGGTACCATCTCCAACACGATGTCTACAATTCAAGTTAAGTCTATCCGAAACCCGTTTATCATTCATTTATGGCCATTAATGTCAGGATATAGGGTGTCCGGTTAGATCACGTGGAAGCCTCAAGCTAAAGGTAATTAAGCCAGGTCTTCATGTTCCATGTACTGTATAGTGTTTTCTCTGATATAGCTTGTCATATATAGGATTCTGGCTTCACAGTTAGCGCCCTTTTGACAGGTCAAGACGAGGAAGAGTTTGTGCACCAGTTACTGGGTGATATGGAAGCTACCTCAAAGAGGATAATTTGGTGTCTACACCCTAGTTATACCTGGTGGACTAACCTGCTGTACTATAAGATAAGGAACCTCATCAATGTATGTAGCTATTACTGTAGTTTGATTGGCTGCATATATATTAATTTAATAACCCCCCCTAATGTGTAGAGGATCGATTTGTGAGATTAAGAGATTATTGCAGAAATACAGTCCACTTATCATTATACAAATTGCTATCGAAGTATATAAATTAACGTAAATATAAATTCATATAAATTAAATAAATATAAATCTCACAAGTCGGTGCCCACATTATTTGGTCATCTTCGAACCGGATGACGGATTATTTGATCCTATGAACCCACATTTGGTCATCTTAGTACCGGATGAACCAGTTAACCAGTGGATTCATTAAATATACTAGTGCAGTGTTATTTAAACAAGGCCAGCAGTCAAGACGGCAGCCTAGCCTCGAGGGAGCTCAGGAGCCTCCCTCAGCCCAGTTCAGCTTCGTCAGCGGTTTCATGCACACCCACAGATATTTGGTGGCGTGTTATTTCGTGAAATGACAGCGCTAATATAGAAGCCAGCCAAACTAGTGACTGTGTCTTTGCGAGATTGTTCACGGATTTCGTGGTGTTACATTTCGCGAGAGATTATCTACGAATTTTGTGGACTTTATTTCGCGAGGTCACTAATAATATTTAATACTTCTAGATAATATTAGAAGTTTCATAGAGGCTAATTAAGAGGCTATTATCAATAATTGTGTATATTATTTCTCCAAATAGAGAATTATTTAATATAAATTGCACTAGTGATCACAGTATAATATTTACTAATTGCCAACCCACAACAGGGTAGGATACTGACTAGTTGAACTATTATTGTTCATCCTAGTCCCATTATTACTATAGTCAGTTGTACTATATTCAACAACCTAACACCATTAATGAATGGTGCTGACTCTATTTTGGGTGTAATTTTTATCAACTCGAGTTGAGTTGTGTATATATAATAATTTACTTATGATCATTACACCTTTGAGTGATTAGTTAGTGTCTCTACCATCCTAGGGTGATATAGAAGAGCTAACCTAAAGGTACTTCCAGTGACACTGGTTTATCACTCAAATCATTAGTGTGTATGATTGTATATATATATAATGTGTATTAATTTTAAGTGCTAACCTCTAGTAGAGGTAGGAATATTGCCTAGTGAGTTCAGAATTTACCCTAGGCTACCATTAGTGTTTGTTCAGTATTATGAGCAGCCCAAGTACAAGCCCCACAAGGCTTCACCAACGAGCCAGTATGGATAATGCAGGGAGAATGAAAAGAACCCTTGCAGGTCTTAAAGGCCACTTAACAAGACAGATCAAGAAATGTGAAGATTTGTCACAACAATCAACAGTTGATTATGCTGACCTGGAAAGCTATTATCAAGCAGCTGCAGGTAAATTTGAGCAAATCAAATGCCAAATAGCAACATATGTGGCTGAACTTGCCAACACTAATTTATCAGAAACAGAAATAGACGACATTATGGTTGATCTTGCGAATTATGAAGATCACACTCAGGCCACGTTACAGCCTTATGTCAAATTAATTGCCCAGAACAAGGCAACAGCAACAACAACAACAGTTGCATCTAATACGAGTCAAGCAGAAGCTCGACTCCCTCCAATTAATTTACCCACTTTCTCAGGAAAAGATGAGGAAGATTGGGACGAATTTTGGAACAAATTCGTTGACCTTGTAGACTCAAAACAATCTTTACCAAAGAGTAGTAAATTCTCTTATTTGCAAGGTCAATTATCAGGTGAGGCTAAAACAGTAGTATCCCATCTGAGATTAACTAATGACGGCTATGATCTGGCAGTAAAAACTCCTCAAGGATAATTATGCTGATCCAGAAGTAAGAACATCACATTTAGTTCATGAGCTGTTGCATTTACCCCCACCGGAGGCTTCAGCTGATTCACTCCAAGTCTTCAAGCTGGAGGTAGAATCATTGATCAATGCCCTCAGCCTGACAGCAGATACAAACGGGGCTGAGTGGGTCTTGAAAATAATTGTCCAGGAGAAAATACCTAGGGACATATTGAGACAAATGAGTGCTCATTACAATAAAAGCATCTTATCCATGAATGAAATATCTGAAGGTTTAAAGTCAGTAGTTCATCAATTACGAACACATGACAAATTAAAACCACCAAGTAAACCCTCAGAAACCAATAATAGTAAACCACAGAGTACCAAAGGTACTCCAAATCAATCTAGACAATATAATTCAACACCAAAGTGGAACAGAGGCAGTGTGGGCGTATATGCAGTGGGACCCTCCAAGCCTATAGTTACTGTGTCATCCAAGAACGTGACACCAAAGGGTACTGGAAGCTATGGAACATGTTTGTTCTGCAATGAGAAACATTCAATGTACCACTGCCCTAATTTTCCTGATAGTGACGCCCGTGTTGAGCGACTCAAAGATTTGCAACATTGCACGAGGTGCCTCAGGAAACATAACATCAAGGACTGTGATACCCAATTACACACCTGTAATAGGTGTAACAAAGGTCAACACCATGCAGCATTGTGCAGAGACACCAAAACAACGTCTCCAAACCCCAAGGTGGAAGATAGCATTCCCACCACAGTACAGTACTGCAAGGTGCAACAAACAAAGAGTGTCCAATCAGCAAAGTCTAAAGGTAATACGACTTTGCCTACTGCCCAAATTACCATCCTGAATAAGAGGGCCAAGGTCCATACCCGTGGGTTGTTTGACCAAGGATCCCAAAGAACATACATCACTAAAAGGTTGGCAGATGAATTACAATTAAGGCCTGTAGCCCAGATGTCATTCAACATCTCAGGGTTTGTAACAGATGCAGGACCTCAAGTCTACCAGGTGGTACAACCATCAGTACGCTTAGGCAGGTACGTCTGTCGAGTACAAGCCATTGTGGTGGAGAAAATACCAGTAGACCTACAAGTTCAAGGTCTGAGAGCAACAGCCAAATTCCTGAGAAATAGAGGAATAAAATTGGCAGATAATATTAAGTCTGATCACCTCACCGACTTCGGTCTCCTTGTAGGGACAGACTATTGTCATCGATTCATCGGTAGCCCTACTAAATATCAGGGTATAACCATGTTAAACTCTGCAGGAGGTAAATTACTCTCAGGCCCAGTATCAAGCCTGAGGAGACCTATGCCTGCAGATAAACAATACCAATAGAAATCTAAATTTGTCAGCTGATTATATTTCTCCAGTAGCATTATACTAAGGAGATTACAGCTGACTATACCAACAGAGGTTGATGTTAGTATCATCATTTAAAGCTGAAGAAGAGTTCATGAGGCCTCAGTGGCAAATCAGTGAACAGTAGCCTAAAACAGCTACAAGTCACTGCGACCAATGTCACTGAACCCACTGCAGTCTCAGAACCATACTTTACTTTAATGATGAGCTATTCAATCTTCTGAATCAATTAACTAAATTAAACCCCAATAAATCTGATGACTGATTTGATACATTTATTATTTAATCAAGATGTATTCCATGGGCCTCAGTGTTTATATATCAGTGACCAGTTACCTGAACAAACTTCAAGTTATATCTAATGTCACTGATCTCACTGCAGTCCCTGAATCATACTTGACTGTAGTACTTGATCACATCCAGTCTTCTGGGTTAAATAATATGTAATAAGGCTTGAATATTAGCCTTTCAAGAGTTGACAGGGAAATGAAATCGCATTAGACTTCTAACCCCTGCAACTCTAGTACGGGACATCCGTCCTGTACGAACAGACACACAAATGTGTGATTACTAACTACTAACATCAAATTAATCTAATAATTCGAAGGAGGAGTATCGGTGTTCGTCTGTTCTAATTAGGACTTCGACCCGTGAGCAGCCCCTGGGGAATTATGTCGGAAAATCCGACACCATTTAATAATAATATCATACAGATAATAGCTGTGTTGTATAAACAAGTTACCCATAGAAAACGTAACTTGTAGTGGAATTACCATCTAAAGAAAACGGGATATCATCACCACATACTATTATAATTCACCACCTATTATGGTGGGAATTATTCTTAAATACATTAGTCTTTGGACTTTACCATCATAAAAACATCTTATATAAATTAACTTAATTATCAATATTAAAGTAGAGTAAATGTGACCCTTCTATCACTATCTGAAATCTGGACAAAGTAGGCCAGGCGTCAGGGAGGAAGGGGGAGCCATTGTTGTGTCACCTCCGAGACGTGTGGAGCAAATTTAGCTCCTATCATTCTGGACAATGTCGGCCAGTAACGTCAATAGTATGGAGTGTTAAACAGCCATTGTGTTTATATTGAGACCAGAGGCTCACACGGGAGCAAATTCGGCTCCTGTTAATTTTACTTGGACGTAGTGTTATGGAAACCAAAGGTACCATCTCCAACACGATGTCTACAATTCAAGTTAAGTCTATCCGAAACCCGTTTATCATTCATTTATGGCCATTAATGTCAGGATATAGGGTGTCCGGTTAGATCACGTGGAAGCCTCAAACTAAAGGTAATTAAGCCAGGTCTTCATGTTCCATGTACTGTATAGTGTTTTCTCTGATATAGCTTGTCATATATAGGATTCTGGCTTCACAGTTAGCGCCCTTTTGACAGGTCAAGACGAGGAAGAGTTTGTGCACCAGTTACTGGGTGATATGGAAGCTACCTCAAAGAGGATAATTTGGTGTCTACACCCTAGTTATACCTGGTGGACTAACCTGCTGTACTATAAGATAAGGAACCTCATCAATGTATGTAGCTATTACTGTAGTTTGATTGGCTGCATATATATTAATTTAATAACCCCCCCTAATGTGTAGAGGATCGATTTGTGAGATTAAGAGATTATTGCAGAAATACAGTCCACTTAACATTATACAAATTGCTATCGAAGTATATAAATTAACGTAAATATAAATTCATATAAATTAAATAAATATAAATCTCACAGGTCGGTTCCCACAGCAACAGCAGCAGCAGCAGCAGCAGCAGCAGTGGTGAGAATCGTACCATTTTCATCTCAGACAGTGACTCAGACGACAGCTCAGCAGACCGTGACCTTGACCCGCCAGCGTCTGTCAATTCTGACTTATTAGCACCGTCAGGCGTAGTAGCTGAGCCAGCGGTCTCACCCATTCATCTCGGAGGGGGAGGGTTATCACCACCCCCCACCCCTCCCAGCCCTATCCCATCACCCCCTCCACCTCTTTCCCCCTCCCCTCCACCTGCGCTAGAAATTCAACCTCAGTTGCTGGATCGAATTGACAACTATAACGGCAGCTACGTCAGGCTTTCATTCTCCATACCAGAACATGTTAACACCTCACCAGGACTCTATCTGAGAACATACAGGGATTTTTTCATTAATGAGGTTCGATCCCTTTTCTCCCCACAACACCCATTCCTCCTAATTTACCCAGACATCACTCTAATTGTGAGAAATTTAAATGTACAACAAGACGGTGAGGATAATCTATTGGATCCTATAAATAACGACGGCTTTCCCATACGAGGTGAGGGGCAAAGAATTACTCTAGAGGAAGTAGAAACTCTTATTGATTTTTGGGCTGATGAATTGACAGAAAATATCCCAGTATCTGGAAGCGAAGGAAGGGTCCAATGTCTTGGTTGAGCGGCTCACCGGGTTTTACATTAACTGTGGTCAGATAGAACATCCGATAAGATTAGGCTCGCATGTAGACTATCCTAAAGGCTTGCGTGGAAAGCAGTTGGTTTTCAATCCAGAGGGAGAGGCTGATATCTGCCTTATGCAGTGTGTTGCAGCTTATAAATGTTTAGCTAAGGGAATGCACCTAGATAATATTCGCGCTAGATCTGTGAATGCTAGTTGGTGTCTCAGACACATGAAATGGCCAGCAGATGTCAATTCTGCAGTGACGTTTGAGGATATTCTCAAGGTAGAGAAAATGAATAAAGTCAGTATATTCATCTATTCACTAGAAAGAGATGAAAATACTAGACGACAACAACGACACTACATTACACTGGCTAGGAAGGGAAGAGGAGGATATACAGATGTCATACCATTGCTGATGTTGGAAGCTCAACATTTAGTATTAATTAAGGATTTTAACCAATATGTACGTAATATGAGCAACAATCCAGATCTAATCCCAAGTCATCACAGCTTCTGTCATTGTTGTTTAATATCACTCCCTGCAGATAGCATGCAGAGCCATGAAAGTACATGCAAAGTACATCAAACTCTCAAATTCTACCCACCAGAGAGGAAGATTACTTTGCATGTACTTTCATGGCTCTGCATGCTATCTGCAGGGAGTGATATTAAACAACAATGACAGAAGCTGTGATGACTTGGGATTAGATCTGGATTGTTGCTCATATTACGTACATATTGGTTAAAATCCTTAATTAATACTAAATGTTGAGCTTCCAACATCAGCAATGGTATGACATCTGTATATCCTCCTCTTCCCTTCCTAGCCAGTGTAATGTAGTGTCGTTGCTGTCGTCTAGCATTTTCATCTCTTTCTAGTGAATAGATGAATATACTGACTTTATTCATTTTCTCTACCTTGAGAATATCCTCAAACGTCACTGCAGAATTGACATCTGCTGGCCATTTCATGTGTCTGAGACACCAACTAGCATTCACAGATCTAGCGCGAATATTATCTAGGTGCATTCCCTTAGCTAAACATTTATAAGCTGCAACACACTGCATAAGGCAGATATCAGCCTCTCCCTCTGGATTGAAAACCAACTGCTTTCCACGCAAGCCTTTAGGATAGTCTACATGCGAGCCTAATCTTATCGGATGTTCTATCTGACCACAGTTAATGTAAAACCCGGTGAGCCGCTCAACCAAGACATTGGACCCTTCCTTCGCTTCCAGATACTGGGATATTTTCTCTGTCAATTCATCAGCCCAAAAATCAATAAGAGTTTCTACTTCCTCTAGAGTAATTCTTTGCCCCTCACCTCGTATGGGAAAGCCGTCGTTATTTATAGGATCCAATAGATTATCCTCACCGTCTTGTTGTACATTTAAATTTCTCACAATTAGAGTGATGTCTGGGTAAATTAGGAGGAATGGGTGTTGTGGGGAGAAAAGGGATCGAACCTCATTAATGAAAAAATCCCTGTATGTTCTCAGATAGAGTCCTGGTGAGGTGTTAACATGTTCTGGTATGGAGAATGAAAGCCTGACGTAGCTGCCGTTATAGTTGTCAATTCGATCCAGCAACTGAGGTTGAATTTCTAGCGCAGGTGGAGGGGAGGGGGAAAGAGGTGGAGGGGGTGATGGGATAGGGCTGGGAGGGGTGGGGGGTGGTGATAACCCTCCCCCTCCGAGATGAATGGGTGAGACCGCTGGCTCAGCTACTACGCCTGACGGTGCTAATAAGTCAGAATTGACAGACGCTGGCGGGTCAAGGTCACGGTCTGCTGAGCTGTCGTCTGAGTCACTGTCTGAGATGAAAATGGTACGATTCTCACCACTGCTGCTGCTGCTGCTGCTGCTGCTGTTGCTGTCATAGCTGTCGCTGATTGATTGGGGTATGGGGCTGGGGGAGGAAATGGGGGTTGAGTGAGGGCGTGAACGAGACCTCCTCCTCCCCTCCCTGTGAGAGCCGGAAGTGGCTACTGTCCGCCCTGCTGTGTCACTCTCACTGCCACTGCTGCTGCAGCTGACGCTGGATGCCAAATCTATGCACAGCGGTGTGTCGTCTGTAAAAAAAAGAAAACATATTATCTCTAGAAAGAATGAACCATATATATATATATATATATATATATATATATATATATATATATATATATATATATATATATATATATATATATATGAGGCTAGGGAACAGACTAGTGTGGATTAATATGTTTAGGAAATAGACTGAAATCAGACAGTAATAATAACTTACTTATGTCCTGGTGAAGGGGTTGAGCAGGTGCGTGTGTATGAATTCGTAACATCCTGTTAACAGGGGGCGATACGGTCTCGTAGCCTCCCATCTGGCGGCGTGGCTGAGCCTGATGAAGGGGTGGGGGGTGGCCGCGAGTGAGATGTGCACTCCTTAGCTCAGTGTGTGAGGAATGGGGTATAGGCTCGATGACGTCGATCTGTTCCCTCCGTCGATTGAGGTATGGATTATAACCTGAAATGGAACAAATGATATTCAGCATGGGTGAATGGGGAAAAAATATGTTTATTATTATGCATGTGTGTTCGCTTGCAAGTGGATGAAATACAGATACGAGAAGTGTATTTTATATGTTACCTACGTTTATGTGAAGTTTTATTCCGGCGATGACCTCCTCGCGGGGTGGGTGAGCAATATGGACACTTCACGGTTTTGTAAACTGAAATTGGAAAGAACATATTTAACTGTGTGGAATGTAATAGACCGAATGAGTTAATATTCTCACACTATAGTAGTTTACACGCGATATTTCACCTGTGGATGCCATAAAATGAACTGTGGAATATTAAATATGAATAACACTCACGGTTATCACAGAAAATCTGCTGACATCGCTTGCATTTGATGTCGTAATGTCCTAGGGGCGGTTTTTCACAGCTAGCGCATTGCAGCCGACACACTTGATTCGGTGATGGAATATAAAACACTCCGCATTTCATGCATGCTGTAGAGCTTCGCCTTTCCATGACATGGAGCTGTATGACGCGTGTGTAGCGGATGAAGTCTCGCAGGGAACTGGCGGGGCGTTTGTGTGTGAGGGGAGTGAAACGACCTGGGTCAAATGAGAAGTGATTGATGGGTGACAGGTGAGGGTCTGTCTGTCGGCAGCAGTAAGTACCTCGCGCCTCCTTACCGGAATCCACAGTGTAAGGGGACCCGCCGTGGGACGAACATCAACACTCTGAAGACAACAAAAACCCCCGCGACATTGAAAAACGCTTTAGGTAATGGTACACTCCCCTCCTGCAGGAGACTTTGCCCTCATCCTCACACACACACACACACACACACACACACACACACACACACACACACACACACACACACTTAGCTCTTCCTGTAGGGGACGTTAATGGTTTGTCTAACCACATAATGGCCCGCTGCAGTCTCACAACGAGAGTGACTTCTCTCTTTCTTGACCCGAACACGGAAAAAGCAGTCAGGCTCCAACCTGCGACCAGTACGCTTACCCCGTCGCGACATTGAAAAACGCTTTAGGTAATGGTACACCCCCCTCCTACAGGAGACTTTGCCCTCATCCTCACACACACACACACACACTTAGCTCTTCCTGTAGGGGACGTTAATGGTTTGTCTAACCACATAAAGGCCCAGAGCACTCTCTCCAGACGAAGGGGAAGCTCCATCCAACCCCCCACCCAAAACAACATAACAGACTGTGTTGCCTTCTCCTCACATCTACACACTAACTCACGATTAAGGCTACGCAAAAACACGCATACATATTCTTTTACTCCTTCCTCCATCTTCCTTCTATTTTCTTACTCTATCACTTGCTAAACACACATATTCATTTCACTCCTTCCTCTTACTCCACCACTTACTCGCGCGCGCGGGGTGGGGGGCCGCACCTGCTCACCCGCCACTCAGGGCTGCCTCCGACACGCGCCAAACTTCCGGGAAATTCCCTTACCCCCTGTGACTAGACACCCGCGCTGTGACGACGACGTCGCGTACCACCTGGCACTCATCAACATGACCTCCCCTCTTTCATGACCACATACCCAAACACAACACGCTCACACGCGTCCGAAACGCGCCAAAAATTCCCCCAAAATCCCCCAAAACCTGTGCGACTACACACCTGCGCACCAGCTGTCGGATGGCACTCCAGGGAGTGCCAGCTGGCAGCTGGTGCGCGCGGTCGTAGTCGTATATTTCACTACTAAAGGCCTTCTCGTATAGCAGAAGTTGGTGTTGGGTGCTCACAACGTGGGTCATCCGGTGTTTACGACCTGTCCTCTAGTTTATTGTAACATGGTTACCCACTGAGGTTGTGTTCTGGCGCTTCACTCTAATTGTTATGCTAATGACTATATTTGATTAGTGAGCTTCCGCACCTGTAAGTGACGTGGGTCTTAAGAGATTCAGCCGCAGTAACATGGCTAGTAAGCTAATGTTCCTTCTGCTGAAGGGTATTATTTAAATTAAATTTTTGCTGGGGGTTTAACTACTGGCCCGTTGACAAGCGGACTAAATCCTATGCACATATCTGTTGCTTTTTTTTCCCCCGGTCTAAGAATATCGCCGTCATATCTTACTTTATTAGAAATATCGGCTTGACTAAGAATGAAATTCGGTGAAATATGTAAGAACGTCTTTGGAGACCAAGATGGGTGAATGACATTCATGAACTATCGGATGACTTGCCGACAATTTGGTTTGGTAAATATTTTTCAAAATGTATTAAAGATCGCCTTGATCACAGTATCCCTGTGACTGATGTAGTGAACCTTAGCAATATGTAATTCCTAAAGTTTATTGTTGACTGTTCTTTAAGATTCGCTACCTGGAACAAAAACTTCCCAGTAGCACGGTCTATGGTGAGCCCGTAGTGGATCTATTGTAGACGTGTAAGCTATAACTATCTTGATGTCTGAAAAGAAATTTTCATCTTGTATTATCTGCGGTTACTATTATATAATTTATATATATACATATATATATATATATATATATATATATATATATATATATTATATATATATATATATATATATATATATATATATATATATATATATATATATATATATATATATATATAATATATATGTCGTACCTAGTAGCCAGAACGCACTTCTCAGCCTATGATGCAAGGCCCAATTTGCCTAATAAGCCAAGTTTTCATGAATTAATGTTTTTTCGACGACCTAACCTACCTAACCTAACCTACCCTACCTTTTTCGGTTGCCTAACCCAACCTAACCTATAAAGATAGGTTAGGTTAGGTAGGGTTGGTTAGGTTCGGTCATATATCTACGTTAATTTTAACTACAATAAAAAAAAATTGATCTCATACATAATGAAATAGGTAGCTTTATCATTTCATAAGAAAAAAATTAGAGAAAATATATTAATTCATGAAAACTTGGCTTATTAGGCAAAAAGGGCCTTGCATAGTAGGCTGAGAAGTGCGTTCTGGCTACTAGGTACGACATATATATATATATATATATATATATATATATATATATATATATATATATATATATATGCCTATACTTGCATAAACCACAAGTGAAGATTAACAATCTTTATTATTAACAATTAACAATCAAACAAAAGCGTACTAGTTATGGCAGCTACTGGAAGGTAGTTGTGCTTTCTGGGTTCGAGTCCCACTGGTGGGTGTTGTCCAAAGATTGTTAATCTTCACTTGTGGTTTATGCAAGTATAGGCTTATAGCATGGACACGAGTTCTCTCACATTGACAGTGGCTTGATGAAAAACGCAGACTAACCTCACACTTATCTGGTGCCCTCGGGAAGTGGAGATATTTGAGATGTATATATATCTCGAAGTCTCTACTTCTTTTGTAGGGTCTGATGGTGTAGTGGGTTAAAGCGTACTAGTTATGGTAGCTACTGGAAGGTAGTTGTGCTTTCTGGGTTCGAGTCCCACTGGTGGGTGTTGTCCAAAGATTGATATATATATATATTATATACTTGCATTTTACTGAATTTGAACCACGTTGCGTGCATGAAGTGACTTAGATTCATTAATATATAAATGTAGATACACATTTTACTTTATTAATGAACTTCGAAATATATTTAAGCATAATGTTTATAGTAGACTTTGCACCTTTTACCAAAGTGTCCATGAAGAACCTGAAGGGAAGCTGTTGGGTAGCTCTTCAAAGTAAAAGGTAATTTACTATGTTGCGGAACCAACAAGGCCTTGTCCGATAAACATAACTTAAACTACTTAAATTTGTTTCAGAGTACTTTATATTTTCATGGTGAAAGGCAAGTTGCCTTTAATGTAGTAATTGCATATTAACCCATACAATAGTTTGGTTTAAGCGGACATAATCTTCAAATATGCAACAACTGAAAACTAGTTAGATTAAAAAAAAATTCAACTAGTTTTTTATGTAAAGGTCTTAATTTGGTCAGTATCGGCATCGTAGCATAAATGGGGAGAAACAAAATATTTACTAGTGTCAACAATTTACCAAAATGTTAAATTAACATCAAACAAGTGTCGACTGAAATCTTTACTATCGGCTATCAAAATAACATATAATAAATATATTTAGTTGTATCTAAAAAAAATTCAATATTTTCCTTGTTTATCGAATGTTTTGCATGAAACTTTTACACCTGACTGCACGTAAGCCTATCTGTAAGGATGCCAATTTTGAAGGAAATTAGTTATCAACCCCGGCCACGGATGGCAGCACCTTAGACTTCGTTTTTAATTTCTATTAAAGTAATATAAACGTAACATTTACTTCCATCTTTTATTCAATTTACATGAAACTTACCTTGTGTAATTTCTATACAGTCTGCAAGAAGCGTTTTTTTTTCTAAAGTTCATTTAATGATTTTATAAATAGTAATAAACATATTTGTAAAATTGTTTAGGAACTTGGACTACTTGTAATAGATTTTACTAAACATATATTGGAGAATAGTCTTGGATACTTTATTATATGCTAATGTGATTGTGCCATAGAAATTTTCATTTCACACTTGGGGTTGTAGATCCCTCCGTGATGTCGCCTCGTCGTAGTGAGAGGCTTGCGTACTAGGGACATGTGAGGTCCCCCCCCTTTGGCCTCCTCTTTGGGTGGTGTACATGCAGAAAGTCGTACCGTAGGGGCCTTGTGAGCCATCGGACCACTCGCTGGAGGGGGTCACCCGTGAGGGGCCGTCCTGAGTGGATGGTTAGGGGTCAAGGCTGGTGCGATAGGGGGAATGGGGTCTTGGCACCAATATGGGAGAATGAACGATGGAGTAGGACTTCCATTTTGAAAAGGGGAGCACTGCTGGGGACGACGCCCCCTTCCTGCACTGGCCCTCGCTCCACCTCCCTGACTTGGTAGGTGGTATCCCTTGGATTCAGGCCCCAAACGTTTAGTGACTAATGCATGGCTGACGACATGACTTCTCTTAACCAGGCTCAAGGGGTGGGCGACCAGGTCCCTGGGTCGGACTGTGGTGGAAGACCAGGCTCTGTAGCCCCTGCTTAATAGGGCTCAGACTGAATTACTCTTCCTTCCCCCCACCCCTTTCCCTCTTCTATGGTAGAGTTGAGCTCAAAGCTCCCTGTGGTGACAGTCTCGTCCCTTAGCACGGCTCCATCTCTAGGTGACTACTGCGCCTTATGACACCTCACTAGGGGTTCTCATCGTTGTCCCCGCCACGGCCGCTCTCGCACGCTTTTCCCATACTAATTCGTACCACGCCTTGCTTGGTCCTGCTACATACAATAAGTACTTTGACTTCCATCAGTTGGATTCTCCTTCTGAGGATTTCTCCCTCCATAGGGATCTTGTTGATTCAGTAATTACCTGTTATTTTTTAGCCCCACCGATTTTGGCATGTGTCGCTGCTCCTCAAGATGCAGCCACCCGCTTGGCCACTTTGTTCTGCATTGGGAGACCCCTGTTTGGGTCTCCTAGAACGCTCGGTTAAATGCCAGTGTTGGCACTGGCATTTAACCGTTGGCACCATGTTGCGACCAGTATTAGGTACCTAAAGTACTACCACGAGGATATTAAACATATCTTCGAGGCACTAGGCCATTCTGTTCTTCAGGTAGACGTTCACTCGACCGCCTCGTGTCCGTCCCAGTCTGGCCCTTTGGGTTGTGAAGAGTACCTTTGATGGTCGGACACTTCGCCCGCTGTTACTCTTGTTGGTGCCAGATGCTCCGTTCAGGAGTACATTCCCTCTCCTCGGCTTTGAAATAAGTGCTGGAAGTTCGGACATGGTGCCTTCTGATGCTCCAGTACTGTCTCGTCCTAATGTGTGGGGACGAGGGTCACTCTGTTGGCGTGCACTTCTCCCCAGGCCAGCTGCTTCAATTGCATTGAAGCCCACCCCACCCTACCTTCTCCTGTGCGTGTATACTTTTAAAACTTGAGGCAGCCATCCTCAACTTGAAGCACCGGGAACGTTTGTATTTTCCCGAAGCAAGGCGCTAAGTTCGCCGTCTCCCCCACTCTTGCTGACATCTTGTGTTGTAATCTTCCTCTCATCCTTCGCACCTTCCTCAGTCTCGCAAGTTTCCAGGCATTAGACCCGTACACGCCCACCTCCTCCCCTGTTCCTTTACATCCAGAGGGTTCACCAGCTGCTTCTGTCTGGGGGGGGGGGGGGGGTTCACTTTCTACCAACTGTCATGTCTCCTGTCTCTTTTCTAATCTCCCTCCGATCCTCCTTCCCGTTCTTCTTCCCTGTCTCTTGGCTCTCCACGCTGCCTATATGTGCGAACTGCTTTCCATCACTCCCAGCAATCGTGTTCCCTCTTTGTCTGTTCACACGCTAGAGGTCTGTTGTCCAGTACGTTGTTGCTGGCACACCTGTCTCGAGTCAGAAGCGAAAGCCTGGCTCGTCTCCCTCCTCCCCAGCGGGAAAGAACGCTTCGCTTTCTTCCTCGCACCCGACCTCTGACTCTATTGCTCCATCCCCTCCCATTTCTGTGGTCGTTTCCCCCCCCGTTCCTGCTATGGTTTCTTTGGCCCCTGCTTCCTTCACGGTTTGTGCCCTTGCTAAGGTGTGCTCCCCGGTTTCTGCCCCTCCTGCTGTCATTGACCCTCGGATGTCTCCTCCTACAGACCCTGCTCATCCGCCTCTGGTCTGCCCTCCTGCTCTCTTCCCTTCATCCTTACTCGGTTTACCCATGTCCTCTGACTTTCCTGAGCTTCTTTAACATGTTCCATTTTAACCCTTTACGTATTCTTTATTCTGTTGCTGTCCTCTCTCTTTTTGTCAATGTTTATTCTTGAATGGAATATTCGTAGATATTACGCAAATTTCCATGAACTCCAATTTCTGATCTCAGTTTTCCCCCCTTTGTCTCCACGAGCAGATGCTTGGTGCTCGTCCTGGTCGCATCCATGGCTATTCCTTTGTCTCTCCTACCCCAGGTTTTTGCTGAGGCCCGTTACTCTACTGCTCTCTTGATTCGTTCTGATATAACATTAGTTTCCCTACTTTTCTCGTCGCCTCTCGGATGTTCTGCTGCCAGTCTTTGGGAGTAAATGGTATACGGTTTGTTAAATTTCTCCCCCAAATGTCCCACTTTACCTTCCGATCTTTAACACCTACTGGACTCTTTGCCAGAGCCTGTGCTCCTGCTGGGCGATTTAAATGGTTGACATACCCTCTAGAGTGATGTTCTGACTACTGGGTTCGTCTTCTCGAACTGTTCATCCTCTCTTCTTCTATGTCTTTTCTGATTTCTGGTGTGCCTACTCGTGTAGACTCGCTCTCACCCTTCCTGTCTTGACCTTTCTCTCTGCTCGTCTCTTTACTTGCATTTCACTTAGCGGGTTCTTGATGACCTCCATGGCAGTGACTATTTCCCCGTTCTTGTTACCTCTCTCTTCACCCTCCCCTCTCCTTCCCTAGGTGGCAATTGTCCAAGAGAGACTAGAACCTCTTTACCCTCTGAGCTACTCTCTCCAACCTCTACATTCTGCCTCTCCCTCGTATCTTTATTCTTTTTCAAGAGTCTTCGACGCTACCTTCCACTCTATTCCTCGCGCTACGTCTTGGGACACGCAGAAGCGAGTTCCCTGGTGGGAAGTGGAATGTGCTCGGGCTATCCACTGTAAGCATGAAGCCTGGAAACGACACCGCTGCCGGCAGACGGCTGATTCTTTTTTCCTGTTTCGCAAGGGGAGTGGTGGCTGGTAGGACCATCCGTATGGGGTAAAAGGGAGAGTTGGAAGTCGTATGTTTCAACCATTACGTCCGAAACTCCTCTGCTGCAGATCTGAAAGCGTATCTGCAAGTTATCAGTAAAATTCGTTCCCGATATCTCGCCGGTCCTCTACCTCTGCGGTACTCTTGTGACAGACATATTGTAAGTTGCAGCCGAACTATGTTCTCGCATTTCATCTGTTAGCTCTGGTTCTCGTCTTCCTCAGTCTTTCCTTCTTCGTAAGCCTGTTCTTGAATCTCATTTTAGGATTTCCGTGCCCATCTCAGATTTCCCTATGACGATCCATTATCTCCGATTTTCAATCAGCCCTGGCCCTCTGCGGTTCTACGACAGCGGGCTCTGAAGACATTAATTATGGGATGCTTCGCCATCTCCCTCCGTGCACGTCTCCCTATTTGAAGAGTCTGAATAACCGGGTCTGGGAGTCGTCGTCAGTTCCTGTGGACTGGCTCGATGCTGTTGTCCTCCCTGTTCAGAAACCAGTATCTCTAGGGACATCTTCTCAGGACTTCCGCCCTATTGCCCTCAAGCGTTGTCTGCAAACTCTTTGAACGTATGGTTAACGTTCGTTTGATGTTCTTGGAACACTTTCACCATCTCTCCCTCTCAATTTGTTTTTTGCAAATGCCACAGCATAACAGATGTCCTGGTGAACTTGGTCTATATTCGTACTGCTTTTGCTCCGAAGACCTACGTTTTTTGCCGTCCTTTTTGACCTGTAAAAGGCTTGAGATACCACTTGGCGATATCATATTCTGTCCCAACTTCATTCTTATGGCCTTTGTGGTAATCTCCCATTCTCTCCAGTTTCCTCTCGTCGTTCTTTTAGTGAAGTTTGGTGCCCCACTTTGCCTCTTCTCGGCAATGCGAGGGTGTACCCAAGGTAGTCTTCTGAGCACTACTTTTTCTGGTTGCCCTAAATGGTTTTCTTTCCTCCTGACGTCTTCTCCGCTCTGTCGACGATCTTAAACTATGTCGGTGATGATTCGCCTCTCCTTCAACGGTGGCTTCAACTCGAGATTGATGCCGTATCGTCTTGGGCCACAGATCATGGCTTCAGGTTCTCAAAGTCTAACACTTGTGCTATGACTTATACTCTGAAGGGTGGTTTTTCTTCGTCCGACATTTTATGGCCATCCCCTTGTGTAGAGATATTCCACTAAGCTTTTGGGGGTTAATATTTGACTAGTTTGTCTTAGCCGCTCCATATCTCTGATGTAAGAGTTGAATGCTCAAAGGCCCTTAAGCTCCTTAAGGTTTTATCCCATACTACTTGGACCGGAGAAGAGCATGATCCTCTACATTCCTCTCTCATCCTGCTAAACTCATTTATGGTTGCCCTACTTACTCGTCTGCATCTCTTACTCTTCGCAGTCTTGATTCTTTGCACCATACTGGGTTGTGCTTCACCTCTGGTACTTTTCGTTCTGCCCTCGTATTGTTTGTTGACACTGGCTTCCTATCTCTTCAGGTCCGCCATGATCGCTACCGTCTTCCCTATCTTGCGCGGTCCTAACATCCTTACTCTCGTCTCTATCGTGCTTTGACATTTACTCCTCCGGTAGTTACTGTTATTCTTCACCACCTCCCTCTTTTTGTCGAGTTATCTCGCTTACAGAATTCTTTTTAGATTCGTATTACCGCTTTTTCTCCTCGTATTGTTCCGTCCTTGCCCCTTGTAGAGGTCCCCCCTTCCTAAATCTTGTACATCCCTGACCCATATCGCTAAAGTTTTTACCCCTTCCTACGGTTCTGACACTCATTTTTCTTGAACATTTTTCTTCCCACTACCACTAGATTTCCATCTTCACCGATGGGTCTAAATCTGCAGAAAGTGTAGGTCACTGTTATTATTTTTTCCTGACAACACTTGTGTTGCCTACCTCCGAAGACTAGCATCTTCACAGCAGAACTTTATGCAATTCTCTATGCTTTCGTCTCCAACATTTTCGGTGTCAATCCTCCTTTATGGTTGTAGTTGACTCTCGTTGTGCCCTAATGACTCTAGGGTCCTTTAATCCAGTCCATCTGGTGGCTGTCGAGATAAAACATTGGCCGTTTCTTATCTCTAGTAAATTTAAATCGGTAGTTTTGATGGGGTCCCAGGCATATTATCGTTTCTTTAAATGAGCGTGTGGATGCTGCCACTACGGAAGCTATCTGCTTTTGTCCCATCTCCAGTAAAGGTATACCTTATTCAGACTTTTACCCAGTTATTAGTTCCTCCATCCTTGCTCGTTGGCAGGGTTGTTGGTCTTCTGTTACTGGTAACAAACTGTGTACTATTAAGCGTAGTGTCCCCCATGGTCTTCCTTCATACCACTGTAACCAGCGCTGGAAAACGGCTCTGGCGAGGTTGCGTATTGGCCATAAGCACTTAACTTGCGGTCACTTAATGGAGCGCTGCCCTGCTCCTTATTTTCCGAATTGCTTTGTCCCTCTTAGTCGCGCATATCCTTGTTGAATACCATGACTTCCAGGACAAGCGTGTCCTGCTTTCCGACAGTCCCTCGCGATCACTTTTCCCCTCGATAGAGTTCTTGGCGAATCGGATACTTCTAATGTCATTCGCCTTGTGTATTTCTGTTCTCGTATTGGCATCCTTGGTGTTATTAAGCACCCTCTGATTATTCCGCACATTTGACGGTGCTACATAGCTTTCCCAGTTTAGTGCCTTCCTTTTGATTATTAATTATTATGGTTGTAGCAGCTTAATGAATGTGAAATTCGTTGAAAAAAACTAATTTGCTTTCTATTGAAGCTGCAATACTGAAACTTGAAACAGTTGCAGCCATTTTCATATCAAACTAGTAAAAAAAAGTTTGACCTTGAACAACTTATTATGACCCCCTTAATTACAAATTAAGAGAGTGGGTGGGGGTGAAATATGAAAGATAAGGGGTTCAATGGTGAAGAGGTTGGGGTAGACTGTTACCTTTGCTTGCACATAAATGTGTAAATCTGCTTACTGGAGAGAGGGAAGAGATGTTGAATTGGCAGGAGGGATCCAGAGCCTTTAACAGCTACCCTCATAGTACATGATAAAATTATAAGTGT
The DNA here is from genome assembly GCF_040958095.1 of Procambarus clarkii. NCBI lineage: Eukaryota > Metazoa > Arthropoda > Malacostraca > Decapoda > Cambaridae > Procambarus > Procambarus clarkii. The sequence continues at coordinate 8,151,804 of NC_091182.1, read as the reverse complement.
TGTGCTATTAATGTAACTTTTTTTTGTATTTTTATGAAAGGTAATATGAATATGTAATGGTTATCGTGCAAAAGCCAGAAAGTCGCGAGCAAGTTTCTAAAATTAAGAGATGTATGTTTGGCAGTGGGTTCTGCAGGAAGTACGGGCGCTGTCGGACCGCAGGCCAACATAGAGGACGATCATGTGAAGGAGGCACTGAAGATGGACAAGGGCAGAGGCCATATTTATCTCTCAAAGCGTAAGAGACCTTGCTGGCAAGGGCGACCACTTTTCTTCAACAGTTACCAGTGTTGAAGTCAAATTCTCCCTGATGGGGAACCATAACGAAGTGTCTTATGTGGTAAAAATAAGCCCACATAGATCAGAGGACCACTTGGCTGATTTTCATTTATCCATGATGAAGAAAGAAAATGAATTTTTCAAGGAAATCCTTCCGCAACTCAACTCAGAGCTGAATTCCTTGGGCCACAGTAACTTGAGAATGCCAAGGTGGTTATACACATCTTTAGAAGAGGATAAAGAGCTGATCTTCTTGGAAGACCTCCGACCTTTGGGCTTTAAAGTATTCGACTGCAAAGTGGGCCTCGATGTAGACCATACAAACCTGGTCCTGAAGGAGCTAGCCCGACTCCATGCAGCCTCTCTCCTGCTGAAGGCAAAAACGCCCTTGCAAGACCTGGCTCAAACATTCCCGCACATTGCTGAAGACTGGACCAGTTTATCGGAAAATGCGAAGAAAATGCATAACAAGACATGCTCGGGAAGTCTAGCGGGTGCCGAGGCCTTGTTGACCAACATGAAGGGCTACGAGGTGGCGAGGCGGTGGTTGGCCAAGCATCAGAACAACTCTCTTGATCTTGTCAAACACTTTCTGGTCAGAAATCCCAAGTTTGATGTGATTTGTCATGGCGACTGCTGGGTGAACAACGTACAATTCAGGTAGGAAAAAGTTTGTTCATCCTACACTTTTTAGATGTATTTTGGCTCTCAATTTTGAAAATTTAACTCGCTCAAATCGGTATTTTTTGTTAAATGATAAACAAAATAGTTCGTGTGCCACTAATGTTTTACCTCATACTTCCAGGTACAGTGAAGGTAAACCGGTTGATGTAATTCTCCTTGACCTCCAGCTGAACCGTCTGGTTTCCCCGGCCACAGACTTAAACTACCTTCTCTACACCAGCGTCCACGGCAAAGACAGGAAGGCGAACTGGCGGGACTTCCTCTCCTACTACTATGACTCCTTTAGAAGTGTGATGGAGGCTGGGGGTAGGGGGATGCCCTTCACCCTATAGGAGCTCCATCAAGAGTACAGAAACAAGATGGAGTACGGTATGCTGTATGGGTCAATGACGGTGTCGTTGGTGATGAGGGAGAGTTCCAGTACCCTGGACGAGAAGAAGAAAAATCCACAATTTCTATCTCGGTTCCTCGCCTTGTATGGTGAACTGATTGAGCAAGATCGATCACGTCTTTAATGTTGCCCAGTGAAGAAATGGCAGGAAATTTATTTATACCTAATGAATTCGGCCTTGTAGCAGACTGTGGCAATGTGGTGGACATTGATCCTGAACTGTCGGTGTTTTTGCACGAGCCTCGGACCCAGAACCTACCAAAAGTATCTCTATGAATGTAACTAATTACTACTTGGAGTACCAAATCTGGCAAGTATCAACTTTTACTCTGACTTCTGAAGTCCTCGTGTATATATAAGGGTAACAATTTACCCTTTTACTTGCTTAGAAAGTTGATAGTTCCACCATTGTCCTTTAATACCAAATAAATATCTATAAATTGCAAATGATCTAATTATAAAATAGGCATTCTTGTACTTGTCAATTCTCTTCCTTATAGTTATTAAATTTGGAAAGGTCTTTAAAATATGTGGGATCTAAAACATGGCTCCGTTTCGTCCTGACATCTAATGTCTTGACAACTTCAGTCGGGACAAATATTTTAGACCAGGCAAATAGTGCTCTAAATTGGTAACTGTAGTGACCAGGGACCAGATTCACGAAAGCACTTACGCAAGCACTTACGAACGTGTACATCTTTCCTCAATCTTTGACGGCTTTGGTTACATTTATTAAACAGTTTACAAACATGAAAACTTGCCAATCAACTGTTGTTATTGTTATAAACAGCCTCCTGGTGCTTCGGAGCTCATTAACTGTTTAATAATTGTAAACAAAGCCGCCAAAGATTGAGAAAAGATGGACAGGTTCTTAAGTGCTTGCGTAAGTGCTTTCGTGAATCTGGGGCCTTGGTCCTGCCTGCCGCTGCCGCCAGTATTGTAAGAGCTAAACATGGTCATGGTTGTAAAAAGTTGGTCAGTTTGATGGAGAAGGGATGGGGGGGGGGGGGGTGAGGTAAATGGGGGAATTTTGTATAAAAAGTTTACACTATTAATACTAGATATTTAATTTGCAGTATATTAACAAATCTAATCTACAAAAAAAATGACTCGGAAAAAGTTGTGAAACATTTTATTGAACGTTAAACTTCATGCTCGACTTGCAATACAGCACTCACTGGTGTTGACATAAACGCACCAATAACAGCTTGCCAAAAGTGATTGTTACAATGTTAGGCTTGTTAACGTCAACACACTGAGGAGGATCCACACAAATCTTTGGCCAATAATAACTATTTTACAATTGCATTCTATGTAACATTCCAAGCTACTTAGCCATGTTGACGAATTATTTACAGACAGAAGTCACAATATCACTAGACTGTTGAGATTGATATACTCGGTGGCCACAAATACCCAATCGGTTTTGCTTGCTACTTTCTAATCTTGATATTAAACAGTCACTTCAATCACATTCATTATGCATGTGCGGTATATAATCTATTAAAGCCTCGGTAAAGTCGGAATGCAGTTAGAGATTTTGGCAGTAAATGTCACTAGCTTAATCTTTTGCTTCAGTTTCATGTTGTGAATTTTAACCTGGAAAGTGAACACTGAAGACATCAACATCTTTGGAAGGCGGAATAACAAAAAATGTATTAATTTAAGATGACCTTTTTATAAAGGTCATAGGCACAACTAGAACCACACTGTGCAGAGTTTCCTATAAAGGACTAAGGGAAGTTTGCTGTGGAGAATGTCAAGATTGCAAGGAAAGGGAGGAGGCGACGACTATTTTAAACAAATTTGGTGCAAACCTGTGTATGCTCGTCCCCTATCATACCATGGCTAAAACATAAATAAAAGCCGAATATAACTCTTGCTCGTTTATATGGTAAGTAGACGCCCAATTTCACAACCGGCTTCATCTTGGACCATTATACTATAGTTAAAAAGTTTGAGAGGCGACTCTGCCAAAGATCCTTCACTGGGTTCGTTATCGGACTATAAAGCCTGCCAGCCTGGCCTCCAAACAAAGACCCAAAAGTGATTCCATGCACCCGCCAAACCCTCTGTTTATGAATGAAAAACGATTTACACAAGTCTCGCGACTGATGACGTTTGAACAGTTCCAGAAAGTGCTTCACTGACGCTTTTTGGTTGAAATACGACGCTGTAAATGCTTCACCCACGTACTGCAAATACAAATAATTGCCAACAGAACTTTAAACACCTACCCTAATCTATGCCTATATATATGCTAATACATTAATATTAATTCACTTAAGAATTCCTGTTTTAAATGAACAGCATGGTTTAAAATTTATAAATGCGTCTGTGGGTGTCGACTGCTGGATGTAATGGACAAGTCAGATGGGTTGAGACTGCAGCTATAGCCCCCATCCCTAACCCTCCCCACCCCGTCCACACACACACACTGCAATTCTTGGACAATGCCAAATCGTACATTAGATTCCCTGCCGGCGCCATTTGCATATCAGGCTGCATATAGCTTTGTGGGAAAACATTATATTCTGAGCAGCCATTTGCTCTCAGTATTGCTGTTTTGTGAAGTGCCCCCTTCTCTTTCCAGGCCGTAGCCATCGTGACGGGGGAGGGGTTGCTTAATGGCCGGCTCCCCCTCCCTGTCAAGCTCGTTGCTGTGAGGGGGCTTGGTGGGTGGATGCTGGAGTGTTTCTAAAGAGTCTTGTCCTTTTGTAACCTTGTGCTCCTGCTGCTGTCCTCTCTAATTCTGCTGGACACCTTTTCCTTTTTCGTTTTTCTCCCCCTCCCCCTCTTTCTGGTAGTCATTAACTGCTGACCTTGTCCCTGTTTTGATCATTCTTTTGGCCTTCTTTTGTTTTGACGCTCGGGTGTTTGAGGCATACTCTTGCATCCGTAAAACTGTAGTACCCAACGTCTCGAGCGAGGGAAACCTTTTATTATCAATCCCCCTTTCGTCATTGAACCCGATTTAGACGGACTGACAGTTCTTAAGGTGATGTTTGTGGGGCATATAGTCACGATGAACCCCTAGGGGGTCCCGGTATGATCGGCGATAGCTTCTTGTTGGGTGGGGCCACCGATCATGGCTTAAAGTTCTCTACTTCTAAGACTTGTGCCATGACTTTTACGCGGAAACGGGTCGTTCTTCGTCCCTCTTTGTCACTTTATGGTCATCCCCTTGAATACAAAGATTCCGCGAAGCTTTTGGGGTTATTCCTTGACACTCGTTTGTCCTGGTCTCCCCATATCTCTTACCTCCGTGTTGAATGCTCTAAGGCCCTTACCCTCCTTCGGGTCTTGTCCCATACTTTTGGGGGGGCAGATAGGCGTACTCTCCTTGCTTTACATTCCCCTCTCGTTCTGTCTAAGCTCGATTATGGTTGCCCTGCTTACTCGTCTGCTTCTCCTTCTACTCTTCGCTGTCTTGATGCTTTGCACCATACTGGGTTGCGCCTCAGTTCTGGTGCCTTTCGTTTGACTCCCATCCTTAGCTTGTATGTTGACACTGACTTCCTGTCTCTCCAGGACCGCCGTGATCGCTACTGTCTTCGCTATCTTGCGCGGTCCTTGCAACATCCTTCCTCTCGCCTCTGCCGTGCTTTAACTTTTACCCCTCCTGCGGTTCCTGTTCCTCTTCACCACCTCCCTCTTTCTGTCCGGTTATCTTGCCTACAGGATTCTCTTTCCGTTCGTATTTCTGATGTTTCTCCTCGTGTTGTTCCTTCTTTGCCCCCGTGGAGAGTCCCTCTTCCGCGGTTTTGTACATCCTTGACCCGTATCACTAAAGCTTTTACCCCTCCTACGGTTCTAAAACGCCTTTTCCTCGAGCACTTTTCTCACTCCCGCTCCGTTTCTGTCTTCACCGATGGGTCTAAGTCTGCGGATGGTGCTGGCTACTCTGTTGTTTTTCCTGATCGCACTTATATGTGTCGCTACCTCCGGAGACTAGCATCTTTACAGAAGAGCTTTATGCTATTCTCTATGCTCTTCGTCTCCTGCTTTCTCGTTGTCAGTCTTCCTTTGTAGTTGTTGTTGACTCTCGTAGTGCCCTCATGGCTCTCGGGTCCTTTAATCCGGTTCATCCTGTAGTTGTCGAGATCCAGCATTGGCTGTTTCTTGTTCAAAGTAAATTTAAGTCGGTTGAGTTTTGTTGGGTTCCCAGCCATATTGGTGTCTTTAAATGAGCGTGCGGATGCTGCCGCCAAGGAAGCTGTCCGCTCTTGTCCCATCTCTCGTAAAGGTTTTCCATATTCCGACTTATACCCGGTTATCCATTCCTCCGTCCTTACCCGTTGGCAGGCTTCTTGGTCGTCTGTTACTGGTAACAAACTACGTACTCTTAAATGTTGTGTTTCCTCGTGGCCGTCCTCCTACCACCGTAACCGGCGTTGGGAAACGGCTCTGGCGAGGTTACGTATTGGCCATACTCGCTTAACCCATGGTCACTTGATGGAGCGCCGCCCTGCTCCTTACTGTCCTCGTTGCATTGTCCCTCTTACGGTCGTGCATGTCCTTCTTGAATGTCCTGACTTCCAGGACGAGCGTGTGTCTTGCTTTCCGACCGCCCCTCGCGGTCACCTGTCCCTCAATAGAATTCTTGGTGACTCAGATACTTTTGATATCGTTCGCCTTATGCGTTTTTGTTCCCGTATTGGCATCCTTGGTTGTATTTAGCGCCCTCTGATTATTCTGCACATTTGATGGTGCTACATAGCCTTCCCGGTTTGGTGCCTTCTTTTGATAATTACTTACTTCTTGTTGGGTGTCCTGCCTCTAATTGTTGATCCATGGTGGGTGTGAGGGCACATTCGTGAATGAAAGTGTTTCTTGTATTTATGTCTGTGAACGTTCCTCTTGTACCCTTTCTGGCTCGTGAGGTGGGCGACCAAGAACCCCGAGTTGGACTGTATTGCAAGACCAGGCCCTGTAGCCCCAGCTGCATTGTGCCCGACGACCTGACTACTCCCCTCAGCTCCCCTCCCTCCCTCTGCGGTAGGGTCGAGTCCCCAGCCCCAAGTGGTGACCACCTCGTCCCCTGCCAAGACTTCGTCTCTCATTGTGATTACTGCGCCTTTTACCCGCTCTCTGGGGGTTCTCAACGCCGTCCCCGCCACGGCCGCACTCTCACGATCCCTTCCAGTAATAATACTTGCAACGCCTTGTTTGGTCCCGCTACGTGGGCTAAATACTTTGATCTCCACCATCTGGATTCTACTCCTCCTCCTGACTGTTTCTCCCTCCATAAACACCTTGTTGATTCAGTAGATGCCTCTGTTACTTTTAACTCCACCAGTTACGGTATGCGTGTCGTCACTGCTGCTTCTCAGGATGCAGCTACTCGCTTAGCCGCTTTGTCCTGCATTGGAGAGACCCCTGTTCGGGTCTCAAAAAACGCTCGGTTAAATGCCAGTGTTAGCACTGTTCTCCTCCCACACCATGTTGGAACTGGTGTTCAGGACCTCAAAGATTGCCATGAGGATATTAAACATATCCTCGAAACCCAAGGCCATTCTGTCCTCCAGGTGGACATGTTTACTCGACCCCCTCGTGATCGTCGCCGTCAGCCCCTTAAAGTTGTAAAAGTCACCTTTGATAGTAGGGCCTTTCCGCCCTCTATTATTCTTCCTGGTGCCAGATGCTCCGTTCAGGAGTACATTCCCTCTCCTACACTATGCAATAAGTGTTGGAAGTTCGGGCACGGTGTCCTCAAATGAACCAGTACTGTGTATCTATGCCCCATGTGTGGGGACGATAGTCATTCTAAGTCCGAGTGCACTTCTCCCCAGGCTCGCTGCCTCAATTGCGGTGAAGGCCCACCCTGCCTTCTCACGCTCGTGTATGCACTACAAACTCGAGGAAGCCGTCCTCAATTTGAAGCACCATGATCGTCTATCTTTTCCTGAAGTGAGACGCCAAGTTTGTTGTCTCGCCCCTTTCGCGGGAGTCTCCTACGCTCGCGTGTTGCGTTCTACCTCTCCTCGTCCTTCACGTTTTCCTCAGTCTCACAACCGTTTCCAGGCCTTAAACCCGACCACTCCCACCCCCCCCCCTCCTCCCCTATTTCTTTGCCTCCTGTCCCAGATGGTCTCCCTCCCGGTTCTCCATCTGGGGTTTTCCCCTTCCTACCCAGTCCACCATATCTCCTCTGTCTTCTTCCCCATTGTGAGTTTTTGTAACTTGTGAGAAGTTTGGAATAAAATGTAATTGGTATAAGGAATTGAGCTCGGAAAATTTCTAAGAATTTTCTTTATTCTTTAACCTTTATTCCTGTCGTGATATTCAATTAGGTCGCCTGAGGAAGGACTTGCTTAGCTAACACACCAGTGTAGTAAGCAGCTCATTCCTCACTTTGGGACCATGTATGAACAATTGACTAGGTGCGAGCAAACGCCGAGACCCCAATGAAAATTGAAATCCCCTCCACTAGGCCGACGACCTTCGCTATTCGCCGAAGTGAATCTAACGAGTAGGTCAAGGGCTCTCACAACAATAATTTATTGTTGTGTGGTGCCGTATATTTGGTCCAAAGCTCAGAATCAGTCTCAATTTTATTAGTCGAGTGTGAAGAACATTTGCATAACAATAATAATGTGTGGGGGTGTAACGAAAAGACAGTGTTAACCATAACAACTTAGTTTATTCAATAAAGTACTAACTACTAAAACAAAACAAAGAAATGTCAATGATGTTACTCGAAATCCTTCCTGTGACACTATCAATGACCGCTAGACACCAGCCCCTCGGACTGCATAATGAACAAACTTGAACATAAGCGTGACCACAGAGGAATCAACAAGAAACAAGAACTAACAGATCTATAATCACAATTACAACAAATGACACAGTAGGTTCTGAAACGCGTCTCCAGTAACCTCCTAACTGTTCTATGCCTCAGTGCAGTCTATCCATGCAATAGCGGTTGCAATGCAATCAAATCAGTAGTCTTTCAATGACAAAAATAACTAATGGGTTCACTGGCAACTCCAGCAACCCTTCCTCAAATTAATCCTTACGTTAACACTCCGTCCCACGAATCAATCAACAATCAATAACAATTGATTTACGTTAATAACAAAATAGCATTTACGTTAATAACAAGGTAACATTTACGTTAAATTAATAACTCTTACAACTGTCACTAGTAACGTGGAAATTACACAACACTCTACCTGTCGAGCATTCAGTGAGAAAATCCCATTAATCCCTGTACTACCAGACAGCTGATTTATCTCTACTAGTTACGTTAATTTACGTTAATCGGTTACTAATCACTCAGCGATGGTAAACTCTGATTTACAATGTCCAAAGTGCTAAGAGAACGGTAATCACTCGTGATTATCTTTAGAGGAATTAATTACTATCCTCAAGATCAATAATTAAACAATTAAAATATGCAACCTTTCACACTGGCTCAGCAATTTACATTAAGGTATGAATTCTGTCTGAGCCTTCTATACTCAGACCAATTCAGGTGGCTAATAACAGTAATTAGCTCCACGTTTGCGTTATTCTAAAATGACGCTACTCCTCCCACGAGTCAATCAAGTGCCGGTACTTCCGGGCAGATAAATAACGACGTTACGTTAATGGAACAATGTAGCCTTCGTGTGTGTCGATCAAGCAAGGATCGAGGTTAATTACTTTGACTTCCTGAAACACGCCAATTACCCGGCCCACTGACCGTTAATTACGACGGACAATACTCTAATTCTTATCTGGCTGATGGCTAGGCTCCTTGAGACTACCGTAGCTGCTTCCAAAAAAGTAAATTAACCCAAACGTATTCTACGTTACTCAAATTGTCAAAGAACCAAATCTCTTAAAGCAATGGGCATTCACTTGGTTACGTTATATTAATTGCCTCGCAATCACCTCACTGAATACTGGACTTCGATGTCCTACCAGATAACCAGGAGAATATATGTGTATCCAAGTACTCGTCTACAGCCGAGTTCACCCACGACAATGACAAATCACACTAACAAATCACAGTGATTTACGTTACAATTCGGTTGAAATGACAATACTGCAGAACCTAGTAAAATAACATACAGGACATGAACCCTCTAGAACACTGCCCCACAATGACTTTACTGAACTGCAATCACATACGGTGATGCTGAACACTAGCAACAATCACCATCAAATAACAACCCCTCTGCAATAACACACACGGCAAGTACTCTAATTTCCAAGTATTAGAATCCTGCACACACTTACTTACTGTTGCAAATGACCCCAGTGCTCTCAATAACCCTTAGAACATAGGTCAATATATTTCAATCACCTCACAGTAAATAACACAATAACACTGGGCACCTTGACACTACGATTATATATATATATATATATATATATATATATATATATATATATATATATATTATATATATATATATATATATATATATATATATATATATATATATATATTAGTATATTTTGGTAGCAGTCTTTCCTGTAGACAAATATTATTAAATATGACCGAAAAAGTAAGATTAATAATTCTAACACGAATTTTCTCAATCTTTCGTACATTACGCTTCACTGTTGGAGGTAAATCAAAAATCACTTCTCCAAAATTCATTTTTATTTCTAGTCTGACGCGACACAGGCGCGTTTCGTAAAACTTATTACATTTTCAAAGACTTCACAAATACACAACTGATTAGAACTTGCGTTTCTCTGATTTTATATCTACATTTGAGTGAGGTGGGAAGGGTGATGTGGCATTAACACACGACAGAACAATAGGGGATATTAATAGGGTATTAAAAGTATCAACACAAGACAGAACAGAAACAATGGGTATTGAATAGAAGTGTTTGTAGAAAGCCTATTGGTCCATATTTCTTGATGCTTCTATATTGGAGCGGAGTCTTGAGGTGGGTAGAATATAGTTGTGCAATAATTGGCTGTTGATTGCTGGTGTTGACTTCTTGATGTGTAGTGCCTCGCAAACGTCAAGCCGCCTGCTATCGCTATATCTATCGATGATTTCTGTGTTGTTTACTAGGATTTCTCTGGCGATGGTTTGGTTATGGGAAGAGATTATATGTTCCTTAATGGAGCCCTGTTGCTTATGCATCGTTAAACGCCTAGAAAGAGATGTTGTTGTCTTGCCTATATACTGGGTTTTTTGGAGCTTACAGTCCCCAAGTGGGCATTTGAAGGCATAGACGACGTTAGTCTCTTTTAAAGCGTTCTGTTTTGTGTCTGGAGAGTTTCTCATGAGTAGGCTGGCCGTTTTTCTGGTTTTATAATAAATCGTCAGTTGTATCCTCTGATTTTTGTCTGTAGGGATAACGTTTCTATTAACAATATCTTTCAGGACCCTTTCCTCCGTTTTATGAGCTGTGGAAAAGAAGTTCCTGTAAAATAGTCTAATAGGGGGTATAGGTGTTGTGTTAGTTGTCTCTTCGGAGGTTGCATGGCTTTTCACTTTCCTTCTTATGATGTCTTCGATGAAACCATTGGAGAAGCCGTTATTGACTAGGACCTGCCTTACCCTACAGAGTTCTACGTCGACTTGCTTCCATTCTGAGCTGTGGCTGAGAGCACGGTCGACGTATGCGTTAACAACACTCCTCTTGTACCTGTCAGGGCAGTCGCTGTTGGCATTTAGGCACATTCCTATGTTTGTTTCCTTAGTGTAGACTGCAGTGTGGAAACCTCCGCCCTTTTCCATGACTGTTACATCTAGAAAAGGCAGCTTCCCATCCTTTTCCGTCTCGTAAGTGAAACGCAGCACGGAACTCTGCTCAAATGCCTCCTTCAGCTCCTGCAGATGTCTGACATCAGGTACCTGTGTAAAAATGTCGTCAACATACCTGCAGTATATGGCCGGTTTCAAGTTCATGTCGACTAAGACTTTTTGCTCGATGGTACCCATGTAGAAGTTTGCAAACAGGACACCTAGGGGAGAACCCATGGCGACCCCATCTACTTGCTTATACATGTGCCCATCCGGGCTCAAGAAGGGTGCCTCTTTAGTACAAGCTTGGAGTAGTTTCCTCAGAATACTTTCTGGCATGTCAAGAGGAGTACAGGCTGGATCACGATACACTCTGTCGGCTATCATTCCGATTGTCTCGTCCACAGGTACGTTGGTAAACAGCGATTCTACGTCCAACGAGGCTCTTATCCCTGTGGCCCGTGCGCCCCGCAGTAAGTCCACAAATTCCTTTGGAGACTTCAGGCTGAAGGCGCAAGGAACATAAGGAGTCAGCAGGCCGTTGAGTCGCTTCGCCAGTCTGTACGTGGGTGTGGGTATCTGGCTAATGATTGGCCGAAGTGGGTTTCCAGGCTTGTGCGTCTTGACATTTCCATACGCATATCCAGGTTTATATTTAAAATGAATTTTGGAGAAGTGATTTTTGATTTACCTCCAACAGTGAAGCGTAATGTACGAAAGATTGAGAAAATTCGTGTTAGAATTATTAATCTTATTTTTCGGTCATATTTAATAATATATATATATATATATATATATACATATATATATATATATATATATATATATATATATATATATATATATATATATATATATATATAAATATAATCGTAGTGTCATGGTGCCCAGTGTTATTGTGTTATTGTATATATGTATATATATATATATATATATATATATATATATATATATATATATATATATATATATATATATATATATATATATATATATATATATATGTCGTACCTAGTAGCCAGAACGCACTTCTCAGCCTACTATGCATGGCCAGATTTGCCTAATAAGCCAAGTTTTCCTGAATTAATATATTTTCTCTATTTTTTTTCTTTTGAAGTGATAAAGCTATCCATTTCATTATGTATGAGGTCAATTTTTTTTTATTGGAGTTAAAATTAACGTAGATATATGACCGAACCTAACCAACCCTACCTAACCTAACCTAACCTATCTTTATAGGTTATGTTCTGTTAGGTAGCCTAAAAAGTTAGGTTAGGTTAGGTTAGGTAGGTTAGGTAGTCGAAAAACAACTAATTCATGAAAACTTGGCTTATTAGGCAAATCGGGCCTTGCATAGTAGGCTGAGAAGTGCGTTCTGGCTACTAGGTACGACATATATATATATATATATATATATGCGAACAAGCCTGAATGGTCCCCAGGACTATATGCGAATGAAAACTCACACCCCAGAAGTGACTCGAACCCATACTCCCAGAAGCAACACAACTGGTAACTACAGGGCGCCTTAATCCGCTTGACCATCACGGCCGTCAAAAGGAAGTGATAGCCGAGGCTATTTGAGCCACTTCCCCGACGGCAACTCGGATGGTAATCTTGGGCATAGCATTTCACCAAATCACCTCATTCTTTGGGGCACACGTGAGGAACACAAATGCGAACAAGCCTGAATGGTCCCCAGGACTATATGCGAATGAAAACTCACACCCCAGAAGTGACTCGAACCCATACTCCCAGAAGCAACACAACTGGTAACTACAGGGCGCCTTAATCCGCTTGACCATCACGGCCGTCAAAAGGAAGTGATAGCCGAGGCTATTTGAGCCACTTCCCCGACGGCAACTCGGATGGTAATCTTGGGCATAGCATTTCACCAAATCACCTCATTCTTTGGGGCACACGTGAGGAACACAAATGCGAACAAGCCTGAATGGTCCCCAGGACTATATGCGAATGAAAACTCACACCCCAGAAGTGACTCGAACCCATACTCCCAGAAGCAACACAACTGGTAACTACAGGGCGCCTTAATCCGCTTGACCATCACGGCCGTCAAAAGGAAGTGATAGCCGAGGCTATTTGAGCCACTTCCCCGACGGCAACTCGGATGAACGCCAAGAAATCCGGACTCCACCTGCCAAAGATCATTGGGGAATATAAACCTGGATATGCGTATGGAAATGTCAAGACGCACAAGCCTGGAAACCCACTTCGGCCAATCATTAGCCAGATACCCACACCCACGTACAGACTGGCGAAGCGACTCAACGGCCTGCTGACTCCTTATGTTCCTTGCGCCTTCAGCCTGAAGTCCCCAAAGGAATTTGTGGACTTACTGCGGGGCACACGGGCCACAGGGATAAGAGCCTCGTTGGACGTAGAATCGCTGTTTACCAACGTACCTGTGGACGAGACAATCGGAATGATAGCCGACAGAGTGTATCGTGATCCAGCCTGTACTCCTCTTGACATGCCAGAAAGTATTCTGAGGAAACTACTCCAAGCTTGTACTAAAGAGGCACCCTTCTTGAGCCCGGATGGGCACATGTATAAGCAAGTAGATGGGGTCGCCATGGGTTCTCCCCTAGGTGTCCTGTTTGCAAACTTCTACATGGGTACCATCGAGCAAAAAGTCTTAGTCGACATGAACTTGAAACCGGCCATATACTGCAGGTATGTTGACGACATTTTTACACAGGTACCTGATGTCAGACATCTGCAGGAGCTGAAGGAGGCATTTGAGCAGAGTTCCGTGCTGCGTTTCACTTACGAGACGGAAAAGGATGGGAAGCTGCCTTTTCTAGATGTAACAGTCATGGAAAAGGGCGGAGGTTTCCACACTGCAGTCTACACTAAGGAAACAAACATAGGAATGTGCCTAAATGCCAACAGCGACTGCCCCGACAGGTACAAGAGGAGTGTTGTTAACGCATACGTCGACCGTGCTCTCAGCCACAGCTCAGAATGGAAGCAAGTCGACGAAGAACTCTGTAGGGTAAGGCAGGTTCTAGTCAATAACGGCTTCTCCAATGGTTTCATCGAAGACATCATAAGAAGGAAAGTGAAAAGCCATGCAACCTCTGAAGAGACAACTAACACAACACCTATACCCCCTATTAGACTATTTTACAGGAACTTCTTTTCCACAGCTCATAAAACGGAGGAAAGGGTCCTGAAAGATATTGTTAATAGAAACGTTATCCCTACAGACAAAAATCAGAGGATACAACTGACGATTTACTATAAAACCAGAAAAACGGCCAGCCTACTCATGAGAAACTCTCCAGACACAAAACAGAACGCTTTAAAAGAGACTAACGTCGTCTATGCCTTCAAATGCCCACTTGGGGACTGTAAGCTCCAAAAAACCCAGTATATAGGCAAGACAACAACATCTCTTTCTAGGCGTTTAACGATGCATAAGCAACAGGGCTCCATTAAGGAACATATAATCTCTTCCCATAACCAAACCATCGCCAGAGAAATCCTAGTAAACAACACAGAAATCATCGATAGATACAGCGATAGCAGGCGGCTTGACGTTTGCGAGGCACTACACATCAAGAAGTCAACACCAGCAATCAACAGCCAATTATTGCACAACTATATTCTACCCACCTCAAGACTCCGCTCCAATATAGAAGCATCAAGAAATATGGACCAATAGGCTTTCTACAAACACTTCTATTCAATACCCATTGTTTTCTGTTCTGTCTTGTGTTGATACCTTTAATACCCTATTAATATCCCCTGTTCTGTCTTGTGTTAATGCCACATCATCCTTCCCACCTCACTCAAATGTAGATATAATATCAGAGAGACGTAAGTTCTAATCAGTTGTGTATTTGTGAAGTCTTTGAAAATGTAATAAGTTTTACGAAACGCGCCCGTGTCGCGTCAGACTAGAAATAAAAATGAATTTTGGAGAAGTGATTTTTGATTTACCTCCAACAGTGAAGCGTAATGTACGAAAGATTGAGAAAATTCGTGTTAGAATTATTAATCTTACTTTTTCGGTCATATTTAATAATATATGTCTACAGGAAAGACTGCTACCAAAATATACTAATATATATATATATATATATATATATATATATATATATATATATATATATATATATATATATATATATACATATATATAATTACTGCTGACACATGTAGCCTACAGCTATCAAACGTTATTGGGAACAGTAAGGAGATCTCACACTCCTTAAATCACATGGGTGAGTGATTTATCGATCACGCATGTCGATAAACACTCTCGAGAGTTACCTTACTCGACAGAGCGATGACGGTCTCTCCAGCCAGCCTCGTCACTCGCCAAATTCTACCAAAATTACGTTAATACATATATATATATATAAATATAAATCACACTTGTCACGGCCCTGGGAACAATACAAGAAATTAAGACCACACTGTGGTACACTCCACAATAATCATTGCCAGGAATCACTGGCGTTACACATACCTGAGCACTCAGTGTTGGAATTCCACACCTGCAAGACCACACATGGAAATGATATCACTCCGTCCCACGGACGATCAAAAATTATTAAATTACCCAATGGAATAATATAATTATTACATGGACATCCTCTCAATCCTTGGCTAATCTATGTATACTCTGTTCCCGTGTGTACCCACACACACACACACACACACACTGTCCGTCTGTGTACACCAGACGTAAGTCCCTCTGGACTGACAAGATGACAACAAGGGTGATTATCTCCTCGCCCACACTTCACTCCACCTCCACAGGCGCTGCGTGACAATGTGACGGAACACTTGACCTCGAATTCAAGCTTTTAGAGACTACCTGATCACCAGAAATACACACATAAGTACTTACTCATTCATACTGCCGGCTTACACACCATTCCCATACATCAGGCACCCCGCTACAGGTGGCTGGCTCGCTCAGGGCAGCGGTAGGCGGCGGTAGTACCTTACGTGGCATTTTTTCATACAATTGCCGCGCACTCGAACCCCTCCCACTCAACACGGCTGAGTTCGCACCCCTCGACCCACCGGTGAAGTGAAGCGTTCGTACCCAGGTGACGCGCACAACGATAGCGTCTCACACAAACATGGGAAATGTGCCTTACACTGACACGAATTTCCCCATTCCCATCGACTGCTACAGAGCACTAGCAAGTCTAATCAACATTGGTATGGGATCTACGAGTCCGTTACTGTTCGTATGCACATTATCCCACGATCCCAGATCACTGTACCTCTACCCACTGTACCCAATGTCTTTCTCCCCTCCAAGCGACGACTTCGGCCGGATTCTGTGACGACCGCTGTCGTAGGTGAAGCAGGAAGTGAAGTAGTTGGGTAGTCCAGCCACCACGGCGCCCTATACTTTAATTTGGCCGAATTGAGTACAGGAAGCATCTTGACAAGTTGGTAGCTGGGTTCAGAATGATGCTCACATCGACGATCCCCGCGTCCTTCTCGAAATAACCAATGAGAGGAAGGCATACAGCGGCCTACCCCTCTCATCCAATCGGCGACGGTGTAGCATAGCCCCTAGGGCAGCTCCAAGATGGCCGACCAACATGGCGGCTCAAGATGTTTACTAAGATGGCGGCTGTTTTCATGACAACGACTCAAGTGGCTAGCGTGCGGGAGGCCCACAGCTCACCCACGCCTGCGGCCTAGCTGTTCCCGCGCAAAGTGGAGTCTCGCTTCACGCCATACAAGGAAATGATGCTATCAGCTGTAGCACTGTCCACAGACGTGTTACTCCGGCCAGGGTAACATTTCTGGACTGCTGATGACTGGGACTCTCACATGAGCCCAAACACTAGATGTTTCGGTTGCTGGTTACCAAACTTAAGTTCGCCCACTTAACAAGTGCACTTAACAAGTGTACCGGTTCCCACAGGCATAAGAGCACTATTGTAAGTGAGCTGGTGAACCATCTCCACACACCCATATCCCCCCATTCTTTCTTCCCGACCCTCCCCCCAGTCTCTTGACCCTCCACGCCACCTGTCTGTCTTGGCTGATATCCATCATCCTCCCAGCAATCTTCGTGTTGTTCGCTCTCGTTCCTCTTCTCCTGCTGAGACCATTGAGTCAGTCACTCGGTATGTTGTTACTGTAACGCTTGTCTCTTCGAGTCAGAAACGTAAGCCTGGCTCCTCTCCTTCTTCCTCTCCAGCGGGTAAGGAGGTTTCACTTTCACATGGGAGCCGGTCGGCCGAGCGGACAGCACACTGGACTTGTGATCCTGTGGTCCTGGGTTCGATCCCAGGCACGGCGAGAAACAATGGGCAGAGTTTCCTTCACCCTATGCTCCTGTTACCTAGGAGTAAAATAGGTACCTGGGTGTTAGTCAGCTGTCACGGGCTGCTTCCTGGGGGTGGAGGCCTGGTCGAGGACCGGGCCACGGGGACACTAAAAAGCCCCGAAATCATCTCAAGATAACTTCAAGATAACCCCCTCCCTCTGACTCTCACTACATCCCCTCCCATTTCAGTGGTCAAACCCCCTGTCCCAGATATGGAGGTTTCTTTCGCCCCCCGATTTCCTCTCGGTTGCTGCCCTTGCTGAAGTGCACTCCCTGACTTCTACCCCCCCCTCCTCCAGCTGTCCTTGCCTGACCCTCTCAGTTGTCTCCTCCCCCTCCGGACCCCATCAGTCCGCCTCTGGTCTGTTCTCTCGCTCCCTTCCCTCTATCCTTACTAAGTTTACCCATGCCTCCCTAACCCTGATTTTGCCGACCCTGCTTCTGAGCTCTGACCTTGATCCTGAAATTCTTTAATAAACTGTGTTTTTTAATACCTATATTTTTATCTTGTTCTCTGTTACTGTCCTTTCTCTTAGGTAATGTCTATTTTTCAGTGGAATATTCGTGGATTTTATGCCAACTTTCATGAACTCCAACTTCTAATTACACAGTTTTCACCGCTTTGTGTTTGTCTCCAGTAACCAATGCTTGGTGCTCGTCCTGGTCACTTTCGTGGTTATTCCTTTCTTTCTCCCCCCCCCCCCCCAGCTCTTGCTGGGGCCCGTAACTCTACTGCTTTCTTAATTCGATCTGATATTCCCTTCATCCCCGTACTTCTTCCATCACCTATCCATTGTTTTGCTGCCCGTGTTTATGTGGATAAATGGTATACAGTCTGTTCCATTTATCTCCCCACAAATGTCCCGCTTTCCCTTCCTGATCTTAAGCACCTCCTGGACTCCTTGCCAGAGCCGGTGCTCCTTTTGGGTGATTTCAACTGTCGACATTCCCTCTGGGGTGATGTTCTCACAAACACCGAAGGCTGTCTTCTCGAACCGTTCGTCCTCGCTTCTTCTCTATCTCTTGTGAATTCTGCTGAGCCCACTCATGTGGATTCTCGAACTCGCACCCTTTCCTGTCTTGATCTTTCTCTCTGCTCGTCGTCCCTTTACTTACATTTCACGTGGCAGGTTCTTGATGACCTCCAAAACAGTGATAATTTCCCTATCCTCGTTTCCTTTTTCTCTTTCCACCCTCCCCCTCTCCTTCCCTAGGTGGCAGTTTGCCAAGGCTGACTGGAGCCTATTTATCCTCCGGCCTACTTTCTCTGACCTCTCCTCTCTCCCTCTTCCTTGCCCTCCTTCTTTTTTATGACACAGTCTTCAACGCTGCCCTCCGCTCTGTTCCTTGCTCTTCTTCACAGAGCACACGGAAGTGCGTTCCCTGGTGGAATGCGTACTGTGCTCGGGGTGTCCGCTGTAAGCGTGCAGCCTGGAAGAAACACCGCCGCCGGCAGACAGCTGATTCTTTTATTCTGTTTCGGAAGGCAAGTTCGGTGGCCCGTAGGACCATCCGTAAAGCTAAACGTGAGAGTTGGAAATCTTATGTTTCCACCATTACGTTCGATACTCCTCTGACACAGATCTGGAAGAAGATCCGCAAGATTGCGGGCAAGTTCGTTCCAGATGTCTCGCCGGTTCTCCACCCTCCATTGGACTCTTGTGGCGGATCCAATGAAGGTCGCGGCCGAACTGGGTTCCCACTTTTCTTCTGTTAGCTCTGGTTCTTATCTTCCTCAATTCTTCCTTCTTTGTAAGCCTGTTCTTGAATCTTATCATATAGATTTCCGCACTCATCTCCGCCTTCCCTATAACGATCCTTTC
This sequence comes from Procambarus clarkii, assembly GCF_040958095.1. Lineage (NCBI taxonomy): Eukaryota > Metazoa > Arthropoda > Malacostraca > Decapoda > Cambaridae > Procambarus > Procambarus clarkii. Next base: position 8,132,596 of record NC_091182.1, on the reverse strand, counting down.
TCTCATTCAGAACTTCAGTCTGCCCTGGCCCTCTGCGGATCTACGGCGGCGGGCTCGGATGACGTTCATTATGAGATGCTTTGCCATCTCCCTCCGTGCACGTCTCGGTATTTACTGAGTCTGTATAACCAGGTCTGGGAGTCGTCGTCCATCCCTGAGGCCTAGCTCGATGCCGTTGTACTCCGTATTCGGAAACCAGGGTCACTCGGTACGTCCCATAAGGACTTTCACCGTATTGCTCTCATGAGTTGTTTGCAAGCTGTTTGAGCGTATGGTAAATGACCGTTTGATGTGGTTCTTGGAACCCCATCACCTCCTCTCTCCTTCTCAATTTGGTTTTCGCAAGTGCCGCAGCACGACTGATGTCCTGGTGAACTTGGAGGTCTATATTCGTACTGCTTTTGCTGCGAAGGCCTCCGTTGTTGCTATTATTTTAGACCTGAAAAAGGCTTATGACACAACCTGGAGATACCATATTCTGTCCCAACTTCGTTCCTCTGGCCTTCGTAATAATTACCCTCTCTTCATTCAAAGCTTTCTCTCTCGTCGTATCTTTCGAGTCAGGCTTGGTACCACTCTCTCTGCCTCTTTTCGGCAGTATGAAGGTGTGCCCCAAGGTAGTGTTCTTAGTACTACTCTTTTTCTGGTTGCCCTCATTGGTCTTCTTTCCTCCCTTCCTTCTGGCATCTTCTCTGCTCTTTCTCTGACGATCTTGCCCTTTGCTGTCGGGGTGATGGTTCGCCTCTCCTTCAACGGCGGCCTCAACTTGCGATTGATGCCGTGTCATCTTGGGCCACCAATCAAGTTCTCAAGTTAAAGTTCTCTACTACTAAGACTTGTGCCATGACTTTTACTCGGAAGCGGGTCGTTCTTCGTCCCGCTTTGTCACTTTATGATCATCCCCTTGAGTACAAAGATTCCACGAAGCTTTTGGGGTTATTCGTTGACACTCGTTTGTCCTGGTCGCCCCATGTCTCAGAGCATTCAACATGAAGGTAAAAGGCCCTTAACCTACTTAAGGTTTTGTCCAATACTTCATGGGGGAGCAGATAAATGCACGCTCCTCTATTTGCATTCCTCTCTCGTCCTGTCTAAACTCGATTATGGTTGCCCTGCATACTCTTCTGCTTCTCCTTCTACTCTTTGCCGTCTTGATCCTTTGCACCATACTGGGTTGCGCCTCAGCTCTGGTGCTTTTCGTTCAACTCTTACCCTCAGCTTGCACGCTAACACTGGTTTTCTGTCTCTCCAAGACCGCCGTGATCGCTACAGCCTTCACTATCATGCGCGATCCTTACAGCATCCTCACTCTCGCCTCTATCGTGCTTTGACTTTTACCCCTCCTGTAGTTCCTGTTCCTCTTCACCACCTTCCTCTTTCTGTCCTTTTGTCTCGCTTACAAGATTCTCTTTTGGTCCGTATTACTAATGTTTCTCCTCGTATTGTTTCATTCTTGCCCCCGTGCAGAGTCCCCCTTTCCCAAATTTTGTACTTCTCTGACCCGCATCACTAAAGCTTTTACCCCTCCTAAAGTTCTGAAACGTCTCTTCATTGAGCACTTTTCTTCTCACTCCCACTCCGTTCCCATCTTCACCGATGGGTCAAAGTATGCTGACGGTGTGGGCTACTCTGTTGTTTTTTCTAACCACACTTATATGTGTCTCCTTCCTCCAGAGGCTAGCATCTTCACAGCAGAACTTTATTCTATTCTCTATGCTCTTTGTCTCCTGCTTTCCCGGTGTCAATCCTCCTTCATGGTGGTAGTTGACTCTCATAGTGCCCTCATGGCTTTAGGGTCTTTTAATCCTGTCCACCCGGTGGCCATCAAGATTCAAAATTGGCTGTTTCTTATCTCCAGTAAATTTAAGTCCAGTTGCGTTTTGCTGGGTTCCCAGCCATGTTGGTGTCTCTTTAAATGAGCGCGCGGATGCTGCCACTAAGGATGCTATCCGCATTTGTCCCATCTCCAGTACAGGTATTCCTTATTCTGACCTTTACCCAGTTATTCATGCCTCCATCCTTGCCCACTGGCAGAATTGTTGGTCTTCTGTTATTGGTAACAAACTGCGTACTCTTAAGAGTCGTGTGTCCCAGTGGCCTTCCTCCTGCCACCGTAACCGGCGGTGGGAAATGGCTCTGGCTAGGTTAAGTATTGGCCATACTCGTTTAACTCACGGTCACTTAATGGAGCACCGCCCTGCTCCTTGGTGTCCAAATTGTATTGTCCTTCTTACGGTGGTGCATATCCTTGTTGAATGTCCTGACTTCCAGGACGAGCATGTGTCTTGCTTTCCGACCGTCCCCAGCGGTCGCTTGTCCCTCAATAGAATTCTTGGCGACTCAGATACTTTTGATATTGTTCGCCTTATGTGTTTTTGTTCTTGTATTGGCATCCTTGGTGATATTTAGCGCCCTCTGATTATCCCGCACATTTGATGATGCTACATAGCCTTCCCGGTTTGATGCCTTTTATTGATAATTACTTGCTTGTGCTGTCTAAACACGATTATGGTTGTCCTGCATACTCGTCGGCCTCTCCCTCAACTCTTCGTCGCTTTGATGCTCTTCATACTGGGCTCCGACTTAGCTCTGGTGCCTTTTGGTCGAGTCCTGCCCTAAGCTTGGATTTTGAAACCGGCATCCTGTCTCCACAAGATCGCCGTAATCGCTACTGTCTTCACCATTTATTTAGTCCCTACAACACACACTCTCACTTATGTCGTACTTTGACCATTACCCCTCTTGTGGGCCCTTTTTCCCTTTCACCCATTCCCCTTTTTATATGATTGGCTCGCTTGCAACGTTCTTTCTCGATTTTTGTTATCAATATTTCTCCTTGTGCCGATCAATCCTTGCCCCCATGCAAGGTCCCTCTTCCTAAGTTTTGTAAAATCTTGACCCACATGACAAAATCTCTTGCCCCTCCTTCCGTTCTGAAAGACCTTTTCCTTGCTCACTTTTCTTTACACTCCCACTCCGTTTCCATCTTCACAGATGGGTCTGAGTCTACCGGCGGGGTAGGCTGCTCCGTTGTATTTCTTGGCAGCACCTATGTGTGTCGCCGGCCTCCAGATACTTAGCATCTTTACGGCTGAACTTTATGCAATTTTGTATGCTCTTCGTCAACTGCTTTCTCCCTGTCAATCTTCCTTTGTTGTTGTAGTTGTCTCATGCAGTGCCCTCTTGGCTCTAGAGTTCTTTAATCCTGTCCATTGTCGTCGAAATTCAACATTGGCTGTTTATTATCTCCAGCATATTTATGACATAAAAGTTTTGCTGGGTGCCCAGCTAAATTGGTGTTTTCTTAAATGAGCGTGTGAACATTGCCGCTAAGGAGGCTATCTGCACTTTTCCAATTTCCTGCAAAGGTGCTCCTTATTTCGACTTCTACCCAGTTATTCATTCCTCACTCTTTGCCCGTTGGCATGATCGCTTTTCTTTTGTTACTGGTAACACACTCCGTGCTCTTCTGAGTAGTGTGTCCCCGTGGCCCTCCTCTTACCACCATAACCGACGGTAGGAAACGGCTTTGGCGAGTTTACGTATTGGCCATTCACGTTTAACTTAAAGGAGCGCCGCCCTGCTCGTTATTATCCAAACTGCATTACCTCTTAGGGTCGTGTATATTCATGATGAATGTCCACACACCAGGACGAGTGTGCGTCTTGCTTCCTGATTGTCCCTCGTAATCACCTGTCCCTTGATAGAATCCTTGGTGAATCGGATACCTTTGATGTTGTTTGCCTTAAGCACTTTTGTTCTCGTATTAGCATACTTTGTGATATTTAGTGTCTTTTGAATATCCCTCTCATATGACGGTGCTACATAGCCTCTCTGGTTTGGTGTCTACTTTTGATGATTACTTTCCTGTGGGTTAAGTTGCGACCCCGCCACTTGTCCCACAAGTGGACCTTGACACAATGACACTTGTCCCACAAGAGAAATACTTGTGGGGAAATTGGGGGGGGGGGGCGCCAGACTGTCAGACACAGCAGCTCGCAGAACTGACCGTTTGAATCACAGGTAGCAGATATCTTTGGAAGAATGCATCGTCTACATTACCATGCGCGGTCGCCAAGTTGTGTAGAAAGTGTTGGAAAGTCTTGGACCCTTCATGCTGACAGTTCTCTCAGCAATCAACAGAAGTTGGAACAGAAAAGATGGAACAGGGACAAAAGAGGCTTCCTCAGAAAAGTTTCATAGACACAGACCCTTATGTCTGAGTAGTTTCACTAATTTTTCTCTTTTAGCCAGAGAAAAAGTAAAAAGTGGGTGAACTGTGCTACATAGCGGCACCACCCAACCCAACATTCATAGAGGCTGGAATGAACGGTGGAAATAAAATAGGTACAGAACAAATGGGATGCACTAAGGTGGTATACCGAGAGTGAACTAAGTTCTACTCCAAGCAAGGTCGCGGCTAAATTCCTTAACATTTCAGTGTATGCACCGAGACCGTAAAATTCTTTCAACCCTGTACGCTGGTAAATTCAGGGATAAAAGGTGGGACACAGAACTCAAGCTAATCACATTAACTTGCACTGGAAACATTTTAACATAGTTTACTCGAGAATATTTTGATTGTTTAAACACTAGTCAAGAGTAGCCTTGTCTTTACATAACCAAGTTAGAAAATTACAGTAAAATTCGCCTTTCCCGGTGTTTTTGAGAAAACGACTAGGAAACGCGTGTGTATGGGAACATACAGTGCACAAGTTGAGATTCTAATCACTGCTCAGACGGATTTTCTCATTGTTGCAGTCATGTTAGTGTCATTACTCAAGCCGTTTTTATTCTCTTAAATACCATAATTATATAATAAAAAATGATGAGCACTGAGGGAAGAAATGTATGGGTGTTTTTTTTTTTTAACTGAGCAGTATTTTCCTTGATTAGACTAAGAATTCTTGAGTAAATCTCTGAACTTTTACCTGTCGTCAGGTTGTATGGTCTCTGCCTGGCCCATGGTCAGGTTTCTCAGTTAAATATATTAGCCAATATATTTACCTAACAACAAAATTGAGAACTTTAAGTTATTATGGTTAGAAGAGTATAACACTTAAATTAAGTTTTAAATTTTGCCCTGAGGGGCGAGTTTATTTGACAGCGCCACTCATCTTGTGAGTGGACATAGCAGCATGTACAACACCCCCAATAGGAAAAAAACCCGCTGGGTTGTTCATCCCGTTACTTGTACCCAGACAAAGCTGGGACTTGCTTAACTGTCTCAAGTGAACAGCTCCTCAAACAAGAAGATTAACATCTGTCAACCCTTAAAAGCTTGTGTTATCTTGTGGGAACAAAATGGAGGAATCTTTTAAGAATAGTATCAACATTTGACAAATAGTGTTTTCCTAACTCAAACAATGTGGGGTATATTATTCTACATATATTTCTAATGTGTCTCGGGTGTTCACATTCACATAGATAGTGGTCAAGCTGGTGTCTGTCACTCTCACCACAGAATCTGCAACTTCGCTGATCAACTGTTGTTTCCATTCCGTATCTCCATGGATATTTGTATCAGACGGATTCTCACTATTACTGATTCTCTCCCGCGTCCTCCTCCTCTTCGTCCATAATGATTGATATTGCCAGCTGCATGTTGTACCATCGTACAGATTCACTGGTTTGTGCTTCAATCCTCCTTTCCTCAGTTAACTTGTCACGGTGATGTTGCCTGACAATACCTCTAATTTGTAGTAGTCTTGGGTATGAAGTTTTCAATATGGTCTCCTTCAGCAGCCAGCACATCTGCTCGTTCATTCCCCACATATTCCAACATGGGAGGGGATTCACAGAAACTTGATGACTCTTCCCTGATTGGTAAATACGCTCACAGCTCTCATAGTTTCAGCGACTATTGCAAGATTTTCTGCCCGATTTTTACTAAGGCTTTGCAGTGCTGCTTTTGAATGGGTGCAAATCACTGCACCATTAGTGTTTCGTTCTAGAAACCTTAACGCCATAACAATGGCAGTGAGCTCTGCTTGTGTTGAAGAGGCATAATTCTCAATACCCGCTTTTTCCTCATTTCTGCATTGGAAAGCATTATCCTTAATTACCGTGTATGCTGCACCAGCCCTGCCATTGGCAGGATTAGATGACCCGTCAGTGTAGATTTCATCTAGTTCATCGCTAGCTTCTTTATAAATTTCCTCGAGATACTTGTGCCTCATTTCTTGTAGTATCATGTTGGATTTTTTCGTTGCCATTTCATTTATGATAATCTTGCATGAGTCATCCTCCCAGGGAGGTAACCACCTCTCTACAGGCAGGAGCTCACAGGCTTCCTCAAGTAGGTGAAGTTCTTCGAGGAAGCAGACTGATCTGTGATGCCATTTTTTTGCTTCTCCTGTTTCCCCCTGAAAGTAGCACAGAACTCAGATTTTTCTTAGAAATATCATTGTTATAGGGATCTCTGGCTATCCTAATTGCATGCTTAGCATTCAGCTTCTTAATTCTGCTTTTAACACTGGGGAGGGACAACTCTCATAGATGGGACGTTTTGGCATTTCTTGGAACTCCAAGAATGATTCTCATGGCTTCATTCTGAATGATTTCGAGCCTTTTCATATCGTTTTGGGAGGTGTATAAGACTGGTGCGGTATAGTCCATAACGGAGCACACATAGGGTGTGTACTATTATATTGTGGGTTGGGTGTTGTCGTTGTTGATCCTTCTTTATGGACAACCCAACCCAGAACTCGGTAGAGTGCTTATACTTTACCAGGAGATCACCCTGGGCGCTTCTGGCTCTTGGAGAGAGGCTCAACGTCACACGTTTAGGGGATGCGACTCCAATACTTAGCCTCGTTGTCACGTGCACACACCCACTCGAGCCGCCGTGACTCTCCACTCTCCTTATGTGATATGATCTCAATCCCCTGTGACTTATTAGTTTTCCATCCTACCCTGTCCACAGCGGTTCTTGATTCTTTCTCTCTCTCTCTTCTCCTTTCCTATTTCTTGGGAAGTCTCACTAGGACAAGGGCAAACACCAGCAAATTTGAATACATTTACTGGACAAAGCACATACACAACATATACACACATATAATAATAATGAATCCTACACTCTAATCTATTTCAGTCAGGTTGCACTCCAACACCATCAGAACTCTATCATCGGCTTATAAAGTGGTATCCTATCTCCTGATTCACCACCTAATACTACCAACCTCCTTAAGTAGGTCAAGTCTTATAACACAATGTTGCACTATCAGCAAGAGAATATATGTCTATAAACACATACAAGGAAAACCAGCGTATGGCTGCAATAACATAAATATTAGTATGAACGTTCCTCGATATACAACAATGATCAATCGATCCACCTATCAATCCTAGAGCACTTATGTATGTCTCTGTAGGTAATCCAGCCTACAACTGTAACTCTATACTTCAGTATAAGTATTCCTTGGCACAGAAATGGCAAACAATCACTCACCTTTCACTGCGTCTTGCACGCTAATGGCAGTCAAACACTCTACCAACTCCCTACAAGTAATCAACCAGAACTTCCAGTCCACATCTGGAAGTTCACTACCCTGATATCTTCAGGTTCATCCGGGTTTATCAACCAGGATCCTCCACAGCTCTCCTGGCTGCTACACCATGAAGTTTCCTCGAACAGAATTGGAGTTTCGCCACTGGTATTACAGAAGCACGCGACACTCCTCTTCACTGCTTCTCACAGCTCGAGGTCCTACTCTTCCATTACCTTGGAGTATCATCAACTACTCCCTCTGTGCTGGCTTCGAAGTTATCAGCAACTTCTTCCCCAAAGACAAACCTGCAACCCATTGACATGCCAATAAAAATGTTTCCTTTTAAACACATAGACGAAATAATCCACACAATATGTTTACATCCAACATCTATCTGCTCTCTACATACTGGTAGAGAGGACTCCCCCATTTGTGCGGGTCCATGCTCTGCCCGGCCAGGCGATCCTCCTCACTCTGGGAGGGTCCTCCGCCGCCGGTCAGTTGGCTTCAGGCGGTCGACGGGAGAGGACGTGCTACTCGTCCCTCCAGCTGTCTCTCTCATCTCTGTCCTCTCATTTAGGCTTCCTGCCTTACCAAAACATGTCTAACTTATCAATAAACATTCGCTACTGTCGCTGGGCACACGACGAACTACAAGTAATCACTATAAACTAGCTTAAATTGTTCTTACCACAGATTGTCTAGTCGAGGACGCTATCTCTCTGACGCCGTCTGATCAGGGTGCTCCCACGGCCCACAATCATGTCTCTGAGCGGCTTAACAATCTCTCCTTGCCATCCAGGACTTGAGACTGCACGTTCCCAGTTTGATTCCACAGCTGGAACGTCTGCACACTTCCTTCCTCTTGAAGGTATATCACACGGGTTCCTTTCTAATGGGAGCTCAAACGGAGCACAGCTTCCCCTTACGATGTCTGATACTCAAGTGGGGTCAAAGCTCTCTCGAAGCGAGCCTCACACCTCCAGTAAATTATCCACATCTCCTAACCAGTCATTTATCTATTTTCTTATTCACTGCCCATTATCTTAAATTGTTTATCAAATCCAACCAACTATTTTTCATCTGTGTCCTCACCTCTATATTTCCTAGACCTTCTAGTCCGGTCAGGCTTGATAGAATAATTCTCAAAGGGGAGACTCGTTTTTCGGCTGCCTGGGATCATAACGCTCCCTCCCCCTTGTTTTTGAGAATTATTCTAGTGGCTAGGCTCGAGAACCCGCATTAACCACTATGTTGTCTCGCTCTCTTATGCGCGTTATCACCAGGTCATACTCTTGGAGCAATAAAAACCATCTGGTTAACCTCTGGTTTGCATGCTTCATTTTCCTCAGGAAAACTAGGGGATTATGGTCTGTATACACCGTCACTGGGTGTCCTCCCCCACTCACATGCACTTCAAAATGTTTCAATGCCATCACCAGGGCCAAAGTCTCTTTCTCGACTGTACTGTACATCCTCTGGTGCTTAACGAACTTCTTCAAGAAGAAGGGCACGGGCCGGTAAATTCCATCATTCTGCTGCGTCAGTACAGCTCCAGCCCCTATATTCCTGGCATCTACAAATAACGTAAACGACGCTCCAAAATCTGGCGACGCTAGTACAGGTGCCTCAGTCAACAGTCTTTTGATCTTTTCAAATGCTTGTTGTGCTGTTCCATTCCACTCTCACTTCTTGCTCTTTGATAGCAAACTCGTCATAGGAGGTGGCTATGGTGGAGAAATTTCCACAGAACTTCCGGTAATATCCAATCATACTGAGGTATCTCAACAATTCTTTCTTACTCCTGCCTGGGCACCGGGAAGTTGTCAATGGCCTCCACCTTTGTTCTTACCGGAGCAACCTCGCCTTGCCCTACTATATACCCAAGGTACTAAAGGCGGGCTCTCCCGAACTCGCATTTTGCTAAGTTGATCGTCATGTTGGCCTTCTCCAATCGATCGAACAAATCTAAAAGTCGATCCACGTGATCCTTCCAGGAATCAGCAAACACTATAATATCATCGATGCACACTGCACATCCGGTTGCGCCTTGTAATTTACAATATCTGGCTCACAACTCGCCAGAAACATGATCTTCTCACAAACGATCTGACTTCTCTGGCACCTCTTGGCTAGGCTGTCCTTCTTGGACGCCCGCACTCCATTAGTCCACTCTACTTATTGTTTCCACCCTCCGTTCCCTCATCTTCTTCTCTTCACATCCAGAGTCAGACATCTACTGTCTGTACCTCCTCTGTCATCTTCACACTTGCATATACTGCCATTATACTTCCGTCTCCCGTCATCGTACTTCACTCCCTCGTCTTCACCGACGATCCTCCCTTTCGTCTCCTCATTTATCTGAGACCTCATCCTGTTTGACTTCCATCGAGTCCTCGACTTTCTTCTACTCCTCCATGCTTGTATCATCATCCTCTTCTCACACTTCTCACCTCTATACAACTCCTTTTCTTCTCCTTCAACTCTTCTTCATTCCCTAAAAGTTTCTCCAAGCACTGTACTACACCCAACAGCACTCGACCGTACATGTCGCTTTACCTCTCCAGGAGTGCTCGTAAGCATCTCTCCACACATACTGTCTCTTCTCCTTTCATTTTCTCGGCTATTACTCTTCTTCACTATCTCTCCACCATGTTTTCTGTGAAACATGTCAACTCCTGACACCTCAAACAACTTATCTCTAATATCAAAATGCCTCTGTGCTCGTGGACAACTTGACGCTCTACTCCCGTCCTCAGTATGTCCACATCCTTCCTCATTTCTACTCAGCAAAGTTGTATTCACCTTCCGACTCTTAATTTCAGCGGGCTGGGGTCTACTCAGGTCCATTCTCTTCACATGATTCTCCTTTGGCTGGGTCATCTTCACTTTTGACCTCACCGAGATTTCATCTCCTGAGCCGGACCTTCCTCAAACAGCCACTCTATATCTACGTCGATATCTTCTACCGGTTGAATCGACACTGTCGCATTTTCTCCAGCGTCTTCCTTGTCGGCCACCTCTGCCTTCATCACTACCGAGACAGGGTACTCAATGGCTTGGCGGTCTCCTGACGCATCTCCTCGGATGTCAGTCAGGTTCACACTCTCAGGTGTCCCACCCGTGCTGTGGCCTTCTGGGCACTCCTCTGGCACAGTCTCCGCCATGACTCTTGGCAACACCTTTGTCCCACACAAGTCATTCCCCAGGCACACTTGGACTCCTGGAACAGGTATGTCGGGGAATACTCCCAACATCACCTCTGCCGACACATATTTCGACCTTAGCTGGACAGTACAAACGGGCATGTCACTCTCAGACAATAACCCATATACTTTCATCTTCCCACTGCCAGCTAATTGTCTATCATTCCCAATCAGGCTTCTCACAATCAAGCTCTGATTAGCTCCGGTATCTCTTAAGATACCAACTTCTACCTCAGGTTGGCCTCCTATACTGATTTCAACCTTTGCTCATGAACGGCCTATACCTCTCGTTCACTAAGTTCACCTTCTGTGGATTGTCTTGGAACACATTAGTATATTTACTTCGGGGGTCACACATGGCCAGGGTCACAACTCTTTTGCCCTGCCTACAATCTCGCATCACGTGACCCAATCCAGTTACAATTGTAACACCTCACCTGGGAAAAGTCTCTTCTATATGTACCAGAGCGGCTCTGACTTTGTCCACTCGCATGAGAATTTCTCGAGCCAGACACACTACCTGCACTCTGTGGGACTTTACTGGACTCTTGATTTCCTGGATAACGATTAGTTTCTCGTTTAGCTCCTCCATCCTCACTTACAGACGAAGTGCGCGATCTACTCTTCTGAGTTTTAGGGTACTTACGTTTATCTGCCCATTTATGAAAATTCTTCTCACCCCAGACTCCTCTGGGTCTTTCATAATTTCTTCCTCCCCAGACTCCACTGGGTCTGCCATTGCTGCGTCTCGCCTTGCTTATCACTCTGTTCTCCCTCAAGCTCTTGTATGCTTCAGTAATCATATCTGCTCTATCTGCGGCATCTTTCACCTCCTTTACTCCCGCTTCTTGGATCTTGAACTTTGTTTCGGGATGCATCATTTCTAAGAACTTTTCCATGACCATCAATTGCTTCAGGCCAGCATAAGATCCAACTCCGGCAGCCACAATCCATTTCTGGAATCGTCTTTCCAGATCCCTTGCTGTCTCAGCAAAAGTACATGCTCCAACCATCACCATCTCTCTGAAACGCTTCCTATAAACTTCTGGGGTTAGCTGAAACGAGCGCAGTATGCTGCTCTTTACTGTGGCATAATCCTGGCACTCCTCCAGTGACAATTGGGTGTATGCCACCCTGGTTGCACTGGTCAATCTTAACTGGACCAGCTGGGCCCATTCCTCCTTTGGCCACTCCTTTATACTGGCTACTTTTTCAAAATGCTAGAAGAAGCTCTCTGCCTCTTCGAGCACAAACAAGGGAATGTCCTTCTCCCTAACCCTAACGTCTGGTGAGTGTGATACCTGGGTGGTGCTCTCTGGCATCCCATGTTCAATCCTTTGTTCAGCCAAGGTTCTATTCGCTTCTATCTGCATTCGTTTTGTTCTCTCTTTCTTTTTCGACCTGGGCTTTTTCTTTTTCGACCTCCAGTCTTGCTTTCTCTTTTCCTTTCTCCATCTCTAGTCTTACTTTCTCTTTTTCTTTCTCCATCTCTAGTCTTGCTTTCTCTTTTTCTACCTCCAGTCTGGTCTTCTCTTTTTCCCTCTTGGCTTCATTTTTCATCTGGAGTTCCAATTTCATCTTTTCCAGCTGGAACTGTCTCTCCTCATGCGGCATATGAGGTTTTAACTGGAACCTTTCCAGACTCCTGCTACTGCGGCTACTCTTACTGCTCCTAATCGATCCCTGGGATCTCACTTCATACTGCCCATCGTCCTCCTTTCCACTTTCAGCTCCTTTTTGGGCTCCTTGTTCTGCCGCTTCACTTTTGGCTCTTAACTGCCTTAGGATCTCATCCTTCATCCTAGCTACTTTAGATGTTTTCAATCTAATGCCATATTTTTCTGCTATTTGTTTTAATTGATCCCTCGTGCAACCTTCCAAGTCCTCAGGCTTGCCTGACTCCACAAATGAGTGCACCTTATCCATCTTGTCCTGTGAGTCTTTCCAAGAGAGAGAATATACACCTGTGGTCACACAGTGTGTCTATTTCAACTAGGGGTGTACAAATGCACTCTTGGACAGGGTGCGGGTGTCAGTTCACTCTCCCGGACAGGCCCCCAATTTATTATATTGTGGGTTGGGTGTTGTCGTTGTTGATCCTTCTTTATGGACAACCCAACCCAGAACTCGGTAGAGTGCTTATACTTTACCAGGAGATCACCCTGGGCGCCTCTGGTTTATGGAGAGGGGCTCGACATCTCACGTTTAGGGGATGCAGCTGTAATACTTAGCCTCGTTGTCACGTGCGCACACCCACTCGAGCCGCTGTGACTCCCCACTCTCCTTATGTGATATGATCTCAATCCCCTGTGACTTATTAGTTTTCGATCCTACCCTGTCCACAGCGTTTCTTGATTCTTTCTCTCTCTCTCCTTCTTTCCTATTTCTTGGGAAGTCTCACTAGGACAAAGGCAAGCACCAGCAAATTTGAATACATTTACTGGACAAAGCACGTACACAATACATACACATATATAATAATAATAATAATAATAATGAATCCTACACTCTATACTATTTCAGTCAGGTTGCACTCCAACACTATCAGAACTCTATCATCTGCTTATCAAGTGGAATCCTATCTCCTGATTCACCAACTAATACTACCACCCTCTTCAAGTAGGTCAAGTCTTATAACACAATGTTGCACTATCAGCAAGAGAATATATGTCTATAAACACATACAAGGAAAACCAGCGTATGGCTGCAATAACATAAATATTAGTATGAACGTTCCCCGATATACAACAATGATCAATCGATCCACCTATCAATCCTAGAGCACATGTGGAAGTCTCTGTAGGTAATCCAGCCTACAACTGTAAATCTATACTTCAGCATAATTACTCCTTGGCACAAAAATGGCAAACAATCACTCACCTTCCACTGCGTCTTGCACGCTAATGGCAGTCAAACACTCTACCAACTCCCTACAAGTAATCAACCAGAACTTCCCGTCCACATCTAGAAGTTCACTACCCTGATATCTTCAGGTTCATCCGGGTTTATCAACCAGGATCCTCCGCAGCTCCTCCAGGTTGCTACACCATGAAGTTTTCCTTGAACAACTATGGTGCTTCACCACTTTTACTAGGGTCCTCCACAGCTCTCCTGGCTGCTACACCATGAAGTTTCCTCGAACAGAACTGGAGTTTCGCCACTGGTATTACGGAAGCACGTGACACTCCTCTTCACTGCTTCTCCTCACAGGTCGAGGTCCTACTCTTCCACTACCTTGGAGTCTCATCAACTACTCCCTCTATGCTGGCTTCGAAGTTCTCAGCAACTTCTTCCCCAAAGACAAACCTGCAACCCATTGACACGCCAATAAAAATGTTTCCATATAAACACATAGACGAAATAATCCACACAATATGTTTGCATCCAACATCTATCTGCTCTCTACATACTGTGAGCTCGGACTCTCCCGTTTGGGCGGGTCCATTCTCTGCTCGGCCAGGCGATCCTCCTCAATCTGGGAGGGTCCTCCGCTCTGCCAGTCAGTTGGCTTCAGGCGGTCGACGGGAGAGGACGTGCTGCTCGTCCCTCCAGCTGTCTCTCTCATCTCCGTCCTCTCATTTAGGCTTTCTGCCTTACCAAATCATGTTTAAGTTATCAATCAACATTCGCTACTGTCGCTAGGCACACGACCAACTACAAGTAATCACTATAAACTGGCTTAAATTGTGCTTACCACAGATTGTCTAGTCGAGGGCCTATTCCTCTGATGACGTCTGATTAGGGCGCTCCCACGGCCCACAATAATGTCTCTGGGCAGCTTAACAAACTCTCCTTGCCGTCCAGGACTTGAGACCGCACTTTCCCAGCTCGATTCCACAGCTGGAACGTCTGCACACTTCCTTCCTCTTGAAGGTATACCACACTGGTTCCTTTCTAATGGGGGCTCAAACGGAGCACAGTTTCCCCTTGCGATGTCTGGTACTCAAGTGGGGTCAAAGCTCTCTCGAAGCGAGCCTCACGCCTCCAGCAAATTATCCACATCTCCTAACCAGTCACTTATCTATTTTCTTATTCATTGTCCATTATCTTAAATTGTTTATCAAATCCAACCAACTATTTTACATCTGTGTCCTCACCTCTATATTTCCTAGACCTTCTAGTCAGGTCAGGCTTGATAGAATAATTCTCAACGGGGTGACTCGTTTTTCGGCTGCCTGGGATCATAACAGTACATCATTTTAAGCACGGTAATAGAGGCTCCATGTGCATTCCAGGTCATTGCTTTCATTGCCCTTGTTAGAGCCGACAGTGATGCCAAGGTACCGATAGTGGTCAACCCATTCAAGTGTTACACCATTAATTTATAGTTCTTCATTTTCTCCCCGCTTGTGATGAGAGTATGCTTTTGTCTTGTTTATGGAGAGAGTGAAACTGAGTTCAATACATTTCCTTCCGAGGAGTTCAATGGACTGTTTAAGTTTTCCCAAGGTGGGAGCTTGTATTAGAACATCATCTGCATATCCCACTTGTTGTGTTCCTTCCGGAAAATCAATATTTGCAATTGCGTTCATAAGTACATTGAATAGTGTGGGGCTTAAGACTCCTCCTTGGTGGGGGGGGTTCCGAGTTCCATATTCATTGTTCTTGAGATTGCTTCATTGAAGCAGACCTTGGCTTTCCTCCCTGTGAGGTAGTCTTCAATCAATTTCATGAGTCTCCCCTTGACACCCATGCATGCAAGCTCGTCCAGGATCGCAATCCCCTGTGCTTTATCGAAAGCTCCTTTGATGTCGACAAATACAGAGTACCTAGCTGTGTCATTAGCCTGGTAATTAACTATACAATTTGCTGTGCTCCGTCCTTCAGCAAATCCATTGACACCCTCCCCTAGCCTGTCTATTTTGTGCAACAGTCGGCTTAGAATGATCCTTTCAAGCATCTTGCAAGTGCATGACATGAGACTGATAGGTCTGTAAATGCCAGGGTCATTGGGCTTCGGTATGGGGACAATTATTGCATGTTTCCATTGTGTGGGCAACACACCACTTAGGAATGATTTGTTAAACAGGTGGAGTAATGGATTCCCAGACACTTCACACAGACCATTGAGTATGTCGTAGGTGACGCCATCTTCACCAGGTGCTGTACTTTTACCCTTTTTCATAACGCCCTTTACTTCCTGGGTTGTGATTGGTTCCCCATACTCGTCATCACTAGATTGTGCTCTTGTTATTCTAATCCTTCTGTCATTATGTCGGAGGAGCTGTTCCCTGCTTACTTCTACAGGGAGGGAGGAGGTGAATGCTGCATCACTCCACTTGTGAATAAGTTCTTCAGCCTTACCCTTAGGGTTTTAGGCCAGGTTCTGCCCCCATTAGCTATCTGAATTTTTACCCACACTTGTCTTGCAGATGTTTCTCTTCAATAGAGCTAGTGAATTCAAGCCATTGTTTTTCCCGCTCTTTAATCTTCTCTTCTCTGGCTACTTGACACACAGTTTTAAACAGCTCTTGGTTGCTGTCAGTGGGATGTCTCCGGTACTCTCTGCTCATGCTCCTTACATTTGAATTGAGCATCTTTATGTAGTCGATCTCATACTATTATATTTTCTTCTATTAAAGGTTACTGCGCCCAGACGTACGCCGCGGAACCCTGAGACAGTGCTCAATTTGGTTATTAAAGTCATAAACAAATGTATCAGTGTCTTCTGGGATTTGGTATTCCGTGAACCAGTTACTCATCCTGTTTATGAAAAGCGGCCTCATATCTGGTCCGAGCGATAACCTTTTTCTTTTATTTGTCTCTTTCCTTCTCTTGCACATGTCGACGGTGGTAATTGGCTGTTCATCACCCAGGACTCTAAGATTTTCACTCCCCCTGATATAGAAGGACAGTTTCCGTCCATTGACATTGGGCTGATGACAGTTGTCTTCACAGTGTGGGTGCCTGGCATTAAGGTCACCAACCATAAGGGTAGGTTCTTCATTAACAAATTCAGGTAGTGTGTCAAGGTCAAGTTTACTTCGTGGCACATAGGTTGATTATATGTAGGGCATTATTGTTTAAGTGAAGGGTTACCCCCAGTGATTCATAGTCATCCTCCACGTGAAGATCATAATCTGAGCAGGTATGTTATTGTTGACATAGATAATAAGACCCTGTTTCCTGTCCCCAGAGGGCAGGGAAAACTTGCGATAACTGCTGAACCTTGGGTTGAAGTCATTACCCACCAGTGTCTACTGTAGCACTATGACGTCAGTTTGGTGTTCACGAGCGTATTGTATGATGTCATTAAGTCTACCACGAACGCCATTGCAGTTCCATTGTAGGATAGTGAGGCTTTCTTCACCGTGATTATCCATCGTGGAGGTGTTGGCCATCATATGTGCGGTGTTGTTGCTGGTCAGTGTGTGTGCACTGGTGGTGTTGTATGTGGTGTTGCATCACCGTCATGTGATGGTGGTACTGTTTGTATGGGTGCCAGTGTACAATGATGTTGTGTACACTAGTGTCGTTGTGTTCACTAGTAGTGGTGTTGTGTTCACTGGTGGTAGTGTACTCACCTATTTGTGCTTGCGGGGGTTGAGCTTTGGCTCTTTGGTCCCGCCTCTCAACTGTCAATCAACTGGTGTACAGATTCCTGAGCCTTCTGGGCTATATCATATCTACATTTGAAACTGTGTATGGAGTCAGCCTCCACCACATCACTGCCTAATGCATTCCATCCGTTAACTACTCTGACACTGAAAACGTTCCTTCTAACGTCTCTGTGGCTCATGTGGGTACTCAGTTTCCACCTGTGTCTCCTTGTTCGCGTCCCACCAGTGTTGAATAGTTTATCCATGTTTACCCGGTCGATTCCTCTGAGGATTTTGTAGGTTGTGATCATGTCTCCCCCTTACTCTTCTGTCTTCCAGTGTCGTAAGATGCATTTCCCGCAGCCTTTCCTCGTAACTCATGCCTCATAGTTCTGCAACTAGTCTAGTGGCATACCCTTGTACTTTTTCCAGCTTCGTCTTGTGCTTGACAAGGTACGGGCTCCATGCTGGGACCGCATACTCCAGGATTGGTCTTACATATGTGGTGTACAAGATTCTGAATAATTCCTTACACAGGTTCCTGAATGCTGTTCTGATGTTAGCCAGCCTCGCATATGCCGCAGACGTTATTCTTTTTTATGTGGGCTTCAGGAGACAGGTTTGGTGTGATATCAACTCCTAGATCTTTCTCTCTGTCCATTTCTTTAAGTACTTCATCTCCTATTCTGTATCCTGTGTCTGGCCTCCTGTTTCCACTGCCTAGTTTCATTACTTTGCATTTACTCGGGTTGAACTTCAACAGTGTGTTCACTAGTGGTGGTGTGTTCACTGGTATTGATGTGTTCACTATAGGTGTTGCGTTCACTGGTGTTGATGTGTTCACTGGGGCAACGATAGCACTGAGTCTGCTGTTATATGCCGTGGCTTGTGTTGCATCCTCATGCACCAAGTTGCAACCTACTGAACTCGCCTGAGACAAGTTCAGGCCCTGCAGAATTTGAAGTATGTCCTCCTGGGTCTTTCTTTCAACGTGTCAAAGGACATTCGGCCACCAGGCGGCACCCTTGGCTGAGGCATCTTATACGCACCCCATAAACAAACTCCTTCGCCTGCGACACCCAGACAGTGGAAGAGCACCACGGGATCGGAAGCACCCGGGCATCCCGATAAGGGCCAAACACCTGACTTTCACGGGACACGACCCCAGCAGCCGGGACAAGGCTTCCCCCAGACAGGGACAACGAAGGAGGGGGAACCACAGGGGATGCAGGCGCGGCATCGACCCCACCACTGGGCACAGGAGCTGAGGCCCCCGGCGCACATTCTTCCCCAACACCACAACGAGGTCCCGATAATCAGGGGCAAGCCCCCACTGCGGGGATTCAACAGCAGGAGGCACAGGAAGCAACTCAGAGCCCCTCACAGCCCTCGTCATCTACGGCGGGGAGCGCCAGAGCACCATACCCTCCCCACCTCCTCTCAAGGCACTCCACGAAAGGGAGACACACTCCGAGCCTGTCATGAATGCTTCAAGACAGGCAGCACCACACCACTTCCACCAGGCCCCTCCTAAGGCACGGCCACCATCTTCGCGTCCCCATAATCCACACCCCTCACCGTCCGAAGAATCCACAGAGGCCGCATCGCCCACACTGTCCACGTCATCCAGGGAAACAACCTCAAAGCACTGGCGTGCACGCTTCTGCTAAGGCATGAAAGCATCAGAACTACAGTCGTTGATACACACAGGCACGGCAGGCACCTCCCGCTGCCGAAGCACCCCCTCTATAACAGAAGAACCCGCACCTCCGGAAGCCGGGACCACATCCACTAGTGGGGGCGAGACAAGGATCTCCACTGGGACATCCTTCATTACATGCAGCGCAGGCGATGGCCCGACAACCACACACCCCGGCTCAACAACCCCAGGAGCACTGTGGAGAAATGCCCGACAGACCACTGAAACATTATCTAACACACTGCACAGTTACAAACCCATTAAGATTTCAACTTAGATTCAACAGAGCAGAAGAAGTTGTTAAACACATGGCAAAATCCTACTGGAGCGACCATACAAGTCATAAATACTCATACTCTGCCCAAGTAAAACAGAAACAAGCAACACTTAGTGAGCCAGCCAGAGCCTTAGGGCCCGCACAGGAATATCCCTGCAAAAAAAAAAAAAAAAAAAAAAAAAAAAAAAAACAGGGGCCACGGCAGTTACGAGATGCGGCGCACAAGCTGTAGATCCCGCCTCAACAGGCGGAGCAGCAGACGGGCAATCAGGCGCCTCAAGCACAGTACCCACTCCATCCTCAGTACCGTCCGAACGCAACACGGGCGGAAAATCCTACGCACAAAAAACATGCACCCTACCAGTTGGTCCCACGTCGCACACTGCAGCCAGATGACTCTCGTTACCACACCGATAACAAGTGTGCAGTTGTCCCCGATACAGGCAGCGGAGAGTGTAACCCAACACGGTCACTGACGACGGAACACTACACTTCAGCGTCATCGTCAGGGTGTGGGAGCCGTCAAGCATCCCAGCACAGTGTCTGGCAAGGACATTGTTCCAACGAACACTTAACACAGTCCCAAACCGTTAAAAACAGGTCAAAAGATCGTCCTGAAACTCAAAGGGGGCAACATACACCGCCATATGCATCCAGGTGACACTAAGATTCACCACTTAACAGAACCGGCAGTATAAGGGAGAGGGTAAACACGCCCCTTACACCACCCAAGAAACGTCGGAAAGGCAGCCTGGTGGTGGAACTTGACCACAGCACGGTTGCCCTGAAGCAGCTGGACGCCCACTATGTCCGACAGCTGCACATGTAGCACGTCCACTAGGGCGACACCAACCAACAGATGATCCACATGCTCCGTAAAGGCCAGACCAGCCGACGATGTCCTCTTCACTGTAGGCCGAGAAGTCCCTATGGCAAATCCAAACGCCATCCTGTCAGTGGCAAACCATCACCAGGCAGGACAACCAGCAATCGTCCAACGTAAACACTAGCTAGGAGCGGAGCGACCTCAGGAACATCCGACCAGGCTGGTGGTTGCCACCCCATCGTATACAGCTCTTGCTTGAGTGTTCAAGCTCGCTGAACACAAGTCGTCAACGCTGCAAAGAGCAGTCACCAGGCACTCGTGTTTTCACTGCTCTAAGCAACTGCCACCATCGAGTAGAGTTGTGCATGAACAATATTGGTGACGGTAAAACTGTCGGATTTGAAGATACATTGCACAACGTGAAGTAGTGTTTTGTGTAGCCATTTTGAGCAAGAGTTGACGGTAAAAGTAAAAGTACAGTTTGTCTGATGACATATCAGTTCAGAAGTAATATTATTTACTATAGTCAAAATCATAGTTGTCAACATATCTTGTACTGGTTCTGCTTGAAATATGCGCTAATAGTACTGTAGAGGGAATTCTTCTGGAATAGAAAGTTGGATGTGAAGAACCTTATTGGAATTGGAACAAGAGTTTTACGATTCCAATTAATTATTGAGTTTACGCAAGATTAAACGTAAGTTATATCACTCGATTGGATGTGTATGCTACTCTTATGGCAAGTGTTGCACCCAAGCAAAGACCTCTTATGGCAAGTGTTGCAGCCAAACAAAGACCTCTTATGGCAAGTGTTGCAGCCAAACAAAGACCTCTTATGGCAAGTGTTGCAGCCAAGCAAAGACCTCTTATGGCAAGTGTTGCAGCCAAACAAAGACCTCTTATGGCAAGTGTTGCAGGCAAACAAAGACCTCTTATGGCAAGTGTTGCAGCCAAGCAAAGACCTCTTATGGCAAGTGTTGCAGCCAAACAAAGACATCTTATGGCAAGTGTTGCAGCCAAACAAAGACTTCTTATGGCAAGTGTTGCAGCCAAACAAAGACCTCTTATGGCAAGTGTTGCAGCCAAGCAAAGACCTCTTATGGCAAGTGTTGCAGCCAAACAAAGACATCTTATGGCAAGTGTTGCAGCCAAACAAAGACCTCTTATGTCAAGTGTTGCAGCCAAGCAAAGACCTCTTATGGCATGTGTTGCAGCCAAACAAACACATCTTATGGCAAGTGTTGCAGCCAAACAAAGACCTCTTATGGCAAGTGTTGCAGCCAAGCAAAGACGTCTTATGGCAAGTGTTGCAGCCAAACAAAGACCTCTTATGGCAAGTGTTGCAGCCGAACAAAGAGCTCTTACGTCAAGTGTTGCAGCCGAACAAAGAGCTCTTACGTCAAGTGTTGCAGCCAAACAAAGACCTCTTACGTCAAGTGTTGCAGCCAAACAAAGACCTCTTACGTCAAGTGTTGCAGCCGAACAAAGAGCTCTTACGTCAAGTGTTGCAGCCAAACAAAGACCTCTTACGTCAAGTGTTGCAGCCAAACAAAGACCTCTTACGGCAAGTGTTGCAGCCAAATAAAGACTTCTTATGGCAAGTGATGCAGCAAACAAAGATGTCATAAACTTGTAAATTTAGTTGATTGGACTTTCAGACTTCTTCGGCAAAGAATTTCTTCACTTTATAGATGCCTTCCAGTTCAAATCCATTTAAAGAAATTATCAAATGTGCCGCCATCTCTGCATTAATATTAACACAGACAAATGCTGAAGCAGAAAAGGTTTTCAGGTTGAGTTACATAAAATCGAAGTCTCTGGAATGAAATTGGAACTGCTATATACCATTTTAATAAAATAGTTTATCCAGATTAGAGGAATGTTGCGACTCTTAGGAACTTCCAAGTTGTTGAATGACGGAAACACTCTTCCCACTCAACACCTTGAAGTGTCGTCGTAACCTGGCCCATAGAGTGCCGAAGATATAGTTGAAGATTGTTTGTTGCTTAATGTAAAAAATATTAAGTAGCATTTTTAGTATTTTTTTTATTACATTTCAGGAATTTATTTTCGTAAACTATGCTGGAGAATTAGTAGTACACAAGAATTTTTAGTTGTGTATTCGCAAAATTAGATCATTTTAGGTTTTATTGATGTTTCTTAGTTGTAAACTTGAGAATTGTTGGCAACCCTATGAGGGATTTGGCAGTTGTCCTTCCCGTAGTCTTAGATGATTGACAGAACCCTTCAATTACTCTGCTTGCCTTGTTGCATGCGATTCCTTATTTCTTGGCTTATCTAGCTTAAAGTTCATATTTTTACCGCTCAAAAATACCAATAATGCCCATTATTTTCTCAGTTAATGTTCTTTACATACAGATACCACTCTGGGTCCTAATTATACAGCCTAAATATTTTTAAATCTAAAAAAAGGTTCATGGGTTTTAAATCTACGAGATTGTAAAATAAACTTACGTCCCAACGTCCCAAACACGGCCAGCCTCGCATATTAGTCTCCTAAACCTTCCCTTAGACTTACATACCACATTTCTGTAAAGTAATTTAAAATAAGAACGTTCTTAAGGTTTCCTTCACTAAAACGGCTCACTATTTTAATAGTTGTGATTTCCTGTTGTAAGTTGTGTGTGCACTCGGTATGTTTATAGCGATAATAAGCTAAGTATAAGATCTGACCAGTTAATTTTAGTACAATTCGTCCAACACTTGACCCAGATGGAATAGATTTTCATAATGTTTCATTAATTTCAGATTTTAGCCTATACTAGCTAGGTTTTAGATTAGCCACATTGTATGTGATAGTGCCCAACAAATTTAGATCTTTAAGTATTTTCTAATATTTCCATCATATATGATGGTTACAAATATTACCACTGTCACGGGGGGGGGGCCGGGCCGGGGCTCTGCTAACACTCGGCTGCTAGGGGCTCAAAAGGCCCAAATACTCAGCCCCTCCGACTCCCGGGATTCACCGGAGTCTCCTTGGTCACACAAGAGAGGACCAACAATGCCCACCTCCGCAGGTCTTTGCTTCCACCACAAAAGGGGTGCCACTGATTCACCCTGGAAGCCCTTCAGTCAAACACGGGGAAACTGCTGTTAACAGTTCCGGCCTAGACCCGTGAAGGAGTGAAGGAAGACTCAGGCTTACCTTATAACCATAACCTCCATGAGTCTTGCCTGCCAGACAAAAAAGGTTGCAGGAACTCCTTTCCCGCCTGTCTTCTCTATCTTCTTCTTAGCAAGGTCGCCAGCTGGGTTATTACATCTGCACCCCAGCAATGCAGTTCAGTGGGTGTATTATATATTGTTTGTAGCCAGAAGATTGCTACTCCCATAGATCTGCGACTAGACTGTTGGCCCAGGGTACTCTCCCAGGAAGGTCTGTGTGGCTTTACCTCTCTCTAGCCACTACGTTAATAGTTGCCACCATTCAGGCACCGATACTGATCGGATGGCTAAGGGTACACTTTTATGTAAGTCTGTGCTGCCTTTACCACTCTCCAGGCAATAAGAACTGCTATAGAGAACGTAGTGTTCCCTAGGTGGTACTATGATAACCCTCGTATATGCTCATAGAGAATTATCATAAATGGAGGCACACTTAAACACAGTGATAAAACGTGTGAATTTACTGATGCAAATTACATGAACACACACAAACACAAGTAATACATGAATATGGAAATATGGATAATAAGTCTGGAGATCGTCAGCCTCTTCTTCCACGACCTCCAATACTCCTTCCACTGGGCAGAAAGACAGGAGTCTCACACTCCAACCCGTTCTCGCAAATTTAATAAGTCAATATTGACTTATTAAATATGTGCATAGGTGACATACTTAACATAATAGCTACCCTTAAAAAGATTCATAGAAAACACCGACCTTACCTAACCTACTTAGTATGTTAAGATAAGCATCTTATTGCTTCGTAATTACAATTATTACCTAACCTATAATAGGTATAGGTTAAGTAATAATTGTAATTACGAAGCAATAAGATGCTTATCTTAAGATACTAACAAGGTTAGGTAAGGTCGGTGTTTTCTATGAATCTTTTTAAGGGTATCTATTATGTTTAGTATATCACCTATGCACGTAGTTAATAAGTCAATATTGACTTTACGAATTTGTGAGAACGGGTTGCACACTCTCACAGGAGGGCCTCTTCACCACGTCGGCGCCTCTTCTTCACTGTCCTGCCATCCATACACACTGTCCCCTCTGACAGTACTGGACACAAGTTGCCTTGCAGCCTATTCTACTATTAAAGTATTAAAGTCCTGCTGCCACATACATAAGTAAATATTGTGGCCTAACTAGCCTACTCATACAAGGGGTAATGGGAGGGAAAATGATCTACCTTACAGTCCTGGCTCACGACGCCTGTCCCTCGATGGTGTGAGGTTCCCACGCTTCCTGAGTCGATCCTCGACGATCCAGGAACGTTCCACAGGTCCTCAGGTGTCGTGGAGCCTTCGCGTCGTCGCCGTTCCAATCCCTGAGATTCAGCTGCCCCAATCCTGGTTCATAGATGGGCGCTGAGCTAATCACTATTTTTCCCACACTCGCCCCTTCCACAAGGCGTTGCTCCTTGTCCTAGGCACGGTGTCGTCCTTCCAAGATTCTCAGTGGATGTGACCCGGTCACAGCTAGGCTTGCCCGCCGCACCTTCCAGACCTCAACGTCCAGCGGCACCGCCCCAGCGTCGTCGCCGACTATTTTCCAAGTTTGGCACTTCTCTGCTCAATGAACTTGGTTCCTTTTGCTTCCCAGAAGCGCAGGGTCTCCAATAACTTATGGTGGGCTGCGATGGCTAGTTCAATCCACTGAATAAGGCTTGTAGAGCCTCTAATCCTTGAGAGCAGACCGAGGTGCGTCCTGTCGCTTCCAAGGTCGGATCAACTCTGACGTTGGCGCCGCCCGGGGCACTCGGTGACGTCACGGCGGACCCTGATTGGTCGCCCGCGACCTAAGTCGGCCAATCCGCGATCGGCTAGTGTCCCTTCCAAAAGGTCATATCTGCCTTAGGGGATACTCTTTCATTTTATATCAGGGCGCCAATTTCTCCTTATTTACAACTTATAATGTAACTTCCTTCCCTTAACTGGCAGCCGGTCTGGTCGCCACATATATCATTAGACTCCCTGAACCTCAGAGAATCAGTAGGGAGAGCTGATATGACTCTTTAAGCCGGCAAACGAAAGAGATAGGAGAGGGCACCGTAACACCACCTAAAGTGGTTTAATATTTGGATAATATTCCTGGACATAAAAAAATTTCCGATGCTGTCACGTGGGGGTGGGCGGTCCGGGGCTCTGCTAACACTTAACTGCTAGGGGCTCAAAGGGCCCAAATACTCAGCCCCTCCGACTCCCTGGATTCACCGGAGTCTCCTTGGTCACACAAGATAGGACCAACGATGCCCACCTCCGCAGGTCTTTGCTTCCACCACAAAGGGGTGCCACTGATTCACCCTGGAAGCCCTTCAGGCAACCACGGGGAAACTGCTGTTAACAGTTCCGGCCTAGACCCGTGGGGGAGTGAAGGAAGACTCAGGCTTACCTATAAACATAACCTCCCTGAGTCTTGCCTGCCAGACAAAAAAAAGGTTGCAGGAACTCCTTTCCCGCCTGTCTTCTCTATCTTCCTCTTAGCAAGGTCGCCAGCTGGGTTATTATATCTGCACCCCAGCAATGCAGTTCAGTGGGTGTATCATATATCGTTTGTAGCCAGAAATGTATGCTCATAGAGAAATATCACAAATGGAGGCACACTCAAACACAGTAATAAAATGTGTGGATTTACTGATGCAAATTACATGAACACACACACACAATCACAAGTAATACATGAATATGGAATATGGATAATGAGTCTGGAGATCGTCAGCCTCTTCTTCCACGACCTCCAACACTCCTTCAAATGGGCAGGAAGACAGGAGTCTCACACTCTCACAGGAGGGCCTCTTCACCACGTCGGCACCTCTTCTTCACTGTCCTGCCATCCATACACACTGTCCTCTCTGACAGTCCTGGACACAAGCTGCCTTGCAGCCTACTCTACTATTAAAGTAATAAAGTCTTGCTGCCACATACACGAGTAAATATTGTGGCCTAACTAGCCTACTCATACAAGGGGTAATGGGAGGGAAAACTGATCTACCTTACACTCCTGGCTCACGACGCCTGTCCCTCGATGGTGTGAGGTTCCCACGCTTCCTGGGGTCGATCCTCGACGATCCAGGACGTTCCACAGGTCCTCAGGTGTCGTGAAGCCTTCGCGTCGTCGCCGTTCCAATCCCTGAGATTCAGCTGCCCCAATCCTGTTTCATCGATGGGCGCTGAGCTAATCACTATCTTTCCCCCACACTCGCCTCTCCCACAGGGCGTCGCTTCTTGTCCTAGGCACTGTGTCGTCCTTCCAAGATTCCCAGTGGATGTGACCCCAGTCACAGCTAGCTTGCTCGCCCACCTTCCAGACCTCAACGTCCAGCCAGCGGCGCCGCCCAGCGTCGTCGCCGACTATTTTCCAAGTTTGGGCACTTCTCTGCTCACTGAACTTGGTTCCTCTTTGGCTTCCCAGATGCGCAGGGTCTCCAATAACTGGGATGACTGCGACAGCCAGCTCAATCCACTGAACAAGGCTTGCAGAGCCTCCAATCCCTGAGAGCCGACCGAGGCGCGTCCTGTCGCTTCCACGGTCAGTACAACTCTGACGTTGGCGCCGCCCGGGGCACTCGGTGACGTCATCGCGGGCCCTGATTTGTCGCCCGCGACCTACGTCGGCCAATCCGCGATCGGCTTGTCTCCCTTCCAAAAGGTCATATCTGCCGTAGGGGATACTGTTTCATTTTATAACAGGGCGCCAATTTTCCTTTATTTACAACTTATAATGTAACTTCTTTCCTTTTACTGGCAGCCGGTCTGGTCGCCACATATGTCAATAGACTCCCTGAACCTCAGAGAATCAGTAGGGAGAGCTGATATGACTCTTTAAGCCGGCAAACGAAAGAAATAGGAGAGGGCACCGTAACATACCCCTCCCCTTAAAATAAGAGTCATATCGGAAGAGCAGCACTCAAGAGGGCAACCTATACTCTTGCTCCCTCCGTTCCTGAAGTGTCACTCCTCCAGTTGGTGACGTGGCTCATACCACTTTGCCAGTCACTTGCCTCATTGTATCTCCACCTCGCATAGTACCGGGTGTGACGGGTGTTCCCTGAACACCTACAAGAAATCCTCTCTCCGTGGCTACGAGTGTACTCCCACGGCTCGTTACCACTGTAAGATTCAGTGCATGCAGCGCCTCCACCGCGTCGTGCACTCCGAGATAGTCTTGCATTTCCACTGCGTCCTACAGGTACTCCATGTTTCCTCTCATGATCTCCTCTTCGCCAACCTTCTCTCTTCTCGGTTCCTCTTCTCCCGTAGGTGCGTTGTCTCCTCGCAGTGGCACTTGTAACCTGTACTCCATCCAGCAGCTCCCTCTCTTCCACACTAGGCTTTTGCGATGGCCCAATGCCCCTCTGGTTAGGCTGGCGCCTACCCTGGGTGTACCTATTCCCTGCTTTCTTCGTATTGCCTTTCCTATACCACTCGCTCCTTCGTTCCCGACGAACATCTTCACTCCTCCATGAGATTTTCTTCCCTGCAGACGTCTTCTTCGGTTCGTGGTTGGGCTCTTCCACCTCCCTGTGGCTCACCTCACTACGGTGGTTCGTCTTGCACCTACCACTATTCATCTGGCCGGCATAGGGTGCCTTGCGTCGTGGCTCCTCCACTCTGCCCTTCACCGCCGTTCGCTCATCCACTGAGCTTACTTTATTCACGTTTCTGTATAGAGGGAGTGCGGTCTGCAGCCTCTTCACCGCCCCAGGCGTTTGTACGGCTGCTCCTCGCCACTCCTCCACACGCATCATCAGGCTTAGTCGGAGGGCTTCGTCGGGGTTTTCCACTACCTCCGACGACCTCTCTGCACTCTCGCCCACGTTGTCGTCGTCTCTGGCGACGTTTCCCCTGGCGAAGTCGGCTTCCTCACCACCATCTGGAACGACCGATACCTCACCTGGCAGGGTTGTACTGCTGCTTGCAACATAGGCACTCCTGGCCCAATCGGGTTGTATCCTGCCTCCTCCGAGGTCATTACCCAGCACCATCTGTACATGCTCTAGGGGTAACTTAGGGGCTACAGCTACTATAGCTTTCTCGACTCCGCAGTCGGCAATCAGCTGTACTTCGTGAAGTGGCAACCTGTATTCCTCCCCCACACTGCGTATCCTCACCACTCCCACAGGTGAATCATTAAATTCCTTGGGGAGAATACTCCTGGTTACCATACTTATGTCAGCACCCGTATCTCGAAGCACGGCAACCTCCACTGGGTCTGACCTTCCAAACTTCACGTTGGCCCCGAAAACGAAGGGATGTTCACCCAACTTCATTTCCCAACCATTCACGTTGGGTCCACTATAATATGGGGTGTGAACAAACACTCTCTCCTCCTCCAACATTAATCCTACATTCCTTTGGTGCTCCTCACACTCGCGGGCATAATGTCCTCTCACACCACAGTTGTAGCATCGGCCACCTCCCCTGGGCGGCCACTCGCCAGTCACTCTGGCGGTACCACTTGCAGACGTCCCCTGGGTCCTCCTTGGACTCCCCGTCGTCGTGTCCGGGACTGCAGCACTTGCTCCCGAGTTAGGTCCACTGCTCACAGCTTGGGGCTTCCTCCCCGCGTCTCTTGAGCTCTTGAACCACGTTACTTCATCGGGCACACTACTCTTGGGAGAGTCCCCACCTATCCTCGCTCCTCCTGAACTCCTAAGGTTCCCTCCCGACCTGGGGTAAGGCGAGTGTCTGGGCGGCCCCTCCCTCCTGATATGTAGTGCCTCCTCCAGCATGTCGGCTCGATCCGCTGCAGCCTTCAGGTCCTTAATACCTGCTTCTCTCACCCTTACTCGCAACTCAGGATGGAGCACCGACATGAACTTCTCCATCACCATCAGTCGTTTGATATCATCCACCGACTCCGCTTCCTCCGCCTTCAACCATCGTAGGAATTTCCGTTCCATCTCCCTGGCGGTCTCGGCGTAAGTCTTTCCCGACGCTCTTGTACACTCTCTGAACCGCTTCCGGTACATCTCCGGAGTCAGCCGGAATGAGTGGAGAACCGCATTCTTAATCGCGTCATAACTAGTACACTCCTCCAGGTCCAGCATGTTATAGGCTTCCCGGGCCTCTCCAGTCAACCTGCCCTGGACCAGAGCAGCCCAATCATCTTCCGGCCACTCCTTCAGAGTCGCTATCCGTTCAAAGTGTTCGAAGAACGCCTCAGCTTCTTGTGGTTCGAACGTAGGTAAGTCACGTTCCCTTACCTTGAGGTCCTCCCGCCGTGCAGGTAGTGAGGGCAGACCACGTTCAACGCGACGCAATTCGACTTCTTTCTTTGCCTTTATCTCCTCCAGTCGCAGTTGTCTCTCTCCTTCTTCTCGCTGCAGCTGCAGCCGTGCTTCTCGCTCACCTCGCTGCAGCTCAGCTGCACGTTCCTCTCGCTGCAGCTCAGCTGCACGTTCCTCTCGCTGCAGCTCAGCTGCACGTTCCTCTCGCTGCATTTGCGCTTCTCTTTCCTCTCGTCGCAGCTGGGCTTCCAGTTGCATCTTCATTATTTCCAGTTGCAGGCTCCTCTTACTACAGCTGGACCTTCCACTGCTCCCATGTTCACTGTGAATTCTCTCCACACTGGTAGGCGCTTGGGGTGGCCCTAGTCGGGACGGTTCACCTTGCGACGGCTCCTCTTGAGATGGCTCCTCTCCCGTCGCTTCCTCTCGAGCTGTGAGCTGTGCCATGATCTCTATCCTTCGCTCCGCTACCTTAGTCGTCCTCAACCTGATCCCAAAGTGGTTTGCCACTTGTTGGAGCTGGGCCTTGGTGCACTCTTCCAAAATTCCCTCGTCCCTTGTGTCAATAAATTTCTTTACTTTGTCTTCCTCCATCTCTATATCATTGAGCATACACGACAGCACAGACAAGTTAGTAGGCACTAATTTCACTTTTTCAGTCCCTTAGCTGGTTGAGTAACAGTACCACCGAATTCACTGGCCACACTGTATTAGTACCCTGGCAACACTTGTCTTGCAATTTGGTCCACACTGTAGCTTGATCCACGCTTCCTGGCGAAGTTCCCAGTTCTTGGCTACTGGGGTTCGAATCCTGGCAAGGTCGCCAGTTCTCTTGTCACGTGGGGGTGGGCGGTCCGGGGCTCTGCTAACACTTAACTGCTAGGGGCTCAAAGGGCCCAAATACTCAGCCCCTCCGACTCCCTGGATTCACCGGAGTCTCCTTGGTCACACAAGATAGGACCAACGATGCCCACCTCCGCAGGTCTTTGCTTCCACCACAAAGGGGTGCCACTGATTCACCCTGGAAGCCCTTCAGTCAACCACGGGGAAACTGCTGTTAACAGTTCCGGCCTAGACCCGTGGGGGAGTGAAGGAAGACTCAGGCTTACCTATAAACATAACCTCCCTGAGTCTTGCCTGCCAGACAAAAAAAAGGTTGCAGGAACTCCTTTCCCGCCTGTCTTCTCTATCTTCCTCTTAGCAAGGTCGCCAGCTGGGTTATTATATCTGCACCCCAGCAATGCAGTTCAGTGGGTGTATCATATATCGTTTGTAGCCAGAAATGTATGCTCATAGAGAAATATCACAAATGGAGGCACACTCAAACACAGTAATAAAATGTGTGGATTTACTGATGCAAATTACATGAACACACACACACAATCACAAGTAATACATGAATATGGAATATGGATAATGAGTCTGGAGATCGCCAGCCTCTTCTTCCACGACCTCCAACACTCCTTCAAATGGGCAGGAAGACAGGAGTCTCACACTCTCACAGGAGGGCCTCTTCACCACGTCGGCACCTCTTCTTCACTGTCCTGCCATCCATACACACTGTCCTCTCTGACAGTCCTGGACACAAGCTGCCTTGCAGCCTACTCTACTATTAAAGTAATAAAGTCTTGCTGCCACATACACGAGTAAATATTGTGGCCTAACTAGCCTACTCATACAAGGGGTAATGGGAGGGAAAACTGATCTACCTTACACTCCTGGCTCACGACGCCTGTCCCTCGATGGTGTGAGGTTCCCACGCTTCCTGGGGTCGATCCTCGACGATCCAGGACGTTCCACAGGTCCTCAGGTGTCGTGAAGCCTTCGCGTCGTCGCCGTTCCAATCCCTGAGATTCAGCTGCCCCAATCCTGTTTCATCGATGGGCGCTGAGCTAATCACTATCTTTCCCCCACACTCGCCTCTCCCACAGGGCGTCGCTTCTTGTCCTAGGCACTGTGTCGTCCTTCCAAGATTCCCAGTGGATGTGACCCCAGTCACAGCTAGCTTGCTCGCCCACCTTCCAGACCTCAACGTCCAGCCAGCGGCGCCGCCCAGCGTCGTCGCCGACTATTTTCCAAGTTTGGGCACTTCTCTGCTCACTGAACTTGGTTCCTCTTTGGCTTCCCAGATGCGCAGGGTCTCCAATAACTGGGATGACTGCGACAGCCAGCTCAATCCACTGAACAAGGCTTGCAGAGCCTCCAATCCCTGAGAGCCGACCGAGGCGCGTCCTGTCGCTTCCACGGTCAGTACAACTCTGACGTTGGCGCCGCCCGGGGCACTCGGTGACGTCATCGCGGGCCCTGATTTGTCGCCCGCGACCTACGTCGGCCAATCCGCGATCGGCTTGTCTCCCTTCCAAAAGGTCATATCTGCCGTAGGGGATACTGTTTCATTTTATAACAGGGCGCCAATTTTCCTTTATTTACAACTTATAATGTAACTTCTTTCCTTTTACTGGCAGCCGGTCTGGTCGCCACATATGTCAATAGACTCCCTGAACCTCAGAGAATCAGTAGGGAGAGCTGATATGACTCTTTAAGCCGGCAAACGAAAGAAATAGGAGAGGGCACCGTAACAATGCTAAAGCCAAGACAAGTTTTACGCTTGTCCCCTTCTATGGGACAGAAGGGGAACAACACTGGAGCACCAGTAGAGCAGGAGCTAGTCCACTGGCCCACAATACATTGTCCAGGAACAACACTGGAGCACCAGTAAAGCAGGAGCTAGTGCACCGGCTCACAATACATTGTCCAGGAACAACACTGGAGCACCAGTAGAGCAGGAGCTAGTCCACCGGCTCACAATACATTGTCCAGGAACAACACTGGAGCACCAGTAGAGCAGGAGCTAGTCCACCAGCTCACAATACATTGTCCAGGAACAACACTGGAGCACCAGTAGAGCAGGAGCTAGTCCACCGGGGCCACAATACATTGTCCAGGAACAACACTGGAGCACCAGTAGAGCAGGAGCTAGTCCACCGGGGCCACAATACATTGGTCCGGCGTTCGAATCCCGGGCTTGGTGAGACGTTTGTCAACGTTTTACTTATAATATGAGCGGATGCCTCTGGCCATCAGGCCTTGGTGGATAGATACGTGATGGTGAGCTA
Organism: Procambarus clarkii; assembly: GCF_040958095.1. Lineage (NCBI taxonomy): Eukaryota > Metazoa > Arthropoda > Malacostraca > Decapoda > Cambaridae > Procambarus > Procambarus clarkii. The sequence continues at coordinate 8,100,019 of NC_091182.1, read as the reverse complement.
ACTCATGTGAGCTGCGTTCTAGGAAAGATGAGCCATTGACAACGGCCACCTTGGTACGCCGGACGGGCTTCCTATCCCACACAACACCAAATACCAAAGGGACACTGTTACAACCCTTGAGATCTTAGCAAGGTTCTTTTCCCGCAGTGATCAAAGTATACGAAAATCGGCCTTGCCAAAAAGTGTCTAGGGTATGAATAAAACACTGCATAAACGGGAAAACAATATAACTATGCTAAGGGTGACAAAGTTTAACAAATAAATGGTAAAAATATAACAGCCAGAAATATTCTTTAGCATGCAATAATATCAATGAAAAGTCCTTAGTAAACATAGACCATCGCTTAAAACACATGAATGAATAAATGGTGTAGCACAATTAGTCATACCAAGAGAACTAACTGAGTAATGAGCTAAATAAACAATATCCCCTGACTTAACTTGTGTACAAGTTAAGTTGTGTCTCCCCTCCATGCAGCTACCCACGCGTCTGACTAAATCCTGGCTCGACAGAGCAGGCGTCTTACCAACACATCAACTAAGCATCCACATGCACTCTTGTGAAACTCTACTAACAAGAGTATAGAACTAATAACTACATCATTAGTAATCTTTAGAGTATATAATACTGTTACATTACTCACTAGAATTTAATGGCAAACAATAATAGGAATTAATCAAGGTTGATTAATTCAACCTTAATCAACATTGGTTGAAGGTTGAGCCACTGACAACGGCTCAACCACTGACAACGGTTCTTCCCGAACATCTGGTGAAGGTGAAGGTGAGCGCTTTGTCATGGGTTCTTATCCTGGTCGGGGAGGATTTACTGGGCACAAATCCTTAACTGTAGCCTCTGTTTAACTCAACAGTAAAATGAGTACTTGGTTGTAAAAACGATTCTTCGCGGCTGGGATCGTATTCCAGGGACCTGTCCAAAACGTTACGCATACTAGTGGCTGTACAAGAATGTAACAACTCTTGTATATATCTAAAAAAAAAGTAAGGATGGGCGGGGGCTTATCTAAGACTAGCTTTCATAGTGAAGTGAACCTGGGGTTCAAGAGCTCGAGGGACACAAGGAGGAGACCCCAAGGAGTGAGTATTGGATCTAACTCGGGAACAGGAGGTGCTGCCAGGGAATCGACGACAGGGAGCCCAAGGAGCATGCAGGGAACGTCTGCTGTTTGTGTTGCCAAGGTGACTGGTGGTGGGTCACCCAGGAGAGGCGGTCGATGCTATAATTGTGGACGTCGGGGACACTATGCTCGTGAATGTGGCCGACCCAAGCGCGGTGGTAACGTGGCTTTCATCAGAGTAGGAAACGGAGAAGTCGAAAATACCCTAGGGAAGATGCCAGTGATGAGGGAGAAGTGGATTCACCCATTTGTATGTGAGAACATGCTGAAGATAGGAGGAGCTGATCCAGTCCCAGCAAGGATGCTGAGAGACACAGGATCTGATTTCACCTTAATGAATCCCTCTTCCCTGTGGACTACGGGAATTCCAGTTCAGGTGTAGACCTGATAAGAACTTTGGGGATACAAGTGAGAATGCCCCTCCACGAGGAAATTTGATTGATTGATGAAGATTAAGCCACCCAAGAGGTGGCACGGGCATGAATAGCCCGTAAGTGGTAGCCCTTTTCAGCCATTACCAGTATCAAGAGCTGATACTGGAGATCTGTGGGGGCGCGACTGCACCCTGCGTGACGGGAGATGTCTCCAAACCAAATGGTGACCAGATGGTCCCACGAGGAAACTCTTAATTCTGACTATGGCTGCCAGACTCTTGTGGTAGGGGTCTGTGCTTCGCTTCCCAGAATGGAAGCTCTGATGATCTTAGGAAACGACTTCTTTGGGGGATGTGTTCTCCCAGACTTAATTAATCAAGGTCGAAGAGTGTATAGACCCCTACAGAAGGAGCAGCACGACGGAAGCCGAGGGTGACGTAACGAAAACTGCGAGAGCGGCATTTCCGGTATTCGAGGTGACGTCGGGATGGGGCGTTGAGGAGGATGATGTGAGTGGATCTGGTCACGCCGAAGAGGACACGCTGGGTGACCTGGGGCTCGATCATTTGTTCGGAGAGGAGACCGGAGGACAAGTGCAAACTGAGGAAGGTTCGGATAGGGGTATCCAAGTTACTTTCACCAGTCTTCTTCGTGTTGACCGCATCCATCTTGGTGAGCTGCAAAAGGAAGAGTTTCCAGAGTTGGTGCGGGAGGCCGAGGAGGTCTCGCCGGACCCGAGTCACCGACTCACTTCTTTATGGAAAAGGGAGTGTTAATGAGACGGTGGAGACCGGTACAAGAAGAGGCGAGTGATAGGATGATGGAAGTGAGGCATCAAGTGGTGGTGCCGACACGGTATAAAGGTGCGGTGCTCGAGCTTCCACACTCAGTTCACATTTTTATTGGCCGGGCATGGACGCAGATGTAAGGAGAGTCTGCAAGACATGTTTCCCGAACCAGAGGACGGGAAAGAACGTCCCTGCCATCCCGAAAGCACCTTTAGTTCCAGTTGCTGCTTTTGACGAGGCGTTCAAACGTCTAATTATCGACGTTGTGGGACCCTTACCAAATCAAAAAAGGGAAACAATTACTTGTCTACCATCATGTGCGCTTCTACATGATTTCCGGAAGCGATCCCAGTGAGGAAGGTGACATCAAGATGCATCATGGGACACCTTCAGCTATTCTTCTCATGCGATGGATTGCCCAAGGAGATTCAGTCCGATTGCAGGAGCGTTTTACAATCGAAGTGGTGTAGGCAGACTATCGCAGGCTGAGGAATATCCCAACTATGATCTTCATCCTACAGGCCTCAGTCGCAAGGAGCGATGGAGAGGTTCCACTTAACCCTGAAAACCGTGTTGCGAGTGTATTATGCGGAACAGGGAGAAGAGTTGGATGAAGCTATAATTTCAGCCCTGTTTGCGATAAAAGATGCTGTCGTAAAGTATCTGGGATTCTCTCCTTTCCAACTGGTGCTCGGACACGAAGTAAGAAGTCCTTTGGGGATGTTAAAGGAGCAATTGATGTCGAGGAAGACATTAATGACAGGGGAGGAATATGTGCGGAAGTTCAGGGAACGGTTGAAAACGGCGAAGAAGCTGGCTGCTAAACACCTGAAGAAAGCGCAAGAGAAGATCTCGATTTGGTACGTCAAGAATGCTATCCCAAGGGAGTTTGAGGTGGGAGCCAGAGTGATGATGTTACTATCTGGGAGAGGTAGAGTGACGGAATCACGCTTTGGTGGTCCATACACGGTCATCAGGCCAGTAGGCAGAGTAAACTATGAAATCAGCAAGCCGAATTGCCCCTGCAAGACACAAGTATGTCACGTCAAACGATTGAAGCCCTAGTTCCAGGAAGAACAGGAGAACGCAAATGGGAAGAAAATGACAGTCAGGAGAAGGGAAGTTGGTTCTATGTATGAAAATGAAAGGGAGTTGCCGGCAGAGGAAGGAATGTGGGCCCGTGCCGATGGTACGTGTCTTTCCAACACAGAGAGTTTGATGCGACAGGAGGAGAAGCTACATCATCTGACCGAGGGTCAGAGAGGAGACCTAATGACTTTAGTAAGGAAGAACGAGTCACTCTTCACAGACGTTCCCCGACGGCACAAGAGTGTAGTGCCCGATGTAGATGTGAAGGGCGGAAAGCCAATAGAGCAGAGCGCATTTAGGGTTAGTCCAGAGAAGAGGAACATCATGAGACAGGAGGTGGAATATTTGTTAGCAAATAATCTTGCTGAGCCTATCAATAGTGAATGGAGCTCACTATATGCATTAATGAAGAAGGGTGACGGCTCGTTTCGCTGTTGCACCGATTACCGCAAAAGTAAATTCCATCACCGTGTCAGATTCTCACCCTATGCCTCGATTAAGGGACTGTGTCGACCAAACGGGAAATGCAAGGTTTGTTTCCAAAGTCAACCTGCTGAAAGGCTACTACCAAATACCTTTGTCTCTTAATGCAAGGAGGATCTCTGCATTCGCTACTCTGGACGGTTTATACCAGTACAAAGTACTTCCGTTCGGCACGAAGAACATTGGAAGTTGTTTTTCAAAGGATGATGAATGAAGTGCTACGAGGAGTTGAAGGCTGCATCGTGTACATCGACAACATAGTAGTGTATGCCGACAGTTGGAAGGAACACATGAATTGACTGAGAGAGTTATTCAGAAGATTGCAAGAAGCAAACCTGACAATTTATCTTGCCAAAAGCGAGTTTGGGAAAGCCCAATTAGAATATATAGGTCTTGTCGTGGACCAAGGAGAAGTAGCTCCCGTGAACAAAAGGCTATCAAGGAATATCCAATTCCCAGGACGAGGAAAGAGCTGTTACGCTACCTCGGGATGATAGGATACTACCGTGGATTTTGTAAGAACTTCTCGACGTTGGCACACCCTCTAACAGAATTGCTATCTAAGAATGTTAGATGGAAGTGGGGTGAAGCGTGTCAAGAATAGTTCGAGAAGACGAAGAAATTATTAACAGACACACGAGTGTTGATATCACCTGACTTCAGGTCAGAACTTATTTTGTATGTCGATGCTAACGACGTGGGGATAGGAGTCATGTTGGCTCAGGAGAAAAACGGAGTTCACTGTCCAGTGGCATTCTACTCAGAGAAGTTCAAGAAGTACCAGCGAACTTATTGCATAGTGTAGAAGAAAGCTCTAGCCCTGATCAAGGCATTGCAGCATTTCGACGTCTATGTGGGTGGAGGTACTAAACTGGTGAGAGTGTTCACTGATCAAAACCCCTTGACGCTCGTACATAAAATGAAGAACTCAAACCAAAAGCTGACGAGGTGGATCTGTTCATGATGGATCTGACGAGATCTACTGTTACAAGAATACTGGCCGGAGATCAGGCACATTAAAGGAAGGGAGAACGTGATAGAGGATGCCCAATCCCGGACTTACTAACTGATATGACTTATTTTAAGGGGGAGGGGTATGTTACCGTGCCCTCTCCTATTTCTCCCCAGTGCCAGCATTATGAGTCATATCTTCTTACCTTGCAGGTTCCCTGATATACAGGGAGTCATTTGACATAGGAGGCTACTGGATAGATTACGTGTTTATGGAGAAATTGTTGTTTATAAGTTTTGCAGGTGATGGTTCTTATGCCACTTGTACATACAAAATTGCGACGTGTCTGTCGGGTTGGTGCTAAGACGTGAAGGTGCCAGCAGGCTTGCGATTGGCTGGCAGAGGTCACGGGACGTGACTGACCAATCAGAGCCCGCTGTGACGTCACTGGGAGACCTGACTCAGGCCATGCAGGTCACTGCACCAGCAGAGATTCACAGACCTTCGACGTGAGTGGAAGTGCGTCAGTGAGCTCCCGAGATTCGTGGTTTTAGGAGCCTCACTCAGTGGATTGAGTAGCCTTATGCAGTCTACCATCGTCGTAGAAGATTGGTGTATTTTCAGGGAGCATGAAGAAGCCGAGTTTAGTAGGCGAATGAAGGCCGTGGCTGTCTGTCTGTGACGGAGGTGAGCGGCGACTCTGGGAGGGCAAATCTGACGCCCTGCAGGTCACCTTCAGGTATGACGTGCAGTGCTGCACGTAATACCTGAGATGTGACTGGGTCACATCAACTGAACACCCAGATGTGACTGAGTCACATCTATTGATGTAGAGGGAAAACATCGCGTCTGGATCCATGAGAAAACATCTCGGTGAAGGAGTGAGTGTGGTAAAAGACATGCTTAGTGACTACTGGTTGGACCAGCTTGGAAGAACCGAATTCAGGGAATGTTTGTTAACAAATAACACAGAAATCATCGATAGATATAGCGATAGCAGGCGGCTTGACATCTGCGAGGCACTACATATCAAAAAGTCATCACCAGCAATCAAGAACCAATTAATGCACAACTATATTCTACCCACTTCAAGACTCTGTACCAATATAGAAGCATCAAGAGGAAGTATGGGCCAATAGGCCCTTTGCAGTTACTTCAATTCTTCCCTCTCATTTATCCAATTTATACCCATTGCACTGTGTTCTGTCTTGTGTTGGTCAAAAGTTTGTTCACCTCATCCAAAACTGTTGCAACATATCACCTCACCCAAATGCGAGTATATAAGACAAGCTGTTCAATGTTTGCATTAAGTAAAACTCTGTTTTCAGGTTACAGCTGTGTGTGTGTAAACTAAAGTCTTTGAAAATGTAATAAGTTATTACGAAACGCGTTCAAGCATTGCGTCAGACTAGAAATAAAAATGAATTTTGGAGAATTGATTTTTCAATTACCATCGACAGTAAAAAGAAACATAAGAAATATTGATAAAATTCGGGTTAGAATTATTAATCTTACTTTTTCGGTCACACACACTCACACACACACACACACACACACACACACACACACACACACACACACACACACACACACACACACACACACACACACACACACACATACATACACACACACACACACACATACACACACACACACACACATACACACACACACACACATACATACATATATATATATATATATATATATATATATATATATATATATATATATATATATATATATATATATATATATATATATTCATATATATATATATATATATATATATATATATTCATATATATATATATATATATATATATATATATATATATATATATATAATAATATATATATATATATATATATATATAACTGAAAACTCACACCCCAGAAGTGACTCGAACCCATACTCCCAGAAGCAACGCATCTGGTATGTACAAGACGCCTTAATCCACTTGACCATCACGACCGGACATAATGAGGTGATAGCCGAGGCTATTTGAACCACCCCACCGCCGGCACTCGGATAGTTATCTTGGGCATAGCATTTTACCAAATCACCTCATTCTTTGGGGCAACACGTGAGGAACACAAATGCGAACAAGCCTGAATGGTCCCCAGGACATATGCAACTGAAAACTCACACCCCAGAAGTGACTCGAACCCATACTCCCAGAAGCAACGCATCTGGTATGTACAAGACGCCTTAATCCACTTGACCATCACGACCGGACATAATGAGGTGATAGCCGAGGCTATTTGAACCACCCCACCGCCGGCACTCGGATAGTTATCTTGGGCATAGCATTTTACCAAATCACCTCATTCTTTGGGGCAACACGTGAGGAACACAAATGCGAACAAGCCTGAATGGTCCCCAGGACATATGCAACTGAAAATAGCCTCGAGGTTCAAATAGCCTCGGCTATCACCTCATTATGTCCGGTCGTGATGGTCAAGTGGATTAAGGCGTCTTGTACATACCAGATGCGTTGCTTCTGGGAGTATGGGTTCGAGTCACTTCTGGGGTGTGAGTTTTCAGTTGCATATGTCCTGGGGACCATTCAGGCTTGTTCGCATTTGTGTTCCTCACGTGTTGCCCCAAAGAATGAGGTGATTTGGTAAAATGCTATGCCCAAGATAACTATCCGAGTGCCGGCGGTGGGGTGGTTCAAATAGCCTCGGCTATCACCTCATTATGTCCGGTCGTGATGGTCAAGTGGATTAAGGCGTCTTGTACATACCAGATGCGTTGCTTCTGGGAGTATGGGTTCGAGTCACTTCTGGGGTGTGAGTTTTCAGTTGCATATGTCCTGGGGACCATTCAGGCTTGTTCGCATATATATATATATATATATATATATATATATATATATATATATATATATATATATATATATATATATATATATATATATATATATATATATATATATATATTAAATATGACCGAAAAAGTAAGATTACTAATTCTAACACGAATTTTCTCGATCTTTCTTACGTTTCTTTTCATGGTTGATGGTAATTCAAAAATCAATTCTCCAAAATTCATTTTTATTTCTAGTCTGACACGACACTTGAGCGCGTTTTGTAAAACTTATTACATTTTCAAAGACTCCAATATAGAAGCATCAAGAAATATGGGCCAATAAAAATAGGCCTTCTGCAGTTACCAACCTTTAATACCCATAGTTTCGTGTCCTGTCTTGTGTTAAAAGTTTATTTTCACCTCATCCAAAACTATTGTAACATGTCACCTCACCCAAATGTAGGTATAAAAACTCGAAGATGTTTAAGCTCTATTCAGTTAAAGTTGTGTGTGTGTGTGTAAACTCAAATGCCTTAGGCATTTGAGCAGAATTCTGTGTTGCGTTTCACTTACGAGATGGAGAAGGATGGGAAGCTGCCCTTTCTAGATGTAACAGTCATGGAAAGGAGCGGAGTTTTCCACACTTCAGTCTACACTAAGGAAACAAACATAGGAATGAGCCTGAATGCCAACAGTGACTGCCCGGACAGGTACAAGAGGAGTGTTGTTAACGCTTATGTCGACCGTGCCCTCAGCCACAGCTCAGAATGGAAGCAAGTCGACGAAGAACTCCGTAGGATAAGGCAGGTCCTAGTCAACAACGGCTTCTCCAATGGTTTCGTGGAAGACATCATAAGAAGGAAAGTCAAATGCCATGCAACCTCTGAAGAGACACCTAACACAACACCTATACCCCCTATATCTTGAGGTTATCTTGAGATGATTTCGGGGTTTAGTGTCCCCGCGGCCCGGTCCTCGACCAGGCCTCCACCCCCAGGAAGCAGCCCGTGACAGCTGACAAACTCCCAGGTACCTATTTACTGCTAGGTAACAGAAGCATTCAGGGTGAAAGAAACTTTGCCCATTTGTTTCTGCCTCGTGCGGGAATCGAACCCGCGCCACAGAATTACGAGTCCTGCGCGTTATCCACCAGGCTACGAGGCCCTCTATTAGACTATTTTACAGGAACTTCTTTTCCACAGCTCATAAAACGGAGGAAAGGGTCCTGAAAGATATTGTCAGTAGAAACGTTATCCCTACAGACAAAAATCAGAAGATACAACTGACGATTTACTATAAAACCAGAAAAACGACCAGCCTACTCATGAGAAACTCTCCAGACACAAAGCAGAACGCTTTAAAAGAGACCAACGTCGTCTATGCCTTCAAATGCCCTCTTGGGGACTGTAAGCTCCAAAAAAAAACAGTATATAGGCAAGACAACAACATCTCTTTCCAGGCGTTTAACGATGCATAAGCAACAGGGCTCCATTAAGGAACATATAATCTCTTCCCACAAACAAACCATCACCAGAGAAATCTTAGCAAACAACACAGAAATCATCGATAGATACAGCGATAGCAGGCGGCTTGACGTCTGCGAGGCACTACACATCAAGAAGTCAACACCAGCAATCAACAGCCAATTAATGCACAACTATATTCTACCCACTTCAAGACTCCGCTCCAATACAGAAGCATCAAGAAATATGGACCAATAGGCTTTCTACAATTACTTCCATTCAATACCCATTGTTTCGTGTTCTGTCTTGTGTTTGAATTTAATACCCATTCAATACCCTTTGTTTCGTGTTCTGTCTTGTGTTGGAATTTAATACCCATTGTTGAAAGTTCGTTTTTCACCTCATCCACCTCACACAAATGTAGATATAAACCTCGAAGATGTGTAAAGCTCTATTCAGTTTCAGTTGTGTGTTTGTAAACTAAAGTCTTTGAAAATGTAATAAGTTTTACGAAACGCGCTAAAGTGTCGCGTCAGACTAGAAATAAAAATGAATTTTGAAGAATTGATCTTTGAATTACCATCAACAGTGAAAAGAAACATAAGAAAGATAGAGAAAATTCGTGTTAGAATCATTAATCTTACTTTTTCGGTCATATTATTTAATAATATATGTCTACAGGAAAGACTGCTACCAAAATATATATATATATATATATATATATATATATATATATATATATATATATATATATATATATATATATATATATATATATATATATATATATATATATATATATATATATATATTCATGCCTGTTTCCTTACATGTTTAATGTAGATCGTAGTATAGTACACTTTTAATAATTTTTACTGATGTGTTTAAGTGCGCCCTCCATCTCCCTTTGAGCATTATATAAGTGATTCTATAATTGCACCGCACTATCAATACTATTATTATTGGAAATATCCTAGTGACTGGTAACATTTAAGTAACACTGGTATATATAGTTGTGAGATTTTTCTCTACGCCTACCTCCCTTAGGAGGTGGACTACAAGTTTAAAGTCTGCTCACGGCAGTTAAGCATGAGTCCAATAGAAAAAAGGAAAAGCGGGAGCAAACCGCCAGGCCTCCACCACCAAGGGTGAAAACCTGTCCACAATAGGCCACTGGCTCCTCCTAGTTAAACAGGACGTTAAAACTAATAAAGGGTAACCGACAGGTTCTCACAATCAAATATTTATATTTGATGTGGCGCTATGAATTGGAATTCGAATTCCCAGGAACAGCCGCCTTATCAAGATCACATCAACATTTAATAATATGCAGAAATATGGTGGAATAATATGGTTGAAGGGTTGACATCAAAGACCGTTTTCTATAACATAACAATTTATTAATAACAAGAGACTAACTACTACATTACCTAGTTTACTTTACATTAATGTCCATCCAGTGGCACGATAACAAACAGCTAAATAGCAACCCTTGCTGTGAGGCTGCATACTGAACTAACCTGAACACAGGTGTGCCCACTGATGACGCAATATTGCAAATCAAAGAAAAATATCACAGACTAAGTTACACCACAGCGAATGGTTACGTTATTGTACATCAAGTGGCATTTGCAACACAGCTATTCAACAGCCCCTCGAGAAGTGACAGCAGGCTCCATCTTGCTGACACTTCGGGCTAACAAGTGAACTAACTGAACAAATGAAGGATATCCACTGAAGACAAAGACACAAGCAGGCAATCAATAGTGTCTCGGTTTCCCTGACAGCTACTATTATCACAAACTTAGGGGTCCTCCCGCCCCCCAGGAGAGACCCACGTAACTAGGAGGGTAGTCCAACAGTGACCACCCCCCCCCTATCACAACCCAGTGTGAACACTCTTTGCAACTCCCAACAAGAAGTTGCCCTGTTGTAAACAGTAACAAAGACAGGCAAGGCGGGATTCTGGGACACAGCTCCACAGATCCCTAGATGACTCTACTCTCGTCACCAGACGACAACCAAAAGAAATTGCCTTAAGTGATTAATTACGTTAATTGACTGATCGCAGCAGTCAGCAACAAAGTACTACGGTAATCACAAACAATTGTCTCACACTAGACAACATGATGATACTCTACTTTAATCTTTAACACTTGTCTCTCTTGTTAACAATAACTCAAACATATATTACATCACACTTGACTCCTTGCAAGTATTCAGTGAGTAATTCTCAATTAAGGTCAAACGGACCACTAATTACATCCCCATTGAGTTACGTTAACTAAGCCTACCCTAACTTGGGAGCTTCTCCACAGTCTGTGTCAAAAAATTACTAGTGAGTGTTAATTACCCTAATTAATTCCCTAATTACTTCTGAGCCATTAATTAACTGTCACCAGGACCGATAATTAATCATCCATAAATACGTCTCACTCCGCACTGCCTAAGCAGGTCTCATCAAACACTGAATTCACGGGAAAGGAGTTAATTACCCTAATTAACAAGATGTGCCACTGTCCTCAGACAAGATATGGTTAATACAACGATTTATGCTAGCTCCATGACCTCGCTTTACCGAGTCACCGGAGCTCTCCAATGCTAATTACTCCACTAATTAACCTGAGCCACTAATTGCAATACCCCTGAAAGGTAATTAGTCTCAAGCATATTACGTTAACACAAATACTGACAGATCCTCTCCCACTACGTGAATTCATGATGAGAAGGCTAATTACATAATTAGCTAGAGTGGTCAATTAGTTGTCACACGGACAATTATATGCTCCTGAGACGTATCTCACTCTAGCTCAACACTGTTCTCTCTTAACAGCCCTCACTCACTCCACAATACTAAGTGTGCACCCCTTATCCAGTTAATTACCCCTTTACTTAATAAACTCACTGAATCCTTATGTCCTCAACACAACTTAAAGAAACAAAGTAACCCCAGCGTTACATAGGTCACACTACAATGGCATGCAACATCATAAAAGCACTGCCCACATATGGTTGCGGCTACTGCAACTTGCTAATTACTGTGCCCACACAATAATGACACACGGTTGTGCAACACACAAAAGTCTACCAATATTACTGCCCCCCTCTTTTTCTTGCACCCGTTGCAAAGGACTACTGTGAACACACACATACCTCAGCAAGTCAATTAACCCATCAATTGCCTGCTCTCATTAAGTACTGTGAATTCCCCTGAATAATCCTAGAGGTCCCTTAAATCCTCAACACAGTTCCTGGGGCAATAATATCGTATAAACTGAAACAATACTGCACAAACCTGCAACATAATGATGCCGTCAGCATACCCCACATGCTAATGACATCATTAGGCAATCAGTCAGCAATCACATCTACTGACTCACCACACAACACAGTACATAAACATTCAAATGAACACATAGAAATGGCATTCACATAATCAATGAAAATTATATTACCAAGTAATCGTAACTAACTACCTCTAATGATTATAATTTTACGGTACTCTATGGCATTAATCCAGTCTGAACGATTATATAGAATCGACAGGCTGGATCACTTATATGGTAAATCTCTACACTGACCGGTTACATACTCTAGTCAGTCTACTATATATACAGTGTGGTCCCGTGTATAATATCTATCTCCAGGTACCGCCCCTATGAAACACCTGGCCCTACTGACAGCTGTCACTCAGCTGTTTCTCTAGCCTGGCGTGGCTCTGAGACAACTCTTACCGAGAATTTCCACCGGTATGCATCACAATGATAATAGTCCTATCATTTCTACTGCCCTCTTTCCCTTATTATTTCCTCATTTCCCAAGTCACTACCACACTAGCTGACAACACTTAGCTTGCTTGCTCCACATGCGTCGACAAGATGTGGCCCTAGGCTGTCCCGGGAAAGTGGCCAAGGCATGTGGCCACCGCGTGGCCCACAGCGCCCCTCCCAAGCTCAGAGGGGGGGTGGGGTTTGGCTGTCGCGGGTGACCTAGGTGGGTGGCCGCACGCGGGCCGGGCCGGGCCGAGCCGAGCCGGGCCGGGCCGGGCCAAGCCGCTGGGTGGCCTGGGGGTGGCCACGGGTAGCGCATGACGTCATAGCACCCCACCGGCTGAGCTGGCGGGCGGGGTGGGGTGGGGTGTGGCCGCGCGGGTTGCCTGGGTGGGTGGCCACGGGTGGGCGCGCACATGGGTGCCTCAGGCTGGCAGGCTGCCGCCCACAGGAGTACCCACACAGCTGGGGAATCACAACCTTGCTCTACACTGGGGTGACAATGGCCGGCGGCGTCCCCACACTGACGCAGCCTGGCGGAATGCAAAGTCCAACATGGGCCTGTAATATCACACACACTTACACTGCCCAACACCAATCGTCCATTGCCACTAGACAGGATACTCGACCCACCTGTTACACCATGAGGCTCTGCCAGCCTGCCTCATGGGTGAACACAGTTAACTGTCTCTTTAGCTTTTTACTGTTTCTTTCGTAAATCCTTGGCCCCAATTCACCTAATTGGGCCTTGACACAGCCAGGGATAGCAGGGGTGCCATCCCTGCTAGTTAACACGGTAACGTCCGCGATTAACGGGGTGGAGGGGGAAAACTCCCCCCCTCCACCCAGACACGTCCTAGTCCACCTGCTACCCTGCTCAGACTGACGATTTCCCGCGCTAGGGAAACTTAAAATGCCCATACCTTCTCCCTACCTTGTCTTGACCAATCAGCTTGAAGCCGGCACGGCTCCTCGTGCCGCATCCAACCATACCTCTTCGCGCCAAAACTAGGCTTGGAGCACACATGCCTAACCCAATCACCTCTCTCCGTCACCCTCGGGCGCCCTGTGACGTCACAAGGAGGGTGAGGCCTAAGGAGAGTGGCGTGATGTCTCCCATGTGGGGGGGAAAGGCAACGTTCACTCCACTCTTCCCCCACCTCTAACGGTTTTAGTCAATTACCTCACCGTCCTATTTCACAGAAACAGGAAAATCTCTGTAATTCTCTCTACAGAGCAATCACAGACTTCGAACTACTCACAAATGATAGTCCATAACATAAGCTTTCATTCAACACCCAACAAGCATATGTTTTTTTGAAAGCTTCAGTTTCTAGAGTGACTAGCCTAATCTAGAAACTAGGAAAACTAGCTGAGGGATCTAGATCCCTCACAATGGACGTGTACCATAGGTTGGTAATACTGAATAAGACTGATCGTGGTAACGTATCATTGTCTGGTGACAGAGTTTAACCACTGAGCTGCATTGCTGGGATGCAGAGTTACAAACCCAGATGATGTCCTTATATGCAGTTGAGTGACACAGGTGTGTAACAGGTGACCTGTGACTTTGTTACGGTGAGCAAGACTCGGAGGGAGTGCTGTAGCTGCATGAAGCAGCGACTTGAGGTTAGTACCGAGTCTTCCTTCACTCTTCCGTGGGTACAAGGCCGGATCGCAAGTAGTGGTTCAACCTGTGGTTCGACTAGAGGGGGATCAGTGGCACCCAAGTGTGAGGGAGCAAAGACCCGAGGCGGTGGTCATTGTGTGGTCCTCATCTCAGGGACCGACCCCGATCCTCGGCCTCCTAACAATATATAAGGTTTTGGCAGTGTTTTTGTAGGTGGTGACAGTTAGAGGTGGGCACAATATGAATGTATAAGTGTGTACTAGGGGTAGAGGTGCAGGTGGTGACAGTGGGGGGTGGCCACCATATGCATATGATGTCACAATAACGTGGCTGAAGAATGTTGACCAAACCACACACTAGAAAGTGAAGAGATGACAACGTTTCGGTCCATCCTGGACCATTATCAAGTCGATTGTGGTGACCATAACCACGACTATGGGCGTGGTCACCATATCCATGTATAAGGTTGTAGCAGGGTGATGATGCAGGTGGTGACAGTGGGAGGTGTACCATGTGCAAATATAAGTTTGTGGCAGGTGTGAAATTTTTGTTCTCTGACAAAATCAAAAGAATTTATTAATATTGATGTTACATTAATTGTAACTACCTCGCAAGAGAGAGGCAGACCTCAGACAGCAAGAACTGCCAAAGGCAGGTTTTTAACTTAAAGGCCAAGATAATAGGCAAGCGGGAACAAACCGCAAGGTGCCACCACACGGGTGGAACCTGTCACTTAGGTCGTTGGCTCTTCCTAGGAAAACTAATAAAGGGCAGCCGACAGATACTCACACCAAACTTTAATTTGATGTGTGGTGCTGTGCAATGGACTCTAGCTTTAGATAGACTTAATATACACATAAGTAGGCAAAGCGTTGCAGAACATGAAATGTGGGGCAATAATCTTGGTAGGTTTGACTTGGAGTTCCACCTGCGCTGCCGTTGAGTGAGGACGTGTCGCTTGACCGCTCTGGCAGTTTGAGGTAGTTGCTGTTTTCGCCAGCAGGGGGTGTGGGGGTGTCTACCCTCCCTGCTGTTCCTGGTGGTGGGGACGTGGCGTGTTTTGCGATGGGCGGCCCTATTCCCGCTGTCGTGCGGTTAAACTCCATCGGATTGGAGTTTACTGGCCGTGCTGGATACCCGCTGGTGGATGTGGTATTGGGTGACATGCTTTGAGTCCCGGTTCAGGACGTATATGGTGTTGAGCTGGTCATTGCTCACCGTGTCATCATCAAGTTTGTGGGTGAGGCGGTATACCGTGCTTTTCTACGGAGGTACAAGGGACGTACTTTGCAGCTGCAGGAAGGCTCCGGGTCGGTGACCATTTCGGACCATAGTGGTGCTGTGACGTATGTCAGTGTTCATGGCACCCCTATGGAGTTTCCTGAGACTCTCCTCCGGCGGTTCTTCCAGAGGTACGGCGCCGTCATCAGTGTGCGGATGAACTCACATTCGTCTGGCACGTATTCGGGTGTCAAGACCAACATTCGGACCCTCGGGATGCGACTGAGGTCGGACATTTCGTCCTCTGTCCGGCTGTTGGGATACTACGTGCGGGTGTTTTATGCCCGACAACCCGTACTTGCTTCTGATGTGGCTTGTTGGGGCATCAGGCTGCCGGGTGTACTGCTGATCCGGTCGCTCCCGTGAACTTGTTCCGTGAAGAGGATTTCCCGCCGCTTCCTCTGGAGGAGGACTCCGGGGGTGAGGAGGTGAGCGTCCCGTTCGCTGCTGAGGCTCCCCCAGCATCACCCGACGTTCCCCTGTTTGTCGCAGACTCTCCTCCGGGTGTTGCGGTGCCGTCGGATGTTTCTCCTGACCATGTCTCTGGCCTACCAAACCCGTGGACCTTCCTGGTACTCCCTGTGGAGCATCGCAGTCTGCTTCCTCGTCTTCGTTTGCGGATCCTGGCCCTGCGTCCGCGCCTCGGGTCCCTGCTGTGCTGGGTGCTGGGGTGGCTGCGGAGCCTCCTGCTGTGTGTGGTCCGGTTCCTCCTGTGGTAGAGGCTGCTGCCATTCTGCGTCGGGCGTCGGTTCGTCCAGCAAGTGGTGCCCGTGCTTCTGGATCTTCTTCCGGCTCTGAAGATATCCGGGCGGAGCCCAAACGTTCCAGGCGTTCGCCTACTGCCTGGGCTGATTTTGGGGACTTCAGTGACTGTGGGTCTTCAGGTGTTGACGGCGTGGCTCCGGATGAGTCGTTGTCTCCACAGTTGGTGGTGATGGAGGTACATGTGCCTGCTGGGGCTGGTGACTGTGTGTCGGGTGTGCCTCCTGTTCCTTTCCCGCCCGGGGGCTCTCCGCAGTGGGGTGTGGTGGCTTCCGGTGCCAGGGTTGGTGAGGATACTGGTGCTGGGCGTGGCCTGGTGGTGACTTTGAGAAAGGATGCGCGCCGCCATGGTTCCCTGCAGTCGTCTGGTGGTGTGCCCGTGGCCGCTGGTGCCCCTGTGGTGGTGCCCTCTGTCCGGCCCCCTACTATGGTGGACCTGGAGGCCTGGGTTGCCGAGTTCCTGCTGTCTGAGAAGCCGGAGGACTTTTCTGATGAGCGGGTTCCAGGTGTATGGGATAGGGTGGCGGTTACTCGTGTCCAGAGGGACACCATATGGGTTCCCTGTCTGCGAGTGTTTGTTGCCGGGGTTCCGCTTCACATGGCACCCCCGGTGGTGGGTAAAGCCTCTTGGGGGAGGTGGCTGATTTGGGAGGCCTTTAATGTGCGGTATCCCCATTCCCAGGCTAACATGTAAGCTGATTTTACTTTGACATGTATGTTATCCTTCTGCATTGCTCGCATGTGTTTTTATTCTTAGCTTGTTGTGTGCTGTGCGATTTTCTTGTTTTGTTTCATGATGTTCTTTATGTTGTGTTTTGTTCTCGGTCCTTCAGGCCGATGCGTATTTGTTGTTGTGTATGTACCTATGTTTATTTTCTGATTTGCATGGGTTGCTTGTTTATTATTGGTTTGTTGCGGGGCGGTTGGTTTGGTGTGGGTGTTTTTTATTCATGTCTTGTTTCTGTGCTGTACGTTTGCACTGGTGTTTTAATTATTACTTTACATGTTGTCCTTGTTTATTATTTTTTTTGTGTGTGTGTTTTGTGCTTGTCCTGTTATGTTTTCTGTTATGCATCTTGATGTTTGTTTTGTTTATGATGTTTTGTTTTGAGATGTTAATGTGCTTGCTTGTGTGACAATTGATTTCTATTTTGTGTCTTGATGTCTGTGTTTTTCACTGCATTTATCGTGTTTGTATTTTGTTGTACTGAGCTGCCGGCCCTTCTGGCCGGTGGTCTATTGTTTTGTTTTGTTATGTTTTCTGTGTTTTTTTTCTCGTTTTTATTGTATTTAAATTGCATGCTTTGCATGTAAAAATAAAAAAAAAATAAAAACTTAGGTCGTTGGCTCCTCCTAGCAAAACTAATAAAGGGCAGGTGATGGATTCTCACACCAAAATTTAATTTGATGTGTGGTGCTGTGCAATGGACTCTAGCTTTAGATAGACTTAATATACACATAAGCAGGCAAACCGTTGCAGAACATGAAATGTGGGACAATAATCTTGGAAGGTTCGACTTAAACGACCGTTTTCTAGAAACATAACAATTTATTCAACAAAACTAGAACTACTACAACAAAGAGTTTACGTTACTTTACTGTCACCCCAGTGGCACATTAGAACAGCTATTCAACAGACTGGTGGACCCAATGGATCATTCCCGTCGTCACTGACTGAACAATGACACTAACCGAGATGAGTGGTGCCCACTGGTGATGCAACCTTGCAAACAATATTGTCACGCCTTCACGGTGAACAAATACTATAGTCACAAAACTTGTGGCACTCGCTGCTCTACCAACGAGGTACCATTTAACATGGCGGGTGATCCAAGAATGATTATCCCCTATAAAAATCTTGCGTTAACACTTGTCTCTCAGGACAACAACAAAAGTTACACTAATTGAATTTAAACAATACGTTAATACACTCGTGTCTCAAAGATACTTAAATGGTATCAATAACTCGTAAATAAAATAATTGCATCATACTTGAAACATCAAGCATTCGGTGAGTAATCCCCAATCAATTACTGAACATAACAGCCTAATAATTCAGACGAGTATTGATAAAGACTACTGTCATCCAACTGACAGGTATCTTCCGGTCTTACGACAAGATTCCCTTAACGGGGGTTCCGCTACTTTACCACACAAGGCTACAAGACACCCTGTGTAAACAACATCATCATCACCATTTGAATTCACGAAGTGGCGGGTGCTAATTCCCGTTAATTAGCTACGAGTGCTTAATCCCCCTGCAAGCAGACAGGTCCGATTAGTCCAATGAATTACGACAGCTTGTCAATTGACAGCGCAATTGACTCCGACCATGACAGGACAGTCAACCCCTTACGTTAATCAATCACTTAATTAACGACATCTCGTTAATTCGTTAACACTACGTGGATTCCGTCCTCTGCCTCTGGGGGGAGTGGACGTCGGGCTCTGGCTGCCAGTAGCTGTTTGTCGCTGACTGGTGGTGGTTGCTCGTTGCTGTGGGTCGCCAGCTGACTGAGGCGGAGGTCAGCAATATGGCGGCGGCTGGTGGTGGCCGCATCCGCCGTGTGAATACTGCTCGGCTGGAGTTCTCTGCACCGGTGGATTGGGAACTAGTGGCGGCTGCGCTTTTGGATGTCCTTCAGGTGGATATTAAAGATCTCCTCGGTCTCGAGAAATTTTCTCCCACTCGCGTGGCGGTGACGTTTGCCACGTCACCTGGATACGAGCGGTTTGTGGGGTGTTGGAACGAGCGGACGACTCCCCTTCCTCATTCGGCTGTGTCTGTGACTGTCTCTGATCCGTGGGGTCCACTGACCTTTGTGAGCGTGCACGGGGTACCTGTTACGTTTCCAGAGGTGGAGCTTTCTTCTGTGTTTACGAGGTATGGTATGGTGTTGCGTCATCGGTACAACTTGTTTAGTGCCGGGCGGCTGCGGGGCCTCCGGCTGGGTACTCGCACGCTGCATATGCGCCTCAAGGAGCCCATCCCCTCCAAGGTTATGTGCTGTGGTCTTCCGCTCCGGGTTTTCTATCCAGGGCAGGCCCGCACGTGCTTCCGCTGTGGGGAGGAGGGCCATGACGCTGCCCAGTGTGAGGTTCCTCGACCGGAGACTGCTTCTGTATTCAGTGTGGGGGATTTTCCCCCCCTCCGTGAGGATGGTGCATCCCTGGCTGGTCCTCGGCGTGGGGGTGTAAATGATGGGGCACCTGTGACTGTTGTGCCTGGTGGTGCGCCTGCGACTGTTGTGCCTGGTGGTGCACCTGCGTCTGCTGTGCCTGGTGGTGCACTTGCGACTCCTGTGCCTGGTGGTGCACTTGCGACTGCTGTGCCTGGTGGTGTACCTGCGACTGCTGTACCTGGTGGTGCACCTGTGACTGTTGTGCCTGGTGGTGCACCTGCGTCTGCTGTGCCTGGTGGTGCACCTGCGACTGCTGTGCCTGGTGGTGCACCTGCGACTGCTGTGCCTGGTGGTGCACCTGCGACTGTTGTGCCTGGTGGTGCACCTGCGACTGCTGTGCCTGCTGGTTCGTCTGTGCCTGTAGTGTCTTCTGTGCCAGCTGTGGTGGAGGACGTGGCTGCTCCTGATTCCCGTCTTCTACTTCCGGTGGATGTGGAGGTGCATCCTGTTCCTGGTGCTTCGTTGGTGAATGGGCGTGGTGTTGGGAGTGTCGTCTCGGTGCCTCCCGTTGTAGGCGATGCTTTCACTGAGGGTGATGGAAGCGTCGTCGTTGGTGCCGGCGTTCCTGTTGCATGCATTGCGAGTCCGCTTTCTGCTCCCCCTGCGGGTGCGTGCCGTGAGGGGGCATTGACCTCCCTTGCTCCTCGCCGGAAGCGCGTTGCGGGGGCGCGCTCACGCAGTCGAGAGCCCCCTGGCAAACGGATTGGTACTTCGCGGAGTTGTGCCTTGGGTGGTGCCCCCCCCTCCTCCTCCTAATTCTCCTGTGTCTGATATGGATTCCGGAAGTGATGCAGTGCCGGTTGGCAGCGAGAATTCCTCGTCGGTGGTGGACGTTGGTGATACCTGGTCAGTGGCAGCGGGGTCTCGGCGTGCTTCACTGGGTGATGCCGGCACTGTCCGCCTCCTGCGGGATCAGAGGCCAGGCATTATGGTGGATTCTCCGACGGTGGGGCGGCGGCAGTTTGAGCCTCAGGATGATGATGGCGCCTCTGCAGTGGGTGGCTCTGTGCCCTCTGGTGGTCCTGGAGGGGCTAGGGGTCATTAATGGGTTCGATGGCGCCTGCTATTGTTTGTGCGTCTTTGAATGTTCGTGGTCTGAATGCTTTGGCGGTCCAATTGGGCCTTGTGGATGTGCTTCGGGAGCAGCGGGTGGATGTGGCTCTGATCCAAGAGCACAATGTTCGGGATGTGTCTGTGTTGCAGGGGTTGTGTGCTGAGTATCATGTTGTGTTGAACCCGCCGAGGACGTCCTTTGGGGGAACGCTGATGTTGTTTTCGCGGAGGGCATCCATTTCCGTGCTTCACACGGAAATGGATGAAGAAGGGCGGGTCTTGTTTGTTCGGGCTGAGTATTTCGGGGTTGTGGTTCCGTTCTTGACAGTGTACGCCCCTTCTGGGGTAACGCATCGTCAGGACCGGGAGCTGTTTTTTCGGGAGGGGCTTTTGCCATACCTGCGGCATGATACGCAGGATTTGATCTTTGGGGGGGATTTTAATTGTGTTACGTGTGTGAGGGATTGCTCTAGTGCTCACCCTCGGAATGTTTCAGCCTCTTTAATTGAGGTTTTGCGTGCGTGCGGGTTTCGCGATGCGGCTGTTTTGTGTGGCGACTCGTTGGAGTATACCTTCGCTGCGCGTGGGGCGAGTTCTAGGTTGGATAGGTTCTATGTTTCTGGTGGGGAGTGTTCGGTTTTTTATTTTCGCACGGTCCCGGTGGCTTTCTCGGATCATTGTTTGGTGGTTGTCCGGGTTGGGGTCCGGAGTCAGGTGCGGGTGGGGCCTGGGTGGTGGAAACTCAATTGTCGGTTATTGCGTTGTCCACGTATTTGTGCGCAGTTTCGGGCGTGGTGGGTTGGCATCGTTGCCCGGAAGGCTGATTTCTCCTCTTTGTTCGTTTGGTGGGAGTGGTGTAAGGTGGAGTGTCGGAGGTTTTTTGGGATTGTTGCTAAGCAGGAGGCTGCCGGGAGGTTTGGTTTGCTGCGGTTCCTTCAGGCGCGTTTGTCTTCTTTATATGTGCGGTTGAATGCTGGGGTTGACTGCTTTAGTGAGATTGCCGAGTGTAAGGAGCGTATTTGTGATTTGTGTGCGGTGTTGGCTGACGGTGTTCGCGTGCGTGCTCGTGTAGCTGAGCGGGTGGATGGGGAGAGGCTCTCTCCCTTTCTTTTAGGGAGGGAGAAGGCTGCTAGGGGTTCCGTTCTTCTCAAGGGCCTTCGGCGGCCTGATGGGTCTGTGATTTCTAGCACAGAGGGTGTTCTGCTTACCGCGCGGCGGGAGTTGGAGGCACTCTATGGGGAGGTGCATGGTGATGGTGTGCTCGCGGGTTCCTTTTTGGACAGGTGCTTCCCCGGTTTGTCGCGCTCGGAGTGTGACCGGTTGGTGCAGGATGTTTCCACGGTGGAGCTCCTGGAGGTGGTTCGGTCGTTTCGTTCTGGGAGAGTGCCGGGTGCGGATGGCCTGCCCATTGAGTTCTACTTTACCTTTTGGGATGTGTTGGGGGGGGGGGTGCTTTTGGAAGTGGTGCAGGCGTGTTTGCGTTTGGGTGCTCTGCCTGATTCCTTTTGTGACGGGATCGTGCGGCTACTCCCGAAGTCGGGCGATTTGCAGTTGTTTTCCAATTGGAGGCCTATTAAGCTCTTAAATGTTGATTATAAGATTCTTTCTAAGGTTTTAGCGCGTCGATGTCGGGGTGTCGTTGCGTCGGTGGTCTCTATGGAGCAATTTTGTGGTGTGCCTGGCCGTGCCCTGATGCATTGCAATGCCTTACTTCGTGACGTGCTTCTCTATGCGTCCGAGTATCGGCTTTCGGCGGCTATGATCAGCCTGGACTGGTCCAAGGCCTTTGATCGGGTGTCTTTAGAGTTTGTTTTTAGTGCTATGGAGAGGCTTGGTTTTCCGGTGGTGTTTGTGGGGTGGGTCCGTTTGTTGTATGTCTGGAGTCGCAGTCGCGTTTGTGTGAATGGGTTTTTTAGCTCCTTTTTTCCTATTTGCCGTTCCGTTCGTCAGGGGTGTCCCATGTCCATGCTTTTGTATGTGATTTTTCAGGAACCTCTTTTCCGGGCGGTGAAAGCGTGTTCTTTGATCGTGCCTCCTTGTCTGCCGTCCGGTCTCCGGCTACCCGTTTGCGGGTATGCTGCCGACACCATTCTATTTGTAGCTTCGGATGATTCTGTTGCAGCTGTCCAGGACGTTCTCCTGCGGTTTGAGTCCGCTACGGGGGCCGTTCTTAATCGGGCGAAGTCGGGGTTGATGGGGATCGGTGAGTGGGCCTCCCGCCTGGTGTGGGATAGGTCGTGGTTTCCGGTGGTCTCCTCGATTCGGGTTCTTGGGGTTACTTGGTTTGCCTCCTATGACCACTCCTTGGAGTGGAATTGGGGTGCTGTCTCTCGGTCGGTTGGTGTTGCAGTTGGCCTTTTGTCGCGTCGTCCCTTGACGATTTATCAGAGGGGACTGCTTGTTGCGTATAAGGTCTTGTCGCGTGTCTGGTTTGTGGCTCGATGTTTCCCGTTGGATCGTCGGAAGGCCTTGAGTTTGGAGAGTGTGGTGTATAGATATGTATGGTGTGGGCGTTATCAACCGGTGCGCCGTTCGACGTTGGTGTTAGGGGTGAGAGAGGGGGGTGTTGGCATTCCTGACGTCTTCACGAAGGCCAAGGCCCTCTTCTGGGTCTCGTTGCGTCGGGGGCTGGCTCTCGGTGGGGGGTTGAATACGCTGGGTGTTTTTTTTCTGCTCGCTTCGCTTCAGTTTTTTGGTTGATTTGGGGGTTTGTCAGGAGGTGGCCTTGTTTACCCCCCCTGTTTATTCTTGGGCCATGTGGATTCTTCGGGAGCTCTGCCGCCATCCTGGGTTTCTGTCTTTCTCGTGCAAGGCTGTGTATGGGGTGTTGTTGCCCCGGGTGCGGCCTCGAGTGGAGGGCTTGTTCCCGTGTTGGGATTGGGGTGGTATCTGGTCGTGTTTGGGGGCACGGTTCTTGGCGCCTCAGCAGCGTGAATTGCTGTTTCGGGTTCTGCATTTGTCGCTGGCGACAATTGAGCGGTTGTGTATGCTTGGCTTGCGTGATTCTGGGGCGTGTGTCCATTGTGGTTTATGTGAATCGCAGGTGCATGTATTTTATTTTTGTGTCCGGTTACAGGGGTTGGTGGACTGGTTTCGGGATGTCCTGGAGGTGTTTTGTGGTCCGGGTTGTCGGGGTGATGTTTTGCAGTTTTTGTTTTTGTATTTTCCGGCTTATCCGCTGCGGGTGCGTAATACATTATGTGTTTTGGTTGCTGATTATGTGTTTTGTGTGTGGGTTGGGAGGCGGGAGGGTTTTGGGATTGCCCGAATTTTAGGATTTTTACGGGGGCGCATGCGGTTTACCTGGTGGTGGTTGCAGCGCGCTTTTCCGGAGGAGTTTGGTCGGTGGTTCACAGATGCCTATGTTCGTGGGGTTGCCTTTGGGTCGGCGGGTGCCTTGGTGGCAAGGTGATGTTCTCGTCTTGGGAGGGGTTGGGGTGTTGATGGGGGGTTTAGAGGGGTTGGGGGGTTTCGGGGTTTGCTTTGCTATGCGCTCCCTTTCCGCTTCTTAGGGTGTCCTTGGCGGGGGTTGCGTGTGTTTGTGTGTCTCCCCCCTTGAGATGCTGCTGCTCCTGTGTGTGTGTGGTGTGTTTCCGTACCTCCGGGTGCCGGTTGTGTCCGTATGCGTGTGGGTGTGTGTTTTTGAGGGGGGTTTTGGCTCCTGCGTGGGCCTGGGTTTTTCTACTGTTCCTTTTGTGGCCGTGTTTCGCTTTGGCCTGTAACCCATTATTTTGCGTGCTTGGGTGCAGTGTGGTGTGTCGTGGTGGTGTGGGTGGTGTGAGTGTGTTTGTCTTGTTGTTTAGAGTGTGTTTAGTGTGTGTGTACATAATTTCTTCTCATTTAGTGTATGTCATTTTCCTGGGTAGCGCGTGTATGGTCCTATGCTCCTTTGTTCTTCTGTGTGTGTGGTAGGCGTGGTTTTGTGCACGTGATTCTATATCCACGTCTGTGTATGTTTATGTTATTGGTTCCAGGTGTGTTTAAATGTTATTTATGTACTTTATTGTTTTCTTTATTGTTCATGTAATTTTCTTGGCCATGTTCTGTGTTGCTATGTAGATATGATCTGTTTAGCCTATTGTTGTACTGTTTTAGCACTTATTTCCCTGTACTCTTTAACCCATTGCTTCAATGCGTTTTTATTTTGTTCAGCGCTTGTGTTTGTTTTGCGGTTACTGTTATTGTTTAGTGTACAGACTGTTTATTCCTGTGTACTGTTCATTCATTGGTGTACTTGATGTGTACAGGTTTGCGTTGTTTTGTGTGTTCTTGTATTTGTGTAATTTATAAAAAAAAAAAAAAAAAAAAAAAAATTGAATTCACGAAGTGGCGGGTGCTAATTCCCGTTAATTAGCTACGAGTGCTTAATCCCCCTGCAAGCAGACAGGTCCGATTAGTCCAATGAATTACGACAGCTTGTCAATTGACAGCGCAATTGACTCCTACCATGACAGGACAGTCAACCCCTTACGTTAATCAATCACTTAATTAACGACATCTCGTTAATTCGTTAACACTACGTTAGTCTCCTATTGACAATTCCTCCCCTGGGTGAACTCACTGTGACTGTTGCAATTACACGACACTACGTTAATCACAACGCTGTTCGACAAATCAACAATAACCTAGTTAAGTAATCGTGTCCTCCAGTGCGTTGTGTACTGTGAATCCTTCACAGTACACAACGCAATTCACCAAGGACACAACTTGTCTACAGTTCACACACGGTACAACACAGTACACCTTTGCCACTCACGGCAACACTTGCAAAAGACTTTCCCAGTAAATTATACCACTAATAATTCACAGCTTTAACACAACACAACAGTATAATAAAGCACTCGCCAAATATAATGTAAATTATCAAATAACCAATGGAAATTCTCCCGTTACCACTTCGCTGCTGAAACAGGAATTCTCTCTGAACTGGAATTACATACACGGCACAAACTAAAGAAATGGAAACAATTAAAATCATTTTCCTCCACTCTTGGAGATACAATAAAATAATAATATCCTCACAACTGAATGTGACTCTGATTGTGACCTCTCACACGTCAACCCTCACAGTTGGGCTCAACCTCAACTTGATGACGTCAAACATGGTAACTCACACGTCTCACTGGGTGCGAAACCAGCTTCAGAGTTTTATACCCATAACAGAAACAGTGTACTTACATTAATCTCACCGGCCGGTACATATATACATATACACAGACATACGTCTACCATTCCCCCACTCTGCTGCTGCTGAAGATGGTGAAGTAGACGTCCTCACTACTTCGTTCACATGGTCAGCTGGGCCATAGGGTGGCTGAACCACTGGGTGGCTACACACACAAACCAGGGTGGCGCGGTACGCTTCGGCCTAAGGTAGTCGAGGGTGCACGGCACAACAGTTACACACAGCTGGGTACGGTACCACGCCCTCTATACTGGCGTGGTACGATAGGGTACGATCGTACGGCGGTACAGCACTTGAGAATGACATTCCTTCGCTGCTCACTGCTAATTTCTCTGAATTATAAATTTAATGTTTCCAACAACACTGAAACCTTCTCAAGATCGTCTCTCCTACGATACCTTGCATAGCTAAGGCACGATAGATGGCGGATGTCACTACCACATGACGATAACAACCTTCTCAAGTCCAGTTACTCTGGGATGGCGTCCCACGATCACATGGCTTGGATGACAATCAAAGTTCACCCTCGTTAATATCGTCGAATCCCTTCCTCACGACACTGGATTCTTACTCCCACAGTGTCGGGTTGATGGGACGACGACGAGAGTGACTTTAGTGACGTTGCAGGTGGTATTTCCCGGTGCCTGGCTTTAGCACAAGTAAGTACATCCTCTACAAGCAACGTCCCTAGTAAGAATAACTTTTTCCCGCCAAGACGACCTCGTGGCATACATTCGGTACCATCAGCCTCTTGACCAATCACCGCGAAGCATTCCCGAGGCCTTGGCCAATGGCGCTCCTTCCTCGACGACGTTACCCCCCTCTCACGAGGGTGACACGTGATGGGGTCAGCTCACAACCGTTGACCCCCCAAACCTCCCTCATCACTTGAAGTGGTACAAAAATTCACAGAAATCAACTCCCTACTGTAACGTTTTTCACAGACCTGATACAGCGATCAGAATGACATTACTGACTAGCAGGCGTCATGGGCTGTCCAACGACACCCAACACGACTGTGTAGAAGTTTTAGTTCGAAAAGTGAATCACGGTGCAAAGACACCTGTGCACCCTGCACTGTGCATCCATTTCATTGTGCAAGGGAGCTGGAAAATTCTGTCTCCTGACAGCAGGGTGATGTTGCAGCTGGTGACAGTGGGATGTAGGTAACATATGCATGTATAATGATGTGGCAGGGTGTTGATGCAGGTGGTGACAGTGAAAGGTGTGTATTATATGCAAGTATAAGTTTGTAGCAGGTTAGTGTTGCAGGTGGTGACAGTTTTAGGTGTGCACCATATGCATGAATAAGGTTGGCAGGGAAGGGGGTGCAGATGGTGAAAGCAATTACCGATTGCTTTCTTACTCAACACATTAAGGAACCAATACAGGAAAATAATATTTTAGATTTAGTGTTAACTAATAGAAAAACACGAATTTACGACATCGAAATATGGAGTGAACTAGAGAACGGTTGTGGGAAAATTGCCGAGATTTATGTATGAGGAGAACAACTTAGGACTTGTACTGCACTAAATTAAAAATTACTGAATGTTAAGTAAATACAACTAAAAGTCCTTAGCTAGGGTTGTAAATCCTAGCTCCACCTGTCCTAATGACAGACAGTGAGCTGTAAGGGGGCAGGTGGGGTCCCTAAGGGTGAAAGGAGAAGTTGATTGAAGATCTACAATCCACCTGCAGACAATTCAACACATCAGCCTACATTGTACTAAAATGATAAGATTAAATAATTCAGTTCTCTAACTGAACACTGGTTCTGTTCAAGATCAGGGATCTGAACATGTACATAGTCTAGCCTAGCACTATTAATGCTCTACAAATCAAGGGACCCAGAATGTGGAATGACCTTCCCAATCATGTTAAAGTCTGTACCTCGCTCAATCAGTTTAAAATAAAAACTAAGCACTACCTAATTAACTCCCTGTAACATAAGAACAAAGGCAACTGCAAAAGGCCTATTGGCCCATACGAGGCAGCTCCTATCTATAACCACCCAATCCCACTCATAAACATGTCCAACCCACTATTGAAACAATCGAAGGACCCCACCTCCACCACGTTACGCGGTAATTGGTTCCACAAATCAACAACCCTGTTACCGAACCAGTATTTACCCAAGTCTTTCCTAATTCTAAACTTATCCAATTTATACCCATTGTTTCGTGTTCTGTCTTGTGCTCATACTTTTTATGCCCTATTAATATCCCCCTTTGTTATGTCCATTCATCCACTTGTAAACCTCTATCATGTCACCCCCAACTCTTCGCATTTCCAGTGAATGCAACTTAAGCTTTGTTAATCTTTCTTCATATGAAAGATTTCTAATTTGGGGAATTAACTTAGTCATCCTACGCTGGACACGTTCAAGTGAATTTATATCCATTCTATAGTACGGCGACCAAAACTAAACTACAAAATCTAAACAGGGCCTAACTAGAGCTAGATATAGCTGAAGAACCACACCAGGTGTCTTGTTACTAACGTTTCCATTAATAAATCCCAGTGTCCTATTTGCCTTATTACAAACATTCATGCATTGATCCTTTTGTTTTAAATTCTTACTAATCATAACTCCCAGATCCCTTTCGCAATCAGACTTCGCAATCTCAATACCATCAAGCTCGCATCTTGTAACTCTATCATCATTACCTAACCTCAGAACTTTACATTTATCATCATTAAACTACATCTGCCAACCCTTTGACCATTTCAAAACCCTATTTAGATCAACTTGAAGTGATAGTGAGTCTTCTTCCGTAATAATTTCCCTACTGATTTTTGTATCATCGGCAAATTTGCAAATGTTGCTACTCAAACCTGAATCTAAATCATTTATATATATTATAAACAACAGAGGTCCCAAACCAGATCCTTGAGGCACTCACTCACAACATTTTCCCACTCTAACTTCACTCAATTTATACTAACTCTCTGTTTCCTTTGATATAACCATGCCCTAATCCAGCTTAATAAAGCACCCCCAATACTATGAGCCTCTATCTTTTTAATCAGTCTTTCATGTGGCACTGTATCAAAAGCTTTGCTAAAGTCAAGGTACACAACATCACAATCCTTACCACTATCAACGGCCTCAACTATGCTAGAATAAAAAGATATCAAATTTGTTAAACATGAACGGCTATTTATAAAACTATGTTGCGACTCAATTATTAATTTATGTTTTTCGAGATAAAGACGAATTTTATTTGCAATTATCGATTTTTATTATCTTTTATTTTTATTTTTTATCGCAATTATCTCTTCATCACTATCTGTTATTTGACCTGTCTCAGTTTTTAATGGACCTATCTTTTCCCTAATCTTTGTCCGGTATAACTGGAAAAACTCTTTAGGATTTGTCTTAGCTTGCTCTGCTATGCGAACTTCATAGTTTCTTTTTGCTTTCCTTATCTCTTATTTAGTATTTCTAGCCAGTTGTACAAATTCCTGTTCTAAACTGACTTCCCCATTCTTAATCCTTTTGTATCACACTCTCTTTTTACTTATAAGGTTCTTCAGATCCTTTGCTATCCACTTTGGATCATTAGTATTCGATCTATTCAATTTATATGGTATACTACTTTCCTGGGCTTTGCTTAGAATATTTTTAAATAGATTATATTTTGAATCCACATCGAAAACCCCTTTTACGTCACCTATCGCTGGGTTTACGTCTAGCTTCAGTACCGGCCCACACCCCGTACCCTAGACTTTCCAATCTATTTGACCCCAAAAATTCTTAGGCTATTGAAATCAGATTTTCGAAAATCAGGCACTTTAACAGAATTTTCTTCTACAGATCTATTCCATTCAATGCTAAATCTGATTTCTTTATGATCACTGTTCCCTAGCTCACTCCCTATTTGGATGTCCTTAATTTGTGTTTCCCTGTTAGTAAACACTGAATCTAAAATATTATTTCCCCACGTTGGTTCCTTAATGTGTTGCGAAAGAAAGCAATCGTCTATTAATTCTAGAAAATCTTTTGCTTCATTATTCCCTGTTTTGTTCAACCAATTTATTCCACTGAAATTAAAGTCACCCATGACCTAAATACTTTTAGATCTAGATACTCTAGATATTTCATCCCATAGAACATAAGAACAAAGGTAACTGCAGAAGGCTTTTTATTTTTATTTTTTATTTATAAAACAAATACATGACCAGGAAAGCATTACAACATTAATCACCGAAGTACCAAAAGAAAAACCTTACACCAGCACACACCATCCAACAACATAACACCAATTGACATGCAAGCAACACAGAACAAATACAGTACAGATGACACACCAAATGTTGAACATACGTGAACAAGAAAAACACAGTGGACAATTTACACAGTGCAAAATGTAAATGAGAACCCATGAAACAAGCAAAATATATTAGAAAACACAATAATAAACTGCACAACCCAGACGAGGTGCACCAAGTTACATACATTAAAAACCACACAATGGTGAAAAATAAACATTCATAAGCAAAGGTACAAAGTAAAAAATTTAAATGCACACACACAACCCACGGAAACCCGGCATACACAGTACCGAAACACGTGATAGTTCGACCGGAACACACAGGAACCGTGAAACAAACGGCAACCACAACCCAGACACACATGAAAAAAACACTGTAACACGCAGGACCCGGCAAAAAAAAAAAAAAAAAAAACAGAAGCACACACACACACACAGAACACCATTAGAAACACAACACAAAAGATAACAGACTAACACACACGGAAAACACATTACAGCATGAACAAACCACAAAATACTGTACACAAAGGTCAAAACTAGGCAAACAAAACAACTACATTGCAGATAATACAATATGTTATAATCATTCCGGGAGCATATAATGCAAGCACAAAACTAAGCATATTTATTGGGAACTCCCTCTTCGGAAACCGCAAGCAGTATGCCTCCCAAACGAGCTTGACATCATCAGACACCGTTCTACCAGGCGAAGCACAAGGCTGAGGCATCATCTCCGGCACCCCATAAACAAAACACTTCACCCTCGGCACCCAAATAGTATAGGGCACCATGGCGCCGGATACACCCGGCAATCCACAGTAAGTTCCAAAGTCTGCGGCTCATCGAGCGGGACTCCATTGGCCGATACCACAGGGTGGGGCGCAACACAAGGGGTACGAGCACCAGGAGATAGACAAGGGTAGCCACAGAGGTCTGTACTGATAGTCACACCGTTCTTCACTCCAGGGGAAACCACAGGGAATGCACATTTGCCAGGGCCCCTACCACCGGGGACAGGATCAGAGGCCTCCCGGCGCACAGTTTTCGTGAGGACCACCACGAGGTCACGCTCACTAGGGGCAACCTCCCAAGGAGGGTAGGCACCAGCAGCAGGTGTCACAGTAAGCCGCACAGGCCCCTCCATCACATCATCTTCCACAACTTCACACTCCGCAGCCCACCCACGAGGGGTCGACACACTCCTAGCCCTTCGGGAACGCTTGGACAGAGGCCTCTGTTCATCCGAACTGTCGGCCCCAGCAGAAGGCATCCCAGTAGAGCCCATGGCCGGTTGCAAGTCACCGGGCAACACACGAACCGGAAAAACATCAGCCTCATCCACAGCGGGTACAGGCCTACACCCTTCTGGCGACACATGAGCTGGAGATGGGGCCGGTGGAGGCGAAGGAGCCGGCGGGGTCGGCGGAGGTGAAGAAGCCGGCGGAGACGAAGAAGCTGGCGGAGGCGAGTAAGCCGACGGCGGGGGCGGATCCCACCCCCACCACCCCGACACCCACACCACCAGCCGCACTAACTGGAGCGGCACCCATCACCGCGGTCGTTCTCTTACAAGGGGTATCATCCACAACCGAGACATCCTCACGCTCAGGCAAGGGAGGAAAATCCGCTTCATGAAACACATTTACCCGGTCATACATCCGAGTGTCGCAGGCAGCAGCCAAATGTCTAACTTGGCCACATTTAAAACAGGTCCGAGTCTGCCCACGGTAGGAGAAGCAGACCGTAAAGCCAGAAGCGTGAGAGAAGAAGGCACATTCCCATGAAGAACCATCTTAGCTGTTCTGTAACCATTACCGAGGCCCTTGACGTCCCCGGTTGTGTATTTACAGACACATAGAGTCCACCTGGCAAGAGCCCGACGGAGAAGAACTTCAGACATTTCAAACGGCGCATTCTTAATAGACACGTATGTGTACTCCACACTCAAATTCGTCACAGTCCCAGAGCCAAGACCTTTGCTCAGCCCCACCACCTTGCCCTCATACTGGTCCAGAAACCTCCGGAACAAGCCACTCTCGGCGAACTTCACAACTACTCTGTCGTCACGAACAACCTGTAGACCGACGAGATCTTCCACTTTCACACCCATAACTGCAAACAGAGTGTTGCTGACGACACCAATATCCACCCGACAGGTAAAAGTCAGCCCAGCCGAGGCCTTCCTCCTTAGTGGCGGTGTAACGGGGGGTGGGGGAAATAGCTCTATCTTGTCCATTATTCCACCCCCCAGTTAACTAACGAGGCCGGGGGAAACAGCTCTCTCTAGTCCGTTATCCCGTCCCCAGTTAGCTAACTATTCTAGAGCACCTCCAGAGTTCCTAAGGCAGCCTCTCTCGTTCAACACCTTGTAACCTAGGTATTTGACTACCTAGGTGCTAAGACTACAAGGCGTCGTAACTGGATCAGTTACCCGAAACTCTAGAGAGAACTCTAGAATACAGAATCATTGCCACAAACGTATAAGAGAAAACGAGAGGAAAGAAATGAATAGTGAAGTAATTAGTGAGGGTTTGGGGTGAGAGGTAGGGAGGTGGGAGGAGCGAGGAGGGTCATTAGTTGAAAGTGAGAGTTTAGAGAGGGGTGGAGGGAGAGGTGTAGATAGGTAGAAGGAGAAGAGTAGATAGGTAGAAGTAGATAGTAGAAGACGAAATGCTGCCACCATCCATTCATGATCATTACATACAAGACAAGGAATGGAACTTGCCTGTATCACAAAATTCACCAAAGATGTTATCATGAGTTCATTATTAGTATGTTCCCTCTGTACCATGTATCAACTCCAAACATGTACTCGTTAATATCATGAAACCAGTAACCACAGAGGCTTTCTCACCTCAACTCAATCTCTAGGGAACAAAGTTAAACACAATTTAAATAATAAATTCATAATTATATTTCCCATGAAGTATCATAATTTAACAATTAAATTAAAATGTTCCAGTTTAATATGCAAAGTGAGTCATCATCCAAGAATTCGAGAACCCTACAACTTGACTGCCCCTGATCATCACACAACATATGTAAACACGACCAAGTCACCTAAATGTTCACTCACCGAGGACTGAGTCTAAGTTGAATAGAGAGGGGGGGGGGGGTCTGCAATTTTCAGGCAGCGTCACCCCCCGTCTGGTGACGGCCTATCTCGACGGCTGGCCTCTGCTCTGCTCCGCTGGCCGGTCTCCTATTGCTTTATGCTCGATAGTTCTCCGAGTATTTATTGGGGAACCTAGTAGCTAACTCCGCCCACAAGTAGATAGCCTCCGGCACTACCAAGCCACTCCTTAAACGTCGGCATGTTTGAAGGCTACCCGGCTCCAATTATACGCTTAGCGGAAGCAAGGTGAAATTATCATGATCTGACCTCAGGTCACTTGGGGTCATTAACGGTTAGAGGTGTGAGATCTCAGGCAGACAACTGGCGCCTCTCCGATCCTTGTCTGTGACTCATGTACTCTATGTATGTATTAACCTAAACCAAACACTTTTACAGTGTTACATCTCCCCTTCTCCCCGAAATAAAGTTTTTGCAACACTGCTAAAGCAAGCTAGCTGTGTGCGACAACTTTATTAACGAAAAAAAAAATACATCCTAGCTAAACAAATATACATCATCCTACTCTAAAAAATGAAATATATAGACAGACGTCCATTGTCTCTGGCTGGGCGACGTCACTGCTTGGTCTTGTAGATAATCCTGTACCACATTTCTTCAACACAACTGCCTCCGTCGCTTCTCCGTCGTTAACGCACAACAACCCTTGGTCAACCCGAAAGCCGTTACTACTTGAACTGCGCACAGGACCGTGGAATTCGGTTGTCCCAGCTGATCTGTAATTGGCCCTACGTCAGTCACCATGAGAGACGTATATTGGGGTTCTTCACAGCTATAGGGACTACAAGTTTCGAGACCTTCAAATAGTTGCCAACAGTAGAAATCCCATCCTACTCTTCTTCCTCCCTGTTGCTCCAGCACGCCTCCTTCAGAGAGCTACTTCTGACAGCCACATCAAGTCTGCATGACACAGGAAGAATCACTCAACAGAGCTACCTGCTTGCAGGAGGGGCGGCCAGTTAAGGCAAACGATCCTGTCTTGCAATTACGCTCCATGCAATGATGCTGACACCAGCAAGGGACACGAGGCATCGTGTCTCACTCAGCTTGTCTTATCTTCTTCTTCTTCTTTCTTCTTTCTTCTCTCTTCCTTCTTCTCTCTTCTTTCTTCTCTCTTCCTCCTCCCATGGGTCTTTGACAAGCGACCTGGGGTCCATTGGGGTCCGTCCGTCCTGGGGTCCATCCTGGGTAGACCGATGTTGGTGGGACAGACTGGAGTCGTTGTTGCTCCTCTTCCATCTTTACTGGGTCGTCTGGGGTCGTCTGCAGAACGACCTGGGGTCCACTGGGGGTCCGCTGGGGTCCGTCCGTCTTGGGGTCCAATGGGTAGACCAATGTTGACCGACCGAGAGGGCTGCATCTTGGGGTCTCCTGGGGTGGTGGTGGTGAAGCCATGACCTCCAGGTAGTGGGCTGGTCGTGGTGGTGGTGATAAACGCCCGTGAGTATGGTACACAGCAGCCGTCTCCCTCTTCTGTATGTGCGTCTCTCCTCTCTTCTGGCTCCCACCTGTGGGTGAACATAAAGGCGACAATACCCGTGTTCCATCTTGTTGTGTGACCCTGTAGTTTGTATAGGGTTCACACAGTCCAATTATAAGCTCTCCTCCTGGCAACAACTACACTTAAATTTTAATAATCCAATTAACTCTGAATGATATTGACTTGGTGGAACATAAAACAGTAACAGAGTAAAGTTAGAGAAGAGAGAATAAGGGCATCACTACTTTTAACTTGTCACAAAAAAAAATCAAAACTAATAGACAAAACACTAGCCTAAACTTAACTATACCTTTCCTAATCTTAAGTACATAATTAACCGTTACTCCCACCCTTAACCTACAGCCACCTACGTGACCCAGAGTGTCTCCCTAGCATCTCCGCCGTTCAACAACTCCAAACTGTTGCCACCCCTGTGACCAGACTATCTAACGTCGAGCGTCCCCAACGTGAAGTCTACTGACATACTAAGGCTCCCCCTAGCATGCTGTACAAGACCAGTACACCTCGGGTTATTGCGTTCAAATGGAGTAAAACAGTCGATCGCAATAATCTGAGCAGAACCACTACTTAAAAACTACACCTGCCACTCCCCACTGACCTGGAGACCAGCGGTGGCTGGGTGTCCCCGTGGGATATGCGAGGTCACCTGTCACACTCAGCTGACCTGCACTACCAACACCGCTAAGTTCCAAAATCGCCAAATCTTATTACTAACATTAATCACTACACACGCAAGTTCTGGTGAACATTCCCTGAACACCACAAAACTCACAAAATCACTAAACCACAACACTAGAGAATCACAATCTCCTAACCTGAAAGCTCGCTAAATCGCGAAAGTAAAACACCTGTCAAGATCTCCCTGATAGCGCCTGAGCGGCAAAAAGACACGTGGGACTGAACAATGTTAAAAGAACACCAACTACCTACAACATTGTTCAACACCGCTGCCAACATTGTAACGGGGGGTGGGGGAAATAGCTCTATCTTGTCCATTATTCCACCCCCCAGTTAACTAACGAGGCCGGGGGAAACAGCTCTCTCTAGTCCGTTATCCCGTCCCCAGTTAGCTAACTATTCTAGAGCACCTCCAGAGTTCCTAAGGCAGCCTCTCTCGTTCAACACCTTGTAACCTAGGTATTTGACTACCTAGGTGCTAAGACTACAAGGCGTCGTAACTGGATCAGTTACCCGAAACTCTAGAGAGAACTCTAGAATACAGAATCATTGCCACAAACGTATAAGAGAAAACGAGAGGAAAGAAATGAATAGTGAAGTAATTAGTGAGGGTTTGGGGTGAGAGGTAGGGAGGTGGGAGGAGCGAGGAGGGTCATTAGTTGAAAGTGAGAGTTTAGAGAGGGGTGGAGGGAGAGGTGTAGATAGGTAGAAGGAGAAGAGTAGATAGGTAGAAGTAGATAGTAGAAGACGAAATGCTGCCACCATCCATTCATGATCATTACATACAAGACAAGGAATGGAACTTGCCTGTATCACAAAATTCACCAAAGATGTTATCATGAGTTCATTATTAGTATGTTCCCTCTGTACCATGTATCAACTCCAAACATGTACTCGTTAATATCATGAAACCAGTAACCACAGAGGCTTTCTCACCTCAACTCAATCTCTAGGGAACAAAGTTAAACACAATTTAAATAATAAATTCATAATTATATTTCCCATGAAGTATCATAATTTAACAATTAAATTAAAATGTTCCAGTTTAATATGCAAAGTGAGTCATCATCCAAGAATTCGAGAACCCTACAACTTGACTGCCCCTGATCATCACACAACATATGTAAACACGACCAAGTCACCTAAATGTTCACTCACCGAGGACTGAGTCTAAGTTGAATAGAGAGGGGGGGGGGGGGTCTGCAATTTTCAGGCAGCGTCACCCCCCGTCTGGTGACGGCCTATCTCGACGGCTGGCCTCTGCTCTGCTCCGCTGGCCGGTCTCCTATTGCTTTATGCTCGATAGTTCTCCGAGTATTTATTGGGGAACCTAGTAGCTAACTCCGCCCACAAGTAGATAGCCTCCGGCACTACCAAGCCACTCCTTAAACGTCGGCATGTTTGAAGGCTACCCGGCTCCAATTATACGCTTAGCGGAAGCAAGGTGAAATTATCATGATCTGACCTCAGGTCACTTGGGGTCATTAACGGTTAGAGGTGTGAGATCTCAGGCAGACAACTGGCGCCTCTCCGATCCTTGTCTGTGACTCATGTACTCTATGTATGTATTAACCTAAACCAAACACTTTTACAGTGTTACAGCGGCACGTAAGTCCCCATACTTGACTGAAAAACAGTCACCCTGCAGTGGCAAATAACCACCCGTCAGGGCAACCAACAATCACCCAATGTAAACACCAGCAGGGAGACCAGGGGAACGTCCGACCCGGCTGGTGGTTGCCACCACACTCCTGCAGAAGGCCTATTGGCTCATACGAGACAGCTCCTATCTATAACCACCCAATCCCACTCATATACATGTCCAACCAACGCTTGATACAGTTGAGGGACCCCACCTCCACCACGTTACGAGGTAATTGTTCCACAAATCAACAACCCTGTTACAGAACCAGTATTTACCCAAGTCTTTCCTAAATCTAAACTTATCCAATTTATACCCATTGTTTTGCATTCTGTCTTGTGTTGATACTTTTAATACCCTATTAATATCCACTTTGTTATGTCCATTCATCCACTTGTAAACCTCTATCATGTCACCCCCTAACTCTTCGCCTTTCCAGTGAATGCAATTTAAGCTTTGTTAACCTTTCTTCATATGAAAGATTTCTAATTTGGGGAATTAACTTAGTCATCCTACGCTGGACACGTTCAAGTGAATTTATATCCATTCTATAGTACGGCGACCAAAACTCAACTGCATAATCTAAATGGTGCCTAACCAGAGCAAGATATAGCTGAAGAACCACACCATGTGTCTTGTTACTAATGCTTCGATTAAAAAATCCCAGTGTCCTATTTGCATTATTACGAACATATTCAGGCATTGATCCTTTTGTTTTAAATTATTACTAATCATAACTCCCAGATCCCTTTCGCAATCTTAACACCATCTAGCTCGTATCTTGTACTCTATCATCATTACCTAACCTCAGGACTTTACATTTATCAACTTTAAACTGCATCTGTAAATCTTTTGACCATTTCAAAACCCTATCTAGATCAACTTGAAGTGATAGTGAGTCTTCTTCCGTGTTAATTTCCCTACTGATTTTTGTGTCATCTGCCTAAAATAACTAAATAACCTAAAATCATTTATATATATATTATAAACAACAGAGGTCCCAGGACAGAGCCTTGAGGTACTCGACTAACAACATTATCCCACTCTGACTTAACCCCATTTATACTAACTCTGTTTCCTTTGGAATAGCCATGCCCTAATCCAGCTTAATATAGCATCCCCAATATCATGAGCCTCTATTTCTTTAATGAGTCTTACACGTGGCAATGTATCAAAAGCTTTGCTAAAGTCAAGGTACACAACATCACAATCCTTACCACTATCAACTGCCTCAACTGTGCTGGAATAAAAAGATAGCAAATTTGTTGAACATGAACGGCCATTTGTAAAACCATGTTGCGACTCATTTATTAATTTATGTTTTTCAAGATGAAGACGAATTGTATTTGCATAGATGCTTTGCTTCCATTCTGTCTAAATTTGGTGGCCTATATATAACTCCTATTATAATATTATTTGCTTTTTCGTTTAATTCTATCCAAATAGTTTCTGTATGTGGCTCAGTTTTGATTCCCTGTTTGAGACTACATTTCAAATTTTCCTTAACGTATATGACTACTCCCCCTCCTCGTCTAATATATCTATCTGTGTGAAATAACCTACCTTACCCCTATAATGTCAACCCATGTCTGCTATTTTTAAACAATGCTGTTTGTCGACCAAATTATATTTTCTGGGGGAGCCCCGTCGGCTCCCCGGAGCTATCCCAGGCTGATATGCTAATGTCAGACTTTGTGCATCAGTCATGTGTATGGAGTTCTTAGGCCTCCGGGGACCACGGCCAGAACCGGGCCCCCTCAGAGAGGCAAGGGGAGCAATGGCCTATAGAAGCCCCCGTGTAGTTGGAAGCATTCTATGTCTACCATCGACCGGAACAGGCACCCAGAAAGGTAAGCGCCCCAAAACAAACCCCTATTCTGGTTAAAATTGCTACCTAAAACCGAACTAGTGGATAGAACTCCGCAACCGAAAACAAGCAAACTAGTGTGACGTCACACACTGCCGCGCCGCTGTCTGCGCAGCTCCCCCCTCCCCGGGAGGGGGAAGGGGGAGCCCCAGACCCCCCGCGCCGGCTGCCCACACCTCAGTTCTTGAGGCTGATGCTATAGGCGATGGTCGTGTGCTCTGGCTCCGGTGTCGCTACTGCACTGTGCTTTGCGTGTGGTGTTAGTTTTGTGGGTGCGAGAGTATCTTCAGTACTCGGGCTGCATGCGCCTAGGGCTGCCTTCCCTAGGTGCCCTGTAAGTACTGCCCTTGGGGCTTGGGGCCACCTTTCACAGGCTCCTCGGGGTCTGCCTCTGCTGGTCCGTTTTACCTTTCGGTTTTTCGGCCGCCTGTTGGGCTCTTGGGTGTTCTGTTCTCCCTTGTTACCGGCAGGTAAGAGGCAGTTTGCACTGGTAGGGGCGCAGGGTGCTGCTCAGCTTGTATTTCCCGACATCGCGGCCGGCTCTGTTCCTTGGGGTTCGCTGTCCTCTTGCGGGGTTTTGTTTTTCTTTTTGTTTTTGCCTGGTGGGGGGTTCTGTCATTTTATTCAGTTTGTTTTTGCCCTTCCACTGTTCTCCTCGGTGGCGCCCCCTGCTAGGTCCCCGTGAGTGTACACGTCCCTGGGGTTCAGCTTTATAAGTTTGCTTGGTAGTTTTGGACGCCGGTTTGCAGCACCCTGCCTGGGACTACCTGAGCGCGAGTCCTCTTAAAGTAAACGCTCAGGACCCTGGGAATCCCCTAGGGGGCGCGTGGGTCCGATGGATGTGACCCCGGAGTCCCCACTCGCTGTGTGCGAGTTTGAGGGTTGCTCGGTCCCCTTGTCTCAGGGTGACCCTCATTGTTTTTGCCTCTGCCACGCTGCCTGTTGGGTCGGTGATACTTTCGACCCTGAGTCCTGTGAGTGTTGCTGCTTGCTTGTGACTCAATTTACCCAATCCTCTGATGATTCTATTCGGGTACAGGCGGCACGTGCGTTGCAGTCTAGGTTTCGTCTGTTGCAACGCGCTCGGTTGGTTGCTTCCCCGGATGCCCCGGGGCTGCCCCGCTTTGCTTTTCGAGACCCGGACTTGGGGGTGGGGGTCGCTTCGATCCTGGTTCAGTCCGCACCTCCTCGTCCTTCCCCTTCTGTTCGTTCTGGTCCCCCGCCCCTGCTTCCGGCCCCGAAGCGTCTGAGGGTTTCAGGGTCGGAGCAGGGGTTACTTGATCTCGAGACTCGGGCAGCTTCGGGGGTTGCCCCTTCCGGGGGGGGGGGGGCCGCAGAGGCATTCGAGTCTTGTCTCCCGGCCGAAGCTTCAGGGTCTGACCAGTGGGCCCCCCTTCCTCCAGCTTTACCGGCTGCTCCGTCCTTGTCTTGTGGGGTCGGGGCTTGGGGAGAGGACTCGGCCTCGGGTCCTGTGGTGACGGACCTCGAGGCTGGGGAGGGGCTGACTTGGGGGCCTTGGGCCCCGCTGGACCCCGCCTGGGTTTTTCTTCCCACTGAGCGGGGCTTATTGTTACAAGGAGTGGGGTTTTCTTTCCCCCCCTCTGCGTACGAGTTGGATTTGGTGTCGGCCCCTCCCCGGGTTCGATTCCGTGTTCCCCCGGGTACGTCGGTTCCGTCCTTCCGGAGGTTTTCGGCTTATCGCATCCAACCTGGTGTGGTGCGAGCGGCCTTTGCAGCTTACCTCCTGTGTGACCCGTATTATGCCTCGGAAATGGATCCGTCCACGTTCAGGTTTGGGACTTCGTTCCCTTTCTGGCTCCGTTACGAGGTTCCGGAGACGTCCTGGGTAGCAGACTGCCCCTTGTTTGGTCTGGATTCCTGGCATTCCTTCTGTCGTTCTCGCACGCTGGAGTGGCGGGAAGCTTCCATGGTGCTTCAGGTTTTCCTGGGGGGTGAACTTGAGTACCTGAATGAGTGCTTGTTTGCCCCTGCCCTTTCCCGCGATGTGGGCGTTATTCAGCTCCATGTGCAGGTTCCCTCCCTTTCGGCGGCGCTCGTGGCGGAGGACTTGCGCGCTCGGGGCCTTTTGTGTTCGGCCTTGCGGTTCTTTTCCCTCCTGGAGCTGTCTTCGGATTGGCTTGTGGAGGATGTGGGGACGCTTGGGTCCGTCCCGGGGTCCGGCACCTTGTCCTCGGCTGCGCGTTCGTCGGCTGCCTTGTTGAAGCTGTTCACGCCGATTTTGCGGGATGCGGTTTCCCTGTTCTATGCTTCCCGTCTCGCGTGTCGGCAGGCGGTGCTGGGTTCCTCCGTGGAATCTGCTTGGGCTCTGGCTCTTAGGCGTTCTTCACCTTTTTGTCCTCTCCTGTTTGGGGAGTCGGCCGTGGCGCAGTTTATTCAGGCTGCGTCGGCGGCTTGTCGTCCGATGTCGGACTTGTTGGTTTTCCGGGGGTCCCGGGGTGGGTCTTCCCGGAAAGGTCGTGCCAGGGCTCGGGGTTCCTCTCGTCGTGGTAGGCCTCTGGTGTCAGGTTTGGGGTTGGCTCCTCCTGCGGACCCTCCCTCGTCTGGTCGGCGCGGTGTTCGCGCTGTGCGGGGTTCTGGGTCTCGTAAGGGTCGCCGGCCCTTTCGCGGTTTGCCCCCTTGACGGGGCAATGGGGGGGGCGGCTTGCGCTGTTCGCCCGCGCCTGGTCCCACGATTCGTGGGCCTTTCGGGTCGTGTCTCGCGGCCTGCGGTGGCGTTGGGTGGCCCCTCCCCCCCTTTGGGGGGTCGGGGCTGGCAGGGCAGGCTTCTTCCCCTGCGCTCTGTCGAGTCGTCTTGGAGTGGGTACGCTTGGGCGTCGTCGAAACGACGTCGTCCCTCAGATGGGTTTCCCGTCTGTTTCCGGTTCCGAAACGGGACTGCGCGGACCTGCGGTTCATTCTGGACTTGTCCCGTCTGAACCCCTGGGTTCATTGCCCCTCCTTTCGGATGACTACGCTGTCTCAGGTTCGGCTCCTCTTGGAGCCGGGAGCTTGGATGGTGTCCCTGGACCTCCGGGACGCTTATTGGCATGTCCCGATTCATCCGCGGTTCAGGGAGTGGCTCGGTTTTGTAGTGGGGCGTCTGAGTTACCGCTTTCGTTGTCTCCCGTTCGGGTTGAACCTGGCACCTCGCGTGTTCACACGCCTTACACGGGTTGTGGTGGCTCGTTTGCGTCTCCTAGGTGTTCGGGTGTTGGCCTACCTCGACGACTGGCTGGTTTGGGCTCCCAGCCAGTCAGCTTGCTTGCTAGCCAGGGATTTGGTTCTTTCCCAGCTCGCCGGGTTCGGGTTCTTGGTGAACTGGAGGAAGTCCCATCTGGTTCCTTCTCAGGTTCGGACTTAGCTGGGTCTCGTGTGGGACTCTCGAACCGCCTCCTTGTCTCTCCCTCCGGAGTCTCTCCTGCGGCTGCGGTCCCGCATTCTTCTGTTTCTGGAGGGTCCTCAGGTCACCCGGCGGTTGCTCGAGGGGCTGTGCGGGAGCCTGAACTTAGCGATGGTGGTCTACCCACCGGGTCGGGTTTGGCTTCGACGGCTGTTCTGGTTCCTTCGGGGTTCCCCCTTCCGCCTCTCTCGCGATCGCAGAGTTCGACCCCCGCGGGACTTGCGTCGGTTGCTGCGTCACCGGCTTCCTCTTCGGGTTTTTCGGGGTTCAGTGCCTTGGCGCCTACCCGAGCCCTCGCTCGATGTGTACACGGATGCGTCGTCTCTCGGCTGGGGTTTTGTGACCAGTGCTCACCAGGCCAGCCAGGGGCGTTGGGATCCGTCCTTCCGTCGAGCTCACAGTACGGTGCGGGAGTTCGCGGCAGTGTGGTTTGCTCAGGGGAGGATTCGGGTGGCCCGCGGATCGACGATTCGGCTCCATTCGGACTGCTCTCCGGTGGTTCATTGCCTGAACCGCGGGGGTTCGATGCGGTCCTTGTCTCTTTGGGGTTGGTCGCTTCGGGTGACTCGTTTGCTGAGTTCTCGGGGTTTGGCTCTCCTGGCGGTTCACGTACGGGGCGTGTCCAACGTCTTGGCCAACGCCCTGTCTCGCTTTGTTCCCCTCTCCACGGAGTGGACGGTCGACGACGAGTCCTTCCGTTGGCTTTGCCAGACGTTCGGGCGCCCCGAAGTGGACCTCTTCGCGTCGGCGTGGTCGCGGCGTCTTCCCGTTTATGCGGCGCCCTTCCCCGATTGCGAGGCCGTCGGGGTCGATGCCTTTCGGCTCGACTGGTCGAGGTGGGGGTTCCTGTACCTCTTTCCCCCGGTTCGGCTGTTGCTCCAGGTCCTGACTCGCTTAGAGACTTACTG
This sequence comes from Procambarus clarkii, assembly GCF_040958095.1. NCBI lineage: Eukaryota > Metazoa > Arthropoda > Malacostraca > Decapoda > Cambaridae > Procambarus > Procambarus clarkii. The sequence goes on along the minus strand of NC_091182.1, from coordinate 8,056,641 downwards.
GGGGAGAGTTGTCCTTCTGGCCCCTTGGTGGCCGGCCCAGCCTTGGTTTCAGGCGCTGGTTGCTCGGTGTCCGAACCCGAGGGTTTTCCCGCGGCTCTGCCTCTTTCAGCAGATCGGGCTGGTACGTCACGTAGCTGGTTCGATCTTCTCCTCGAGTCTTCGCGTATGGTTTTTTTGATTCGAGTCTATCATCATCTCTATGGTGATCAGGTGGCCTCCTTGTTGGTGTCCCACCTAGGGCTTCTTCTCGGCGGCAGTATGAAGTTTCCTGGCGGTCCTTCCGTTTCTTTTTGCGTCTTCGTCGTGTTAGCTCTTTGTCTGTTCGGGTGGTCTTGTCCTTCCTCTCGTGGTTGTTTCAGGACCGTCATCTTATGCCTAACACTGTCGCTTCGTATCGTGCGGCGCTGGCGGAGCCGCTTCAGCTTGCTTTCGGTATCGATGTTACGTCTGCGCCGTTTCGCAAGCTGTCTCGTGCATTGTTTCACCTCCGGCCTGCTCATGCGTCGCCTGAGCCGTCCTGGTCTTTGGACAGAGTGCTCGCTTTCCTTTCATCTCCTCGTTTCGTTGTGGCCCCTTCGGTCCAGGATTGTTTTTCCAAGGCACTTTTCTTGTTGGCTTTGGCCTCTGGGGGTCGGGTAGGGGAGCTTCATGCTCTCCTCCGGCGCAGGGGTTTCTGCTCTTTTGGTCGTGGTGATAGTTTTGTTCGTTTGCAGCCGTCTCCTTCTTTTCTGGCAAAGAACGAGACTGCTGAGTTCCGGAGGGGTCCATGGGTGGTTGATGCTTGGTTGGTCAGGCCGGGGGTGCATCATGTTTTGTGTCCGGTTGCGGCGCTTCGCTGTTATTTGCGCGCCACAGCTTCTGTGTCCGGGGACGCGCTGTGGGTTGATCCGGTTTCCCTTCTTCCCTGTTCGCGGGTTCGGGTCTCTCAGGTCGTCCGCAGAGTTATTAGGTCCAGCCAGCCTGCGGTCTATCCCCGTGCCCATGACGTTCGTAAGTTCGCAGCTCTTGATGCAGTCTTTGGGAATATGTCTTGGTCTGATATTCGGGCGCGGGGATTTTGGTGGTCGAACAGGGTCCTGGCTGCTCGTTATCTTGTGAATGTCCCTGGGCCTCGTCGGGCCTGTGTTGCTTTGGGTCGGCGGTTGCAGCCAGTTGTCTCGGCTTCGAGTTGAGGGGTGAGCGACGACCGCCTCCCGGGTAAGTCCCTCTTTTTCTGTCTGTGGGTAGTTAGCTCCGGGGAGCCGACGGGGCTCCCCCCAGAAAACCAGCGTTGAATGTAATGAAACGCCATTTTCTGGGTGAGTCCCGGAGGCTCCCCGGCATCCCTCCCTCCCTCCGGTCGGCGGTTTTTCGCGTTTTTGACATCCAGCCTCAAGAACTGAGGTGTGGGTAGCCGGCGCGGGGGGTCTGGGGCTCCCCCTTCCCCCTCCCGGGGAGGGGGGAGCTGCGCAGACAGTGGCGCGGCAGTGTGTGACGTCACACTAGTTTGCTTGTTTTTGGTTGGGGAGTTCTATCCACTAGTTCGGTTTTAGGTAGCAATTTTAACCAGAATAGGGGTTTGTTTTGGGGCGCTTACCTTTCTGGGTGCCTGTTCCGGTCGATGGCAGACATAGAATGCTTCCAACTACACGGGGGCTTCTATAGGCCATTGCTCCCCTTGCCTCTCTGAGGTGGCCCAGTTCTGGCCGTGGTCCCCGGTAGGCCTAAGAACTCCATACACATGACTGATGCCAAAGTCTGACATTAGCATATCAGCCTGGAATAGCTCCGGGGAGCCTCCGGGACTCACCCAGAAAATGGCGTTTCATTACATTCAACACTGGTTTTTTGCTGTTTTTCTGCCATGTTCCCCCCTTTTTTATTCTTATATTTTCTCAGCATATTTTATATTTTAATCTCAATTAGTATTAAGTTTTAGTCTTTAGTGTTTTTCCTGCCTGAAACGATATGCGTAATAGTGGCTATAGGCATTGTATGTACTAGCTCTATCTATAAATTCATCAGTATTTGTATCACACCTTGTATGTATGTACTTTACCTGAATAAATATTTTAATTTTTGAAACATTTGCATTTGAAAATTTGAATTTATTACAACAGTCAATATTCACATACTAATAAACACAACAATTTGAATTATGGAGATATGATATATATAAATATGCAATTAATGGACATTAAACTTGGCCCAAGTGCTTGTATCTAGGCACAAGAATATATATTCAATATGATAACCTTATCTGATAAAATAAAGATAACTAAGTAAGCAATTGTTAATTTAATGTATATTATTAATTAAATATTCAGACATATTCGATTTATATGAAAAGATTCAGGCAAGCATTGCTTGACTTTCAATGAATGAGGGGTCCGCTTAGTATTGAATAATTTCAATGAATGAGTGTCCAGATAGCTTGAAAAGATTGAATGAGAGATTAATTAAAACTTACTGAACTCTGGGGCATTGCCCTGCACTATAACGACAGACTTATATTGAATAGATTAAGGTTACACAAGCATAAATTCATCAGTATTTCTTCTGATTTCTATTGATTGCAACAAACTACAATAACACTCAACATACTTATGTTGAATCCAGTCTGAGTGCCAGTGTCATCCGACATGTCACCAGACTTGATAACCTCTCTTGTAGAGCTTACCCAGCAAACACAAATCATCTACACAACGTTCGCCTATCTCTTCCCATAGGTGTGGGAATGATTTGCATTGAGAATGGTGCAGGAGAGCCTTTGAGAAACTTTTACTCAAAAAATCCAAACACAAAGGTTTAATTATAAATTGTTTTTCTACAATTATTTTCTTCCAAATGTAAAACAAATAGTTTTTACATGTTTAAATATAAAATTTATGGTGTTTTTTTGTAAAATTCATTAATAAATTGTGAATGATATATATTGGCTGAGTGAAACCTTTAAAATCCATTTAGTTATAATATGAACAGAAAAAAGTAGTTTTCCAAATTTTCTAAAAATCGCTCTTTTTAACACAATTTGACTCCTTATGCATTCCACTAAACACTAATATCATGTTTAAATATATAATTTATGTATTATTCCCTAAGATAATTTATATAAATTATAAAAGTTGCTGGAAAGTGGTGAGAAAGAATCTGAAAACGTTTTGTTGTCTTATATTGGCGTGTTCTTATTAACTAGAGTGAGTAAGAGTGAGCGAGAGTGGGTAAGAGTGAGTAAGAGTGACTGAAGGTGAGTGAGAGTGTGTAAGTGTGAGTAAGAGTGAGTATAAGTAAGAGTGACTGAGAGTGAGTAAGAGTGACAGAGTGAGTAAGAGTGAGAGTAAGGGTGACAGAATGAGTAAGAGTGAGAGTAAAGTGATTGAGAGTAAGGGTGAGTATGAGAGTAAGAGTGATTGAGAGTTAGAGTGAGAGTAAGAGTGATTGAGAGTTAGTGAGAGTAAGAGTGATTGAGAGTAAGAGTGATTGAGAGTAAGAGTGATTGAGAGTAAGAGTGATTGAGAGTAAGAGTGATTGAGAGTAAGAGTGATTGAGAGTAAGAGTGGTTGGGAGTATGAGTGATTGAGAGTATGAGTGATTGAGAGTAAGAGTGATTGAGAGTAAGAGTGATTGGGAGTAAGAGTGATTGGGAGTAGGAATTAGAGTGAGAGTAGGAGTAAGAATGAGAATAAGAGTGATTGAGAGTAAGAGTGAGTAAGAGTAAGAATGAGAGTAAGAGTGATTGAGAGTAAGAGTGATTGAGAGTAAGAGTGATTGAGAGTAAGAGTGATTGGGAGTAAGAGTGATTGGGAGTAAGAGTGATTGGGAGTAAGAGTAAGAGTAAGAATGAGAATAAGAGTCATTGAGAGTAAGAGTGATTGGGAGTAAGAGTAAGAGTAAGAATGAGAGTAGGAGTGATTGAGAGTAGGAGTGATTGGGAGTAGGAGTGATTGGGAGTAGGAGTGTTTGGGAGTAGGAGTGATTGGGAGTAAGAGTGATTGAGAGTAAGAGTAATTGAGAGTAAGAGTATGAGAGTAAGAGTGAGAGAGTGAGTATGAATGGGTAAGGGTGACTGAGAGTGACTAAGAGTGACAGAGTAAGAATGACAGAGTAAGAGTGATAGAGAGTAAGAGTGACAGAGAGTAAGAGTGACAGAGAGTAAGAGTGACAGAGAGTAAGAGTGACAGAGTAAGAGTGACAGAGAGTAAGAGTGACAGAGAGTAAGAGTGACAGAGAGTAAGAGTGACAGAGAGTAAGAGTGACAGAGAGTAAGAGTGACAGAGTAAGAGTGAGTATGAGAGTGAGTAAGGATGACTGAGAGAAAGAGTGAGTAATAGTGCGTAAGAGTGATTGAGAGTTAGAGTGAGAGTAAGAGTGATTGAGAGTTAGTGAGAGTAAGAGTGATTGAGAGTAAGAGTGATAGAGAGTAAAAGTGATTGAGAGTAAGAGTGATTGAGAGTAAGAGTGATTGGGAGTAAGAGTGATTGAGAGTAAGAGTGATTGGGAGTAAGAGTGATTGGGAGTAGGAGTAAGAATGAGAATAAGAGTGATTGAGAGTAAGAGTGAGTAAGAGTAAGAATGAGAGTAAGAGTGATTGAGAGTAAGAGTGATTGAGAGTAAGAGTGATTGAGAGTAAGAGTGATTGAGAGTAAGAGTGATTGAGAGTAAGAGTGATTGGGAGTAGGAGTGATTGGGAGTAAGAGTAAGAGTGAGAGTAAGAGTAAGAATGAGAATAAGAGTGATTGAGAGTAAGAGTGATTGGGAGTAAGAGTAAGAGTAAGAATGAGAGTAGGAGTGATTGGGAGTAGGAGTGATTGGGAGTAAGAGTGATTGAGAGTAAGAGTAATTGAGAGTAAGAGTATGAGAGTAAGAGTGAGAGAGTGAGTATGAATGGGTAAGGGTGACTGAGAGTGAGTAAGAATGACAGAGTAAGAGTGACAGAGAGTAAGAGTGACAGAGAGTAAGAGTGACAGAGAGTAAGAGTGACAGAGAGTAAGAGTGACAGAGAGTAAGAGTGACAGAGAGTAAGAGTGACAGTAAGAGTGAGTATGAGAGTGAGTAAGGATGACTGAGAGTAAGAGTGAGTAATAGTGTGTAAGAGTGATTGAGAGTAAGAGTGATTGAGAGTAAGAGTGAGTAATAGTGCGTAAGAGTGATTGAGAGTGAGAGTGAGTTAAGAGTGTGAGGTGTGAGAGGATAGCAGGCCAGGGAGGCAGGATGTGTGGTCACAGGCGAGGCCTAGGCCTCGTGATCTCTAATGTTGGTTTTTATATATATGTTGGTTTTTTGTCCTGTTTCAAATTATAATTATTTAGCAGGAATGTAATAAGATATTGCACAGTATTAATGTGACAATAATATATGCATTATTTCCTTGATAATCAAACTTGTTGTTCAAAGATAATATACAATCTTTGAAGGAAACATTTTGAGAGCGCGAGCTGGCAACACTGGGCTGGTCGTGAGAGAGACATATGGTTAGTTGTGCTCAGACCTTCAGTGGTGAAGGGTGTGTCCCAGCTGGCCGCCACCCGCCGCCACCCGCCGCCACCCGCCACCCACCACCAGCCGCCACCCGCCACCCACCACCACCCACCACCAGCCGCCACCACCACCACCCACCACCAGCCGCCACCTGCCACCACCCACCACCAGCCGCCACCTGCCACCACCCACCACCACCGCCACCCACCACCCGCCACCACCCGCCACCACCCACCACCAGCCACCACCCGCCACCAGCCACCGCCACCCACCACCGCCACCCACCACCCGCCGCCACCACCCACCACCAGCCGCCAGCACCCACCACCCACCGCAACCCGCCACCACCCACCATCACCCACCACCAGCCGCCACCCGCCACCACCCACCACCAGCCGCCACCACCCACCACCCGCCACCACACACCACCGGCCACCACCCGCCACCACCCACCACCAGCCGCCACCACCCACCACCCGCCACCCACCCACCACCAGCCGCCACCCACCACCAGCCGCCACCCACTACCAGCCGCCACCCGCCACCACCCACCACCAGCCGCCACCCACCACCAGCCGCCACCCACCACCAGCTGCCACCCGCTACCACCCACCACCAGCCGCCACCCGCCCCCAGCCGCCATCCACCACCAGCCGCCACCCGCCACCACCCACCACCAGCCGCCACCACCACCAGCCGCCACCAGCCGCCACCACCACCACCCACCACCAGCCGCCACCCGCCACCACCCACCACCAGCCGTTACCACCCACCACCCACCACAAGCCACCACCCACCACCAGCCGCCACCCGCCACCATCCACCACCTGCCACCAGCCGCCACCACCACCAGCCGCCACCAGCCGCCACCACCACCACCCACCACCAGCCGCCACCCGCCACCACCCACCACCAGCCGCCACCACCCACCACCCACCACAAGCCACCACCCACCACCAGCCGCCACCCGCCACCAGCCGCCACCAGCCGCCACCCGCCACCACCCACCACCAGCCGCCACCCACCACCAGCCGCCACCCGCCACCCGCCACCACCCACCACCAGTCGCCACCCACCACCCGCCACCACCCGCCACCACCAGCCGCCACCCACCACCAGCCGCCACCCGCCACCACCAGCCGCCACCCACCACCAGTCGCCACCCACCACCAGCTGCCACCCACCACCACCACCAGCTGCCACCCGCCACCACCACCAGCCGCCACCCGCCGCCACCACCCACCACAACCCACCACCACCAGCCGCCACCCGCCACCACCCACCACCACCAGCCGCCACCCACCACCACCAGCCGCGACCACCAACCACCACCAGCCGCCACCACCACCCGCCACCACCAGCCGCCACTGCCAGCACCCACCACCAGCCGCGACCACCAACCACCACCAGCCGCCACCACCACCCACCACCACCACCCGCCACCGCCAGCACCTACCCCCAGCCGCCACCACCAGCCGCCACCACCCACCACCACCAGCCGCCACCCACCACCCGCCACTACCACAGCCGCCACCACCACCCACCACCACCACCACCACCCGCCATCACCGCCGCCACCACCCACTACAGCCGCCGCCACCACCACCCACCACCACCGCCACCACACATCACTGCCGCCACCACCAGCCGCCATCACCGCCACCACCACCGCCACCAGCCGCCACCACCCATCACAGCCGCCGCCGCCCGCCACCGCCCGCCACCACACATCACCGCCGCCACCACCAGCCACCACCGCCCACCACCAGCCACCATCACCGCCACCAGACGCCACCACCACCACCACCAGCCGCCATCACTGCCACCACCACCGCCACCAGCCGCCACCACCCATCACAGCCGCCGCCGCCCGCCACTGCCCGCCACCGCCCACGACCACCCACCACTACCGCCCGCCACCACCGCCGCCACTGTCCGCCACCGCCAGACACAGCCGCCAGTGTCCGCCACTGCCCGCCGCCACTGTCCGCCACCGCCACTACTGTCCGCCCGCTGCCACTGTCCACCCGCCGACACTGTCCACCCGCCGCCACTGTCCGCCACCACTACCACTGTCCGCCCGCCTCCAGTGTCCGCCACCGCCGCCACTGTCCGCCACCACTACCACTGTCCGCCTGCCTCCAGTGTCCGCCACCGCCGCCACTGTCCCCCACCGCCACCAATGTCCGCCCGCCGCCAGTGTCCGCCACCGCCGCTACTGTCTGCCACCGCCACCACTGTCCGCCTGCTGCCACTGTCCGCCTCCGCCACTACTGTCTGCCCGCTGCCACTGTCCACCCGCCACCACTGTCCGCCACCACTACCACTGTCCGCCACCGCCACCACTGTCCACCCGCCGCCACTGTCCACCACCGCCGCCACTGTCCGCCCGCCGCCACTATCCGCCACCGCCACCACTGTCCGCCCGCCGCCACTGTCCGCCTGCCGCCACTGTCCACCACAGCCGCCACTGTCCGCCACAGCCGCCACTGTCCACACCGCCGCCACTGTCCGCCACAGCCGCCACTATCCGCCACCGCCGCCACTGTCCGCCACAGCCGCCACTATCCGCCACCGCCGCCACTCTCCGCCACCGCCGCTACTGTCCGCCACCGCCGCCACTCTCCGCCACCGCCGCCACTCTCCGCCGTACAGCCTCCCCTCTCTCCGTTAGTAAATAATTATAATTGTTAGTAAATAATAAAAGAAATATAAATTATTAGATTTTTTTACCCTTAAATTGGTTTTAATTATTAAATTGAAAATAATAATATAATATAAAATAAAATATAATAAAAATAATAATATAATATAAAATAAAATATAATAAAAATAATAATATAATATAAAATAATATAATTTCATTTTAAGAAATTTAACTTTAAACACAAAGATGTGAAAAGGGTTCAGATTATAGGCTCAAACCTTTCACAAGAGATTCATATTGGTATATGAATGGATTATGAATGACTCATGTTAGGATTGTAAAGTTGCCACAACATCTCAAGTTAGTGTTAGATACGAAGGTTTTGGTTATAAGTTGTGGAAACCTATTTAAGTCCACACACAATATCGTATCTGATACGATAAAACAAACGTTTCCAATCCTTTCAAATACTTTCCAGATATGTTGTGGCAACCTAAAATTGTTTGCTGGGTAGGCACTTAATTTTTTTTTGGTGGGCGGCTGCCGGAGTGTGATGCTCCTTGGGACGGTCCTCTGTCCTTTTCTAGCCTTGTGCTCCTGCTGCCGTCCTCTCCAATTCTGCTGGGCATCTTTTCCTTTTCCTTCTGTTTCGTTTTTCTCCCCCCTCTTCTCCTATCTGCTTGCCGTTTCCTACCGACCTTTTGCTCGTTCTGGTTCTTCCCTTGGACTTCTTCTATTTTGACGCCCGGGTGCTTGAGGAGGCATACTCATGCACCTGTAGAACTGCAGTACCCGACGTCGAGAGCGAGGGGAACCTTTTCTTGTCAATCCCCACTTCGTCACTGAACCCGATCTCGACGGACTGTCGGTTTCTTAAGGTGGCGTTTGTGGGGCGTATACTCGCGACGCACCCCTAGGAGGCCCCAACAAGATCGGCGATAGCTTCTTGTTGGGTGTCCTGCCTCTAATTGTGGCTCCATGGTGGGTGTGGGGGCACATTCGTGAGTGAATTCTTTCTTTCGTCAAGATGATTACCCCTGCTTCGGCTTCTTCTGGTTTACCTTCTCAGGCTCGTGGGGTGGGCGACCAAGCCCCCGAGTCGGTCCGTATTGGAAGACCGGGCTCTGTAGCCTCCGCTGCATTGGGCCCCGACCTTGCTCCTCCTTTGGCCTCTCTGACTCCTTCCTCTGGCTCCCCTCCCTCCTCTGTGGTTGGGTCGAGCCCCAAGCCCCCAGTGGTGACTACCTCGTCCCCTGGCGTGGCTCCTTCTCTAGTTGTAACTACTGCGCCTTTTAACCCCTCTCTCTCTGGGGGTTCTCGCCGCCGTCTTCGTCACGGCCGCCCTCGCTCGATTCCTTCCAGTTCTGCTACCTATCAAGCCTTGTTTGGTCCCGCTTCGTGGGCCAAATATTTTGATCTCCTCCCTCTTGATTCTGCGCCTCCTGACGATTTCTCCCTCCATCGACATCTCATTGATTCCGAGGATGCCTCCATTACTTTCAACCCCACTCGTCTCGGTACACGTGTCGTTGCTGCTCCTTCTCAGGTTGCTGCTTCCCGCTTGGCTGCCTTATCCTGCCTTGGCGAGACCCCCGTTCGGGTCTCGAAGAACGTTCAGTTGAATGCCAGTGTTGGCACTATTTTGCTCCCGCCCCATGTTGCGACCGGTGTCCGGGACCTACGCGACTGCCACGACGATATTCGACATATCCTCGCTGCCCAGGGCCATTCTATTCTCCAGGTGGACACGTTTACTCGTCCCCCTCGTGGTAGTCGCCGTCAACCCCTCCGGGTTGTGAAGATTACCTTTGATGGTAGGACCCTTCCACCCTCTGTCATTCTTGCTGGTGCCAGGTGCTCTGTCCAGGAGTACATTCCTTCTCCTCGGCTCTGCAACAAGTGCTGGAGGTTTGGGCATGGTGCCCTCCGCTGCTCCGGGACTGTCTCTCTCTGTCCTTTGTGTGGTGGCGAAGGTCACTCTAAGTCGGAGTGCACTTCTCCCCAGGCTCGTTGCCTCAACTGCGGTGAGGCCCATCCTACCTTCTCCCGTGCGTGTGTCCATTACAAGCTTGAGGCAGCCGTCCTCAACTTGAAGCACCGGGAGCGTTTATCTTTTCCTGAGGCGAGGCGCCAGGTTCGCCGGCTCCCGCCTTATGCTAATATCTCTTATGCTCGCGTGTTGCGCTCTTCCTCTCCTCGTCCTTCCCGCCTTCCTCAGACTCACAACCGTTTCCAGGCCTTGGACCCTGATGCGCCCACTGCCCCCTCCTCTGTCCCTTTGGGTTCTCTCCCGAAGGATCCTCCTCCTGGTCCTCTGTCTGGGGTTCCCCTTCCTTCTACCCGGTCTGTCGTGTCTTCTGTGTCTCCTTCCTCGTCCCCCTCCGATCCTCCTTCCCATCCTCTTCCTCCATCTATCGGCTCTCCCCGCCGCCTGTCGGTGCGGGCGGATGTCCATCGCTCTCCTAACGGCCGTCGTGTGTGCTCTCGTTCGGCTTCTCCTGTTGAGACACTGGAATCCGTTGCCCGGTACGTAGTTGCTGGGACACCGGTCTCTTTAAGTCAGAAGCGTAAGCCTGGCTCCTCTCCTTCCTCTTCCCCGGCGGGTAAGAAGGCTTCGCTTTCTTCCTCAGCTCCTCCTTCTGGCTCTGTTGCTCCTTCCCCTCCCGTTTCAGTGCTTGCGCCCCCTGTTCCTGCTATGGAGGTTTCTTTGGCCCCTGCTTCCCTTTCGGTTGCTGCTCTTGCTGGGGTGCGCTCCTCTCTTTCTACTCCCCCTCTTCCTGCTGCTGTCCTTGACTGCTCCTCTCCGTTGTCTCCTCCTCCTCCTCCTCCTCCTCCTCCGGACCCTGCCCGCCCACCTCTGATCTGTTCTCCCGTTTCCTTCCCTCCGTCTTTGCTCAGTTTACCCATGCCCCCTAACCCTGACTTTGCTGACCCTGATCCCGACCCTGATATTCTTTAACGTGCTCTGTTGGTCTTTCGCCTTTGTTTCTTCCTTGTTCTCTGTTTTTGTCCTTTCTCTTCTCGTCGTTGTCCATTCTTCAATGGAACGTTCGAGGTTATTACGCCAATTTCCTCGAACTCCAACTTCTGGTTTCGCGGTTTTCGCCCCTTTGTGTCTGTCTCCAGGAGCCGATGCTTGGTGCTTGTCCTGGTCGTTTTCGTGGCTATTCCTTTCTCTCCCCCCCCCCCAGCCATTGCTAGGGCTTCTAATTCTTCTGCTCTCTTGATTCGGGCTGATGTTCCCTTTGTTCCTTTACTTTTTCCTTCGCCTCTCCATTGTTCTGCTGCTCGTATCTTTGTGGGGAAATGGTACACAGTTTGTTCCATTTATCTCCCCCCGAGTGTCCCGCTCTCTCTTCCTGATTTGAAACACCTCCTAGACTCCTTGCCGGAGCCTGTGCTCCTGCTGGGTGACTTCAATTGTCGTCATTCTCTTTGGGGTGACGTTCTGACGAATACCCGGGGTCGCCTCCTTGAGCCGTTTCTCCTCTCTTCTTCCCTGTCTCTTCTGAATTCTGGTGAGCCCACTCATTTGGACTCTCGAACTCGCACCCTTTCTTGTCTTGATCTTTCTCTCTGCTCTTCTTCTCTTTACTTAGATTTCACATGGCAGGTTCTTGATGACCTCCATGGAAGTGATCATTTCCCCATCCTTGTTTCCTTTTTCTCTTTTCGCCCTTCCCTCTCTTTCCCTAGGTGGCAGTTTGCTAAGGCGGACTGGACCCTATTTTCCCTCAGTGCTACTCTCTCTGACCTCTCCCTTCTGCCCCTCTCTCGCGCTCTCCTCCTTTTTCATGACACTGTCTTCGACGCTGCCCTCCGCTCTATTCCTCGCTCTTCCTCTCGGGGTCCACGGAAGTGCGTTCCCTGGTGGAATGCGGACTGTGCTCGGGCTGTCCGCTGTAAGCGTGCAGCCTGGAAGAAGCACCGCCGTAGGCAGACGACCGATTCTTTTCTTTTCTTTCGGAAAGCGAGTGCGGTGGCCCGTAGGGCCATCCGTACGGCTAAACGTGAATGTTGGGCATCTTATGTCTCGACAATTACGTCCGAAACCCCTCTGGCCCAGATCTGGAAGCGTATCCGCAAGATAGCAGGTAAGTTCGTTCCCGATGTTTCACCGGTCCTTCACCTCCATGATACTCTTGTGGCGGACCCGTTGCAGGTCGCTTCCGAACTGGGTTCCCACTTTTCTTCTGTTAGCTCTGGTCTTCATCTTCCCCAATCTTTCCTTCTTCGTAAACCTGTCCTTGAGTCTCGTCCTTTAGATTTCTGCACTCATCTTCAGCTTCCCTATAATGATCCCTTCTCTCTCTCTGAACTTCGTTCTGCCCTGGCCCTCTGCGGTTCTACGGCGGCGGGCTCCGATGGTATTCATTATGAGATGCTTCGCCATCTCCCTCCGAGCACGTCTCAGTATTTACTGAGTCTGTATAATCGGATCTGGGAGTCGTCGTCAGTCCCTGAGGACTGGCTCGATGCCGTTGTCCTCCCTGTTCGCAAACCGGGGTATCTGGGTACTTCCCCTAAGGACTTTCGCCCTATTGCTCTCACAAGTTGTGTCTGCAAACTCTTTGAACGTATGGTTAACGTTCGTCTGATGTGGTTCCTGGAACACCATCACCTCCTCTCCCCTTCTCAATTTGGTTTCCGCAAGTGCCGCAGCACGACAGATGTCCTGGTGAACTTGGAGGTCTATATACGTACTGCTTTTGCTGCGAAGACCTCCGTTGTTGCCGTCCTTTTTGACCTAGAAAAGGCTTACGACACCACTTGGCGTTATCATATCCTATCTCAACTTCATTCTTTTGGCCTTCGTGGTCATCTCCCTCTCTTTCTCCGCAGCTTCCTCTCTCGTCGTTCCTTTCGGGTGCGCCTTGGTACCGCTCTCTCTCCCTCTTTTCAGCAATACGAAGGTGTGCCCCAGGGTAGTGTTCTGAGCACTACTCTTTTTCTGGTTGCCCTCAATGGTCTTCTTTCCTCTCTTCCTTCTGGTGTCTTCTCCGCTCTCTATGTCGATGATCTTACCCTTTGTTGTCAGGGTGATGATTCGCCTCTCCTTCAACGCCGGCTTCAACTTGCGATTGATGCCGTGTCGTTTTGGGCCACAGGTCATGGCTTCAAGTTCTCTACTTCTAAGACTTGTGCCATGACTTTTACGCGGAAACGGGTTGTTCTTCGTCCCTCTTTGTCACTTTATGGTCATCCCCTTGAATACAAAGATTCCGCGAAGCTTTTGGGGTTATTCCTTGACACTCGTTTGTCTTGGTCTCCCCATATCTCTTACCTCCGTGTTGAGTGCTCTAAGTCCCTTACCCTCCTTCGGGTCTTGTCCCATACTTCTTGGGGGGCAGATAGGCGCACTCTCCTTGCTTTACATTCCTCTCTCGTCCTGTCTAAGCTCGATTATGGTTGCCCTGCTTACTCGTCTGCTTCTCCTTCTACTCTTCGCCGTCTTGATGCTTTGCACCATACTGGGTTGCGCCTCAGTTCTGGTGCCTTTCGTTCGACACCCGTCCTTAGCTTGTATGTTGGCACTGGCTTCCTGTCTCTCCAGGACCGCCGTGATCGCTACTGTCTTCGCTATCTTGCGCGGTCCTTGCAACATCCTTCCTCTCGTCTCTGTCGTGCTTTAACTTTTACCCCTCCTGCGGTTCCTGTTCCTCTTCACCACCTCCCTCTTTCTGTCCGGTTATCTAGCCTACAGGATTCTCTTTCCGTTCGTATTTCTGATGTTTCTCCTCGTGTTGTTCCTTCTTTGCCCCCGTGGAGGGTCCCTCTTCCGCGGTTTTGTACATCCTTGACTCGTATCACTAAAGCTTTTACCCCTCCTACAGTTCTAAAACGCCTTTTCCTCGAGCACTTTTCTTCTCACTCCCGCTCCGTTTCTGTCTTCACCGATGGGTCTAAGTCAGCGGACGGTGTTGGCTACTCTGTTGTTTTTCCTGATCGCACTTATATGTGTCGCTTGCCTCCGGAGACTAGCATCTTTACAGCGGAACTTTATGCTATTCTCTATGCTCTTCGTCTCCTGCTTTCTCGTTGTCAGTCTTCCTTTGTGGTTGTTGTTGACTCTCGTAGTGCCCTCATGGCTCTCGGGTGCTTTAATCCAGTTCATCCGGTAGTTGTCGAGATCCAGCATTGGCTGTTTCTCGTTCACAGTAAATTTAAGTCGGTTGAGTTTTGTTGGGTTCCCAGCCATATTGGCGTGTCTTTAAATGAGCGTGCGGATGCTGCCGCTAAGGAAGCTGTCCGCTCTTGTCCCATCTCTCGTAAAGGCATTCCGTATTCCGACTTTTACCCGGTTATCCATTCCTCAGTCCTTACCCGTTGGCAGGCTTCTTGGTTGTCTGTTACTGGTAACAAGCTACGTACTCTTAAATGTTGTGTTTCCTCGTGGCCGTCCTCCTTCCACCGTAACCGGCGGTGGGAAACAGCTCTAGCGAGGTTGCGTATTGGCCATACTCGCTTAACCCATGGTCACTTGATGGAGCGCCGCCCTGCTCCTTATTGTCCTAGTTGCATTGTCCCTCTTACGGTCGTGCATGTCCTTCTTGAATGTCCTGACTTCCAGGACGAGCGTGTGTCTTGCTTTCCGACCGCCCCTCGCGGTCACCTGTCCCTCGATAGAATTCTTGGTGACTCGGATACTTTTGATATCGTTCGCCTTATGCGTTTTTGTTCTCGTATTGGCATCCTTGGTGATATTTAGCGCCCTCTGATTATTTTGCGTATTTGATGGTGCTACATAGCCTTCCCGGTTTGGTGCCTTCTTTTGATAATTACTTACTTACTTAATTTTTTTTGTCACAGGTTTGCTGTTTAATGTTCTAGTAGCTTTGCTAGTTGATTATGACCTTAGTTGCGTTTGCAGTAGGATAAGATAAAGTTGATTATGGAGGCTGTGTCACTTGGTGTGTGTTCCACTCTACACTCTTATTTATAAAAGTATTAGGAATTTTTCCTTATATATATAGTCCAGAACTCCCCCAATATCTAGGGAGCTCACACAGTCCGGCAGTGGTTCAGTCTGACACCACTCACCACAAGGAGCAGTGTGGTCACTGTGAGGGAATCTAGATTCCCTCAGCTAGTTTTCCTTGTTTCTAGATTAGGCTAGTCGCTCTAGAAACTGAAGCTTTCAAAATAACATATACTTGTGGGGTGTTGAATAAAAGCTTATGTGAAGGACTGTCGGTTGGGACTGGTTAGAAGTCTGTGATTGCTCTGTAGAGAGAATTACATTAATTTTCCTGTTTCTGTGAAATAGGATGAGGTGGATACTTAACTAAAACCGTTAGAGGTGGGGGGGGGGAGAGTGGGGCGAACGTTGCCCCCCCCCCCCAACATGGGAGACAGTATGCCACTGTCTTTTAGGCCTCCCCCTCCTTGTGACGTCACAGGACGCCTGAGGGTGACAGAGGCATGTGATTGGTTTAGGCACCTGTGTTCCAAGCCGAGTTTTTACGCGAAGAGCTGTGATTGGGAGCGGCACGAGGGAGCCGTGCCGGCTCCAGGCTGATTGGTCAAGACAAAGTAGGGAGGTTGTATGGGCATTTTGAGTTACCCTTGCCCGGGAGATAGGAGTCTGAGCAGGGTAGCAAGTGGACGAGGACGTATCTGGGTGGAGGGGTGAAGTTTTCCCCCCTCCACCCCCGTTAATCGCGGACGTTACCATGTTAACTAGCAGGGATGGCACCCCTGCTATCCCTGGTTGTGTCTAGGCCCAATTTTCGTGAAATTCGAGGGCCGACGATTTACGGAAGGAACAGTAAAAAGCTAAAGAGACAGTTGACAGTGTTCACCCATGAGGCACCTGGCAGAGCCTCATGGTGTAACAGGTGGGTCGAGTATCCTGTCTAGTGTTGTATGGACAATGGACAATCGGTGGTATTATGGGCAGTGTAATTGAGTGTGATATTACAGGCCCCTGTTAGATTTTTTGTATTCCACCTGGCGGCGGCCATGTGGTGACGCCGCCGGCTATTGTCACCCCAGTGTAGAGCAAGGCAGGCTCTGGTTTGCTGGAGTTGTGGGCGATTCCTCAACCACGTGTGTATGCCCGGGGGCCACCCCGGCCACATGGCCCGGCTACCCCACCCGCCTGCCCGCGCGCCGTCCACCCACCCAGGCCACCCGCGCGGCCAAACCCCACCCCACCCCGTGCACCAGCTCAGCCGGGTGGGGTGCTATGACGTCATGCGCTACCCGTGGCCACCCCCAGGCCACCCAGCCGCTCGGCCCGGCCCGGCTCGGCCCGCGCGCTGGCTACTACCACCCACCTTCCCCTCTCAGCTCGGGAGGGGCGCTGTGGGCCACGCGGTGGCCACATGCCTTGGCCACTTTCCCGGGACAGCCTAGGACCACATCTTGTCGACGCATGAGGAGCAAGCTAAGTGTTGACAGCTTGTGTGGTAGTGACCTGGAAAATGAGAAAGACGTGAGTACTATTATCATTGTGTACAGTGTGATGAGTACCGGTGGAAATTCCCGGTAAGAGTTGTCTCAGAGCCTCGCCAGGCGAGAGAAGCAGCTGAGTGAAAGCTGTCAGTAGGGTCCAGGTGATTGGTACCTGGAGATAGATGTTATACATGGGACCACACTGTAGTATCATAATGTATATTTAGTAGACTGACTAGAGTATGTAACCGGTCAGTGTAGAGATTTACCATATAAGTGATCCAGCCTGTCGATTCTATATATAATTGTTCAGACTGGATTAATGCCATAGAGTACCGTAAATTATAATCATTAGAGGTAGGCAGGCCAGGTTGCAGGGATGTCAGTGGGGACCCCTGAGGTCTGTGTAGTTAGTTACATTTACCTGATGATATAATTTTCATTGAGTATGTGAATGCCATTTCTGTGTGTTCATTTGCATGCTTCATGTACTGTGTTGTGTGGTGAGTCAGTAGATGTGATTGCTGACTGATTGCCTAATGATGTCATTAGCATGTAGGGTATGCTGACGGCATCATTATGTTGTAGGTTTGTGCAGTGTTGTTATCAGTTTATACGATATTATTGACCCAGGAACTGTGTTGAGGGTTTAAGGGACCTCTAGGATTATTCAGGGGAATTGACAGTGCTTAATGAGAGCAGGCAATTGATGGGTTAATTGCCTTGCTGAGGTAAGTGCGTGTGTTCACAGTAGTCCTTTGCAATGGGTGCAAGATAAGGGGGGCAGTAATATTGGTATACTCTTGTGTGTTGCACAACCGTGTGTCATTATTGTGTGGGCACAGTAATTAGCGAGTTGCAGTAGCCGCAACCATATGTGGGCAGTGCATTTATGATTTTCCATGCCATTGTAGTGTGACCTATGTAACGCTGGGGTTACTTTGTTTCTTTAAGTTGTGTTGAGGACTTAAGGATTCAGTGAGTTAATTAAGTAAGGGGTAATTAACTGGATAAGGGGTGCACACTTAGTATTGTGGAGTGAGTGAGGGCTGTTATGAGAGAGAACAGCATTGAGCTTGAGTGAGATACGTCTCGGGAGCAATTAATTGTCCGTGTGACAACTAATTGACCACTCTAGCTAATTATGTAATTAGCCTTCTCATCATTAATTCACGTAGTGGGAGAGGATCTGTCAGAGGCTGTCAGTATTTGTGTTAACGTAATTTGCTCGAGACTAATTACCTTTCTGGGGTATAGCAATTAGTGGCTCAGGTTAATTAGCGGAGTAATTAACATTGGAGAGCTCCGATGACTCGGTAAAGCGAGGTCAGGGAGCTAGCATAAATTAATCATATCCTGTCTGAGGACAGTGGATTAGTCGCACATCTTGTTAATTAGGGGTAATTAACTCCTTTCCCGTGAATTCACAGTGTTTGATGAGACCTGCTTAGGCAGTGCGGAGTGAGACGTATTTATGGATGATTAATTATCGGTCCTGGTGACAGTTAATTGCTCAGAATTAATTAGGGGATTAATTAGGGTAATTAACACTCACTAGTAAATTTTTTTACACAGACTGTTGAGAAGCTACCAAGTTAGGGTAGGCTTAGTTAACGTAACTCAATGGGGATGTAATTAGTGGTCCGTTTGACCTTAATTGAGGATTACTCACTGAATACTTGCAAAGAGTCAAGTGTGATGTAATATAAGTTTGAGTTATTGTTAACAAGAGAGACAAGTGTTAAAGATTAACGTAGAGTTTCATCATGTTGTTGTCTAGGGTGAGACAATTGTTTGTGATTACCGTAGTACTTTGTTGCTGACTGCTGCGATTAGTCAATTAGCGTAATTAATCACTTAAGGCAATTTCTTTTGGTTGTCGTCTGGTGACGAGAGTAGAGTAATCTAGGGATCTGTGGAGCTGTGTCCCAGAATCCCGCCTTGCCTGTCTTTGTTACTGTACTGTTTACAACAGTGCAACTTCTTGTAGGGAGTTGCATAGTGTTCACACTGGGTTGTGATAGGGGGGGGTCACTGTTGGACTACCCGCCTAGTTACGTGGGTCTCTCCTGGGGGGGGGGAGGACCCCTAAGTTTGTGATTATAGTAGCTGTCAGGGAAACCGAGACACTATTGATTGCATACTTGTGTCTTCAGTGGATATCCTTCATTTGTTCAGTTAGTTCATGTTGTCAGCCCGAAGTGTCAGCAAGATGGAGCCTACTGTCACTTCTCGAGGGGCTGTTGAATAGCTGTGTTGCAAATGCCACTTGTTGTACAATAACGTAACGATTCGCTGTGGTGTAACTTAGTCTGTGATATTTTTCTTTCGTTTGCAATATTGCGTCATCAGTGGGCACACCTGTGTTCAGGTTAGTTCAGTATGCAGCCTCACAGCAAGGGTTGCTATTTAGCTGTTTGTTATCGTGCCACTGGATGGACATTAATGTAACGTAAACTCGGTAATGTAGTAGTTAGTCTCTTGTTATTAATAAATTGTTATGTTATAGAAAACGGTCTTTGATGTCAACCCTTCAACCATATTATTCCACCATATTTCTGCATATTATTATATGTTGTTGTGATCTTGAAATGACGGCTGTTTCTGGGAATTCCAATTCCAATTCATAGCGCCACATCAAATATAAATATTTGATTGTGAGAACTCGTCGGTTACCCTTTATTAGTTTTAACGTCCTGGTTAACTAGGAGGAGCCAGCGGCCTATTGTGGACAGGTTTTCACCTCTAGTGGTGGAGGCCTGGCGGTTTGCTCCCGCTTTTCCTTTTTCTATTGGACTCATGCTTAACTGCCGTGAGCAGACTTTAAACTTGTAGTCCACCTCCTAAGGGAGATAGGCGTAGAAAAAAATCTCACAGTCACAATGCGACCCAAACGCCTTAAGGTCAGAGCTACTCCACTTGATGGTCATGCTATTGGGAGAAGCAATATTTTAAAGATCCTGAAGGACGTTATTGGCCTCGAACCCACTGACTTTAGTCAGGAAAATGAAGATATCGTGCTCTTCTTTTCATGTGAAGAGGAGCTAGAAATACTCCTGACTAACGATGCCATTCTTCGTAAAGAGCCCACCACCTACATCCTCACTTCCCACGTCAGTTCCTGGCCGGAAGAACTGTTTTGATCTGCAGGACAAGCCAGTGGATCGCTGACCGACCTCAACATCATATCAAGGACAATATCGAGGACGAAATTCCAAACCTGGCTATATTCAAACTAGAGTTCTGCAACACCGACAAAACATCAATGAAGATTACGTTCACGACCATAGCTGCGGCCACCCAGGCTGCCACACAAGGATTCTACTGCTTCGGCTTAAAAATTCCACCCCACCAAATAAAAAAGGAACGATACCCTGAAATCCAGCAGTGCTTTAAGTGCTACGAGCTCTCCCACCCGACCAATAAGTGTCAGCACCTTGTCCAGAACTGCAGCCTGTGCGCACTAGACCATCACTACTCCATATGCAAGGCAACAGTCCATCGCTGCTTGCTCTGTGATGGCAATCACCCTGCAATTTCCTACCGCTGCCCTCGCAGACAGGAAACCATCAAGGCCCAGGTTGAAGCTAAGAGAAACAACCCTTCTACCTCCTCGACCAGAGCCCTAAGCGTTCAACCCACCACCTTAGCTCTTACTAATCGAGCAGAAGACTTTCCAGTCTTACCAACATGTGGCTCCTCCCAGCAGGCGACACAGCTTTCTCATTGGGGACCTAAGGTCCCACAGGCTCCTTCACAGCCCCCTGCATCACGTGCAGACATTATCCCTGGTCTTATTAGACTTGCGGAAAGGCTAGCAGGACCAGACAACCAGCGCTTTGTCAGTGAACTAAACGCATTATACATGGACAATGGCCTGGCCCCCATCATAGCCACTAGCGTAAATCTCACTGCCTTCTCTACCACTCTGGAGACTGACACCAGGACAACCATGCGGTCAACTACAACACCGACTCCAGAACCGCCCATGACCCGGGCGACACAAACAGAGGCAATTCCTTCTTCAGCTCCCAACACTCCTACCATCACTATCTCAGCAGCCGCGCTAGCAGACGTGCTGTCTACAAACGATAACAGCACCACCAGCGCTCCTGAAATAGCTACAACCACCAATCAACGACACCTAAGCCTACCTAAGGCTGCAAAGTGAAAGACAAAAACGCCCACTACGGAGGTTACGGACTCCTCAGACGAGGAAATTGTAGCGAGTAATCCTTATACTCGCTCCATTATCTCATTATCTTAATGGCATAACTAATTACACAAGCTATAATCCTATCTCTATTTACAGGTAACGGTTTTTCCACCCTCCTATCTTACTGTGAGTTGTAGTCACCCTATTTAAGCAAGCGATTTAAGAATAGCAAACCAGTACAATCTCCAATCAAGAATGTAGTACTCGGCGTGGGCAGTTCTACTCGACCCAAGACGCTACAGCTTCGACACAGAGCAGACAGCAGACTACGACTGCATCCAGCTACAATGCTCTCGCTCCCCGAGTTCAGACACTCGCAATTCCCAATCGAGCTGCCACGCTCTCCCGCATAGAGCTCCACGACTCCGGCCTCACTCAGCTCTCTGCTCTGCTCCAGGCTTCGTCTCAACGTCTATGTTACGGCCCTACTGGAACGCAACCGGGTTCTTCTCTGATGGTAGTAATGTTTGGGAATCCGGCCCCAAGTTAGTAGAGGCTTTCAAGGGGTGTGTTCCGTAACGCAAATTAAATTAAAGGGGGAGGGATACAAATGTTCCAGTTTTTCTGATATATTTACCACCACCATATATAAATAAATAACAGTCGCACGCAGGGATTATTACTACACTTATGTACAGTTGCGTCTTCCTCCGAAGACACTCGATGCTCAACGATGCTCACTGTGGGTAGCCCTGGTTCCTTCTTCCATGGCCCACGATGAATCCACTATGACTATGATGAATCTACCCTGGCCACAGGCCAGCCAAAACACAGTCCCACTGGGTGCTTCGTCGTGGAGGCCTTCAACCACAATCCAGCCTGTAGCTGGCAGGTATCGATCAACTCCGCTGTATAGGCCACTCCACGACCGATACTTAGGGTTGCGAGCCCTAGCCAGGAGCCTCGTGTGACTCGCTGGTCACTCTCCTCATACAGCACCCCAGTGGGTGGTCTCTTCCACCAGCCAACCCCGGATAAGGCGATTCCCAACACTGCCACTCCTCAGGCAGGCTATTACACTCAACAGAGTTTGTCCAGGGATGGCTCACAGCGTCTTCAAAACAGACTGATGAGGAGACCTTGGCTGCCTTGGGTAGACTGATCCATCGTCCAACATAGCAGTCCCAGGTCGACTCTGCAATCAGACACGTCATTAATACTGGGACGCTTCACTCACAAGCTTAGACAGAAATGTCCACCTCTTCACTCCATAGATGGCGTTGCTGTCTAAGCGCCACCTCACCAGAGGTCAGCAACGGCTATTCCACGAGTCAATTAAGATGGGAATCCAGCACGTATTGCCGGCGTCTCTCGTCATCACTAGATGGCGTCATCCATTTGGAGGGGGTTTCGGGAGCGGATTCACAGATGGCGTTGTCGTCACTGCTCTGTGCTCCGACGATGGACTCGGGTCCGTAACAGTCTACGACACGGCTGTATCCAGGACTACTAAATAAATATGAAACTCACTAAACACTGTGTATCTAATCAACCCAACAACATAACTTAATTGTACGTTACATTGGTGACCCCCAGAGTGTTGCGAGGATACCCAGCCATGACTGACTACAATATATGAACTCTCACTGGACCTCTACTGCTACTGCTGCATGGTGTGGACCACTGCCACCTGTCATGGAACGCTGCCACCAACCTCACTACAGTTATGATTTTCACCACGATCATCTCTGCATTTTCATCAACTTCAGCTTGCTGCACCGAGAACGTTACTTACTCATCTGACAGTTTAATCAGCCACTACATCATGTGGGATCTACAGCCTGGCCTGCCGACTCTCCGTCGCTGCCAAGGCACTGCTTGTTCTACAGGGACTCCCACGACAGCTGCTCTGTCATCAGATTCATCTACACGTTTACTGCATTCTGATACTCTGCTGACTCAAGTACCTTGCACAGTACAGGACTTACAGCTTGCATTTCCAACTCTTCGTCGCCTCCAGGACAATTCAGCTCTAGCAGTGATTCCCTCGTTGTCCTGCCTACGTGCCTACATTACCTCCTAATGTCCTGGTGCCCGAGCCCATCCGCCCCGGATCTAAATGCTCCACCAGGGACCCAAGGACGCAACAATCATGCACATTTTTCTCTCCTGCTACACCGACCTTGTCCACACACTGCCTGCATCTTGTGGTACTGGACTACATGTTCCACCACGACCCAGGAAACAGTAGCCTCGTATTTTTTGTTGTATTGCTTTTCTTCCATTCCCTGGCAGGGGGAGTCTTGTAGCGAGTAATCCTTATACTCGTTCCATTGTCTCATTATCTTAATGGCATAACAAATTACACAAGCTATAATCCTATCCCTATTTACAGGTAACGGTTTTTCCACCCTCCTATCTTACTGTGAGGTGTAGTCACCCTATTTAAGCAAGCGATTTGAGAATAGCAAACCAGTACAATCTCCAATCAAGAATGTAGTACTCGGCGTGGACAGTTCTACTCGACCCAAGACGCTACAGCTTCGACACAGAGCAGACAGCATACTACGACCGCATCCAGCTACAACGCTCTCGCTCCCCGAGTTCAGACACTCGTAATTCCCAACCGAGCCGCCACTCTCTCCCGCATAGAGCTCCATGACTCCGGCCTCACTCAGCTCTCTGCTCTGCTCCAGGCTTCGTCTCAACGTCTACGACACTGCTGTATCCAGGACTACTAAATAAATATGAAACTCACTAAACACTGTGTATCTAATCAACCCAACAACGTAACAATCGTACATTACAAAATCATAGTAGGAGCTCCACCGCCGCATCACAAATACGACACCTACACAGTTCAAGACTTCCTCATGGAGGCTACGTCACCAAACTCCAACGACAGCACTGTTCAGCCAAAGTCGCAGGCAAAGAAAAAACGGAAAACCTAGTGGTCCACACTAATCCGACCAGCTCCATAACTGGTATAGCCAGCCCACAGGCTGAAAACCATCATGAAGACCCCCATCCATCGCCAGATCTCTAGTATCAGCAGATAATGGCTCCAAAGAGCCTCCACTTACGGACTCACCATAGCTCGTGCTACTGGAACTTATTGTTCTGAGTAACGAATCTTAAACAACAACTAGGAAGCTATGACTGCTAATATAATATTAGTCAGTGCGGTGTATTTCCTGTGATAAAGGTATCTGAAGACCAACACGTGTTTACACTTTGGCATTCTTCCAAGAAAGGGAGTGGGAAATGAATGGATATCGAGGGCACTTGGTGTCAATTGCCGGCTGGAAAGATATTGCAAATCAAATGCAATATCTTTCATAGACAACTGGGAACACTTCTATGGAAGAAATGAAATGTATGCTCGTGATGGGGTGCATCTATCGAGAGCTGGGGTTGTTGCTGTTGCGAACTCGCTAGAAGAAGTGGTTAGAGGTGTTTGTTTGGGTTTAAACTGTTAGTAGATAGAGGTATGGGAATTGATTTGGAGGAAGGAGGTAATAAAAGTATGTGTTTGTGGGAGAAAGGAATTGGCAAAACGATCAGGGAAAGAGAAGGTCCGCAAAATAACAATTCACTTAGGGTATATTACACTAACAGTAGAAGTCTAAGAAATAAAATTAACGAATTAAATGCTCTTGTCTGCACAGAAAAAATAGATATTATTGCACTTACCGAAACGTGGATGAATGTAGAAAATAGAGAACTATTAGCTGAATATCAAATATATGGATTTAAACTATTTCACACAGATAGATATATTAGACGAGGAGGTGGAGTAGCGATATATGTTAGGGACAATTTGAAATGTAGTCTCAAAGAGGGAATCAAAACAGAGCCACACACAGAAACTATTTGGATTGAATTAAACGAAAAAGCTAATAATATTATAATAGGAGTAATATATAGGCCACCAAATTTAGACAGAATGGAAGCAAAGCATCTATGGGATGAAATATCTAGAGCATCTAGATCTAACAGTATTTATGTCATGGGTGACTTTAATTTTAGCGGAATAAACTGGTTGAACAAAACAGGGAATAGTGAAGCAGAAGATTTTCTAGAATTAATTGACGATTGCTTTCTTACGCAACACATTAAGGAACCAACACGGGAAAATAATATTTTAGATTTAGTGTTAACTAACAGGGAAACGCAAATTAATGACATCGAAATAGGGAGTGAGCTAGGGAGCAGTGATCACAAAGAAATCAGATTTAGCATAGAATGGAATAGACCAGTAGGAGAAAATTCTGTTAAAGTGCCAGATTTTCGAAAAGCTGATTTTAATAGCCTAAGAAATTTTTTGGGTCAAATTGATTGGAAAGGCTTGGGTATGGGGTGTGGGCCGGTCTTGGAGCGAGACATGAACCCAGCGATAGGTGACTTAAATGGGGATTTCGATGTGGATTCAATATATAACTTATTTAAGAATATTCTAAACAAAGCACAGGAACGTAGTATACCATACAAATTGAATAGATCGTATACTAATGACCCAAAGTGGATAACAAAGAATTTGAAGAACCTTATAGGTAAAAAGAGACCTTGGTACAAAAGGATTAAAAATGGGGAGGTCACTTTAGAACAGGAATTCGTACAACTGGTTAGAAATGTTAAAAAGAGATAAGGAAAGCAAAAAGAAACTATGAAGTTCGCATAGCAGGGCAAGCAAAGACAAATCCTAAAGGGTTTTTTCAGTTATATCGTACTAAGACTAGGGAAAGGATAGGTCCATTAAAAACTGAGACAGGTCAAATAACAGATAGTGATGAAGAGATGAGTAGTATTTTTAATAAATATTTTGTATCTGTATTTACTAAAGAGGAACTTAACAATATGCCTTCAGCCGAACAAGTCTATGTGGGTGGGGACGAGGACAGGTTGACGAGTTTAGCAGTTACCAGGGAGGATGTTCTTAAACAAATAGTAAAACTCAAACCAAACAAATCCCCAGGGCCGGATGAAGTGTTTGCTAGGGTGCTTAAAGAATGCAAAGAGGAGCTTTGTGACCCACTGTCAACCATATTTAATAAATCAATAGAGTCAGGCAGAGTGCCAGAGTTTTGGAAAGTTGCTAATGTGATACCAGTTTTTAAGAAAGGAGATAGATCACTTGCGTCTAACTATCGACCAATTAGCCTAACGTCTATTGTGGGAAAGTTACTCGAATCTATAATAGCAAATAAAATTCGTCTTCATCTTGAAAAACATAAATTAATAATTGAGTCGCAACATGGTTTTATAAATGGCCGTTCATGTTTAACAAATTTGTTATCTTTTTATTCTAGCATTGTTGAGGCAGTTGATAGTGGTAAGGATTGCGATGTTGTATACCTTGACTTTAGCAAAGCTTTTGATACAGTGCCACATGAAAGACTGATTAAAAAAATAGAGTCTCATGGTATTGGGGGTGCTATATTAAGCTGGATTAGGGCATGGCTATACCAAAGGAAACAGAGAGTTAGTATAAATGGAATCAAGTCAGAGTGGGAAAATGTTGTAAGTGGAGTGCCTCAAGGCTCTGTCCTGGGACCTCTGTTGTTTATAATATATATAAATGATTTAGATTCAGGTTTGAGTAGCAACATTTGCAAATTTGCCGATGATACGAAAATCGGTAGGGAAATTAATTCGGAGGAGGACTCACTATCACTTCAAGTTGATCTAGATAGGGTTTTGAAATGGTCAAAGGATTGGCAGATGCAGTTTAATGCTGATAAATGTAAAGTTCTGAGGTTAGGTAATGATGATAGAGTTACAAGATACGAGCTAGATGGTGTTGTGATTGCGAAGTCGGATTGCGAAAGGGATCTGGGAGTTATGATTAGTAAGAATTTAAAACAAAAGGATCAATGCATAAATGTTCGTAATAAGGCAAATCGGACACTTGGATTTATTAATCGCAGCGTTAGTAACAAGACACCTGGTGTGGTTCTCAAGCTATATCTTGCTCTAGTTAGGCCCCATTTAGATTATGCAGTTCAGTTTTGGTCGCCATATTATAGAATGGATATAAATTCACTTGAACGTGTCCAGCGTAGGATGACTAAGTTAATTCCCCAAATTAGAAATCTTTCATATGAAGAAAGATTAACAAAGCTTAAGTTGCATTCACTGGAAAGGCGAAGAGTTAGGGGTGACATGATAGAGGTTTACAAGTGGATGAATGGACATAACCGGGGGGATATTAATAGGGTATTAAAAGTATCAACACAGGACAGAACACGAAACAATGGATATAAATTGGATAAGTTTAGATTTAGGAAAGACTTGGGTAAATACTGGTTCAGTAACAGGGTTGTTGATTTGTGGAACCAATTCCCGCGTAACATTGTGGAGGTGGGGTCCCTCGATTGTTTCAAGCACGGGTTGGACAAGTATATGAGTGGGATTGGGTGGTTATAGAATAGGAGCTGCCTCGTATGGGCCAATAGGCCTTCTGCAGTTACCTTTGTTCTTATGTTCTTATGTTCTTATGTACACTGTAAAAAAAGCGATCTGGCGTCGACGGTGGTGGGCGCTTCTCTTCCAGAAGAATTTCCCCCAAATTAGAAACCTGTCATATGAAGAAAGATTAACAACGCTTAATTGCATTTACTGGAAAGACGAAGAGTTAGGGGTGACATGATAGAGGTTTACAAGTGGATGAATGGACATAACAGAAGGGATATTAAAAGTATCAAAACAAGACAGAACACGAAACAATGGGCATAAACTGGATATGTTCAGATTTCAGAAAGACCTAGGGGTAAATACTGGTTCCGTAATAGGTTTTTGATTTGTGGAACCAGTTGCCACGTTGCTTGGTGGAGGTGGGGTCCCTTGATTGTTTCAAGCGTGGGTTGGACATGTATATGAGTGGAATTGGGTGGGTATAAATAGGAACTGTCTCGTATGGGTCAATAGGCCTTCTGCAGTTACATAAGAACATAAGAACAAAGGTAACTGCAGAAAGCCTATTGGCCAATACGAGGCAGCTCCTACTTATACCCACCCAATCCCACAGATATACATGTCCAACCCCCGCTTGAAACAATCGAGGAACCCCACCTCGACTACGTTTCGTGGTAATTGGTTCCACAAACCAACAACCCTGTTACCAAACCAGTATTTACCCAAGTCATTCCTAAACCTAAACTTATCCAATTTATACCCGTTGTTTCGCGTTCTGTCTTGTGTTGATAGTTTTAATACTCCATTAATATCCCCTTTGTTATGTCCATTCATCCACTTGTAAACCTCTATCATGTCACCCCTAACTCTTTTTTTTCCTTTCCAGTGAATGAAATTTAAGCTTTGTTAATCTTTCTTCATATGAAAGATTTCTAATTTGGGGAATTAACTTTGTCATCCTATGCTGGACACGTTCAAGTGAATTTATATCAATTCTATAGTACGACGACCAACACTGAACTGCATAATCTAAATGGGGCTTTACCGGAGCATGATATAGCTGAGGAACCACACCCGATGTCTTGTTACTAACGCTTCGGTTAATAAATCCCAGTGTCCTATTTGCCTCATTAAGTACATTCATGCATTGATCCTTTGGTTTTAAATCCTTATATAATCATAACTCCCAGATCACTTTTGCAATCCGATTTTGCAATCTCACCGGTTTTGGTGATGTTAGTTATAATTCAAAACAGTAGTTGTAATTGTTAATTTAAATTATATTAAAGGGTAATGTAAACTGACATAATCTGATTACCAAAAGTGATTGGTAATCTCTTTACTATTTGAGTTAGTAAATAGAATAATCCCTGTATGGTTAACAAATGCACTCCATCTTAGCTATCTAGGAGTTTCCTTTAACAGGATAAGCTTTGGATGGTCATCCGCTAGTTAACTGGTTAACTGAGTTTTGGTTTAATTCTCATGCCGATGAATAAAATATCTGTTAAGATTAAGGTATTTTGTAGGATTAAATATTACTTAAATTAGGTGCATAATCTTTCGAGCACATGCTCTTTTGTAGTATATGCATTTTAACTAGTCGGTCATGTAACCGATAACCAAGTAGGGTATAATTGGGTCAATAAACGCTCTGTGTAACACTCGTTCGTTTCTCTTCCAGTCCAATTATATCAATATCAAAACTAATAACGTTCATTAATTTTCAGCAAGCAAAAAGTTCTTGAGCCTAAGTTCTTACTTGAATTTCGCAATTTCCCACACGACAGTTCACCCAGTGAGCCAACTCCACGCTGACTTTGTCTCCTGTAGCACAGAGCATCATCTTCACTCACCAAACACCACTCCACAGTGAGCATTTGAATTAAATCATGGAATTCAAAATGAATTGTGACAGATCCAGCAATGCTGCTCAGTGTAGGAAAAGAAAATTTATACTCAATACAAGTTCCGAAAGTGACGGCGAGTGGAATCGTGTGACTAAGGCAAACAGGACAAGCCACTCCATGACAACCCATCTTCCGACAAACACTCCAGCTTCTCCAGTTCTTCCAGCTCCTCAGACTAAATCTGCACTGCCAGTCTTCAAAGTCCAGCATATCGAAGGTAAGTCTTCCTACGCTACTGTAGTAGACATCGAAAGAGAGTACCCCCAGCTCCAGATCAGAGCAAAACCAAATCTCAGAGGAGAATATATTCTGAGTCCCAAAGACGAGTCAGCTGCAACGATTCTGAAAAATTACACAAAATATGAGGAACTCAAACCAGAGCATAAAAATACGAAAAATCATTGTCCTCCACTATCCCTTGCATATGGCTCTTGACCATCTCGAAAAGGTGAACTATGTGGTGTCAGCAGAAAGATGCCAGGTAAGAACCACAAAACAGGAAACCCGACATGTCCTTCTCACAGTAAGAGGACGGATCCAGGAGCCACTTGACCTTGGAATCTGGGGCGTGTTCCAACACAGGCCTTACACTCCAGAGCCCCTAAGATGCTTTAGATGTCGGAGATTTGGGCATCACAAAGATGGCTGCAAACGTCCAGTGAGGTGCGGAGTCTGCAACCAGCCCCATGACACAAAAATATGCATTTATAAACACAAGGCAAACCACCCTGTCCAAGCAAAGTGCCCAAATTCCTCCAAGGCACATCACGCCTGGAACTTGAAATGCCCTGAACGGCTCAAAAGGCTTCAAACGAACCCCACCACGCCTACAGGGGAGCCGAAGCCCCCACTATAACTTATACCAGCTCCCTTGCCCACTAAAACCGTGTGGGGTCTACCTATTCAGGTAGAGGGGGGCACACGGCCCTTCACCATCGGCCATGGTGAAGGGTGTGAAGGCCTCCGTACACGACAAAAAGATAGCTGGGGGCCACAAGAAACATATTCAAAGCAGTCACCCTCCCATTGCATCCGGTAAGCACACTGGGGGCAATAAGAGTAAGAGTAACAGTTCCAGTGTCAAAGTGACCACTGAGAAGGGTCAAAAAGTAACCAGGCCCCAAACCTGCACAGCATTAAATAGTGCTCTCGCACAACTGGACGCTCTCTGGCCAATGCTCAAATCTTTGGTCACCGAATTGATCGAAAGTCTGCTGTCATTACACGGTATCAAGCAAACCACAAAGACTCGGAAGACAATTGAGCACAAGCTCAAGAAATTCGAAAATATAATATCCTCACCTTGAAGAACGCAGGGCAGGAGACACCCCCCTAAAAAACAGATTTCCGACGAGTCCAGCTCGTCGGAAAGCGACATTAATGAATCAATTTCAGGTCCACTAAGAACCTATACACAAATTGCAACTTCCATGGCGTGTTCATCAGACTCCATGGATACCACGGTATTATCAGCAAATTCCAAGAACCAAGAGATCTAAAGATCTTGCAATGGAATACGCAAGGGCTGTGAACAAAATTGCAACACTTGCAATGCATAGCAGCAACCAAAGGCATAGACGTCCTGATATTACAGGAGAGCTTGCTTCGAGCCGGATTAGAACCTAAAATCTCAGGCTATCGAGGCTTCTTCCTTCCATGGATCAACGGGCAATCCAGGGGATGTGCAATCTATGTAAAATGTGACCTAATCTTTAAGTCCATAACCAGCCCACCCGATTGTGGAGCAGGGACAGAGGTAATGGGAGTAACCATTGAGCTAAGACACGACAAACTTGAAGTAATTAATGTGTGCAGGTCTCCACATGCCGAAATGGATCTCTCTGTGTTATTTGGACATGCAACAATATCAAACACAATCATTTGTGGAGATTTTAATGCCCATCATCGATTGGCACTGGGCTCGAACACAACAACCTCATTCAACAGTATTCCCACATGTGTAGGGATCCACACGAATCTTACTTTATATCCAGTTTTTTCTAATTTCTTAACATTCTCTCTACACTCCATCACAATTCTCTGGTATACTGGTCATCTGCTATTTAAAGAATCTAACGCTCCTCTGCTGTCAATGAAGAAACAGACATTTTTACCACATTTGACTACTTCCTGTAATCCTGATAATACACCTTGGAGTTCAGCCTGCGTTGAAGAGACATTGTCAGTTAAGCGGCGTCCAATAACAGTATCTACAGTGCCGATGTCAGTGTACTCCCTGATCAAGACTCCACATCCTGCCTTCCCATCCCTAGCTACTGACCCATCACAATATACATGTAGAGTGTTTTCTGTAGGTAATTTTCTAATTATACAATCATATGTTGCCCTCAGCTCTCCACATATGTCAGACCAATCCTAGAGTATACGGCTCCAGCATGGTCCATATCTAGTCAAGCATAAGACCTAAACTGGAAATAGTTCAAAGGTTTGCCACCAGACTAATACCCGAGCTGAAAGGTATGAGCTACGAGGAGAGACTATGCGAACTAAACCTTGCGTCACTGGGAGACAGAAGAGTTAGAGGGGACATGATCACCACATACAAGATTCTCAGAGGAATTGATAGGGTAGATAAAGACAGACTATTTAAGACAAGGAGCACATGCACTAGGGGACACATGTGGAAATTGAGTGCCCAAATGAGCCTCAGAGACATTAGAAAGAACTTTTTCAGTGTCAGAGTAGTAGACAAAATGGAATGCATTAGGAAGTGATGTGGTGGAGGCTGACTCTATACACAGCTTCAAGTGTAGATATGATAGAGCCAGTAGGCTCAGGAACCTCTACATTAGTTGATTGATAGTTGAGAGGTGGGACCGAAGAGCCAGAGGTCATCCCCCGATAGCACAAATAGGTACGTACACCTTAGGCTTATATCAAGATCCCCCTCAAGATCGACCTACTGACTCTCCCCAGGATGTCACCCCACAACAGTTGCCTAACTCCCGGGTACCTATTTACTGCTTGGTAACCAGAGGAATTACGTGAAAAAAGTGCCAAACTATTTGTATCTAGGGAAACGATCCCGGGATTCCCGATTATGAGTCGAAAGGGAAGCCAACTGTACCACGAGGCCCATGTGGGTTATTGGGTTCTAGACGAGTGGAATAGACAGGTAACACTACTGAAGTAAACAGTTGATCCCAGTGGCCAAAATATGCATGAGTAACGTAACATCAACGTTGAATTAACGCTACTCATGCATATTTGGGTAACTAATTTCAAAGTTATGTGTTAGGTACAACGACGAGAGAGGCCAATAGGTCTGCTGCAATGTTTCCTAATTCTTATGTTCTAATGCTTTATACGATTTTGTACACCTTAGTTACACTGCAGATCAAAGGTTCAATTCCTCGCAAAAATGCAGAAGAATATGCACACAAAAGTCCTCCCAGTTCTACTTATTAAACGCCAACCTTCTCCTGTACCCCCCCTCCCCTACAGCACACACATACACAAAAACAGGAGTTCGATCCGGAAGGCACAAATAGGTGAACATTCCATTGGCCCTGTTCGATTCCCAGCCGAAAAAAATTAAGGTGGAATTATTTTTTTTGTATCACATAACCTTGAGCATTACGGGCGGAGGCTCTTGCATCTATTTTATTTGCATAATATTACACACCAGTTCACTCGCACAGCTGTGAATTCGAACAGCTGGGAAGGGGGCTGGTGGCTGAGTGGACAGCACTCTACACTCGTAGACATAGGGACCGGGGTTCGATACCTGGCACCGCCGGAAAAATAAATGGGCAGAGTTTCCTTTACTCTGATGCACTTGTTACCTTGCAGCAAACAGGTACCTGGGAGTTAGACAGCTGCTACGGGCTGCTTCCTCTGTATGTGTGTGTGTGTGTACTCACCTATTTGTACTCACCTATTTGTGCTTGTGAGGATTGAGCTTTGGCTCTTTGGTCCCGCCTCTCAAGTGTCAATCAACTGGTGTACAGATTCCTGAGCCTACTGGGCTCTATCATATCTACATTTGAAACTGTGTATGGAGTCAGCCTCCACCACATCACTGCCTAATTCATTCCATCCATTAACTACTTTGACACTGAAAAAGTTCCTTCTAACGTCTCTGTGGCTCATGTGGGTACTCAGTCCCACAAGTGTTGAATAGTTTATCCTTGTTTACCCGGTCGATTCCTCTGAGGATTTCGTAGGTTGTGATCATGTCTCCCCTTACTCTTCTGTCTTCCAGCGTCGTAAGGTGCATTTCCCGCAGCCTTTCCTCGTAACTCACGCCTCTTAGTTCTGGGACTAGTCTAGTGGCATACCTTTGGACTTTTTCCAGCTTCGTCTGGTGCTTGACAAGGTACGGGCTCTATGCTGGGGCCGCATACTCCAGGATTGGTCTTACATATGTGGTGTACAAGATTCTGAATGATTCCTCACACAGGTTCCTGAACGCTGTTCTGATATTAGCCAGCCTCGCATATGCCGCAGACGTTATTCTCTTTATGTGGGCTTCAAGATACAGGTTTGGTGTGATATCAACTCCTAGATCTTTCTCTCTGTCCGTTTCATTAAGTACTTCATCTCCTATTCTGTATCCTGTGTCTGGCCTCCTGTTTCCACTGCCTAGTTTCATTACTTTTGCATTTACTCGGGTTGAACTTCAACAACCATTTGTTGGACCATTCACTCAGTCTGTCTAGGTCATCTTGTAGCCCCCTACTATGGTCCTCAGTTTCATTCCTCCTAATAATTTTTGCATCATCGGTAAACATTGAGAGAAACGATTCTATACTCTCTGGGAGATCATTTACATATATCAGAAACAGTATAGGTCCAAGTACTGACCCCGGCGGGACTCCACTCGTAACATCTCGCCAATCTGAGACCTCACCCCTCACACTCACGCATTGTCTCCTGTTGCTTAGGTACTCCTTTATCCAATGGAGTACCTTCCCTTTCACTCCAGCCTGCATCTCCAGCTTTTTCACTAGCCTCTTGTGTTGCACTTTATCAAAGGCTTTCTGACAATCCAAAAATATGCAGTCTCCCCACCCTTCTCTGTCTTGCCTTATTTTTGTTGCCTGGTCATAGAATTCAAGTAACCTTGTGAGGCAGGACCTGCCATCCCTGAACCCATGTTGATGCTGTGTTTACAAAGTTCTTTCGCTCCAGGTGTTCCACTAGCTTTCTTCGCATAATCTTCTCCATCAGCTTGCATAGTATGCAGGTTAGGGACACTGGCCTGTAATTCAGTGCCTCTTGTCTATCCCCTTTTTTGTATATCGGGACTACGTTAGCTGCTTTCCAAATTCTGGCAATTCCCCTGTTGCCAGTGATTTGTTATACACTATGGAGAGTGGTAGGCACAGTTCTTTTGCTCCTTCCTTTAGTATCCAAGGGGAGATTCCATCTGGGCCTATAGCCTTTGTCACATCCAACTCTAGTAAACACTTCCTTACTTGCCCACTGGTAATCTCAAACTCTTCCAGTCGTTCCTGGTTAGCTATTCCCTCTCTTATCTCTGGGATTTCTCCTTGCTCTAAGGTGAACATCTCCTGGAATTTCTTATTCAGTTCCTCACACACTTCCTTGTCGTTTGAAGTGAATCCTTCTGCCCCTATCCTTAATTTCATAACCTGTTCCTTTAATGTCGTTTTCTCCTGATGTGGCTATGCAGCAATTTAGGCTGAGTCTTTGCCTTGCTTGCGATGTCATTTTCGTATTGTCTCTTTGCCTCTCTTCTAATCCTGACATATTCATTTCTGGCATTCTGGTATCTTTCTTTGCTCTCCAGTGTCCTGTTATTCCTATAGTTTCTCCATGCCCTTTTACTTTGCTGCTTAGCTAGCCTACATCTCTGATTAAACCATGGGTTTCTCATCTTCATTTCACTGTTTTCCTTTTGGGCTGGGACAAACTTGTTTGCTGCGTCCTTGCACTTTTGCGTGATGTAGTCCATCATATCTTGGGCCGTCTTTTCCCTGAGCTCTGTTTCCCATGCTATATCTGTTAGAAATTTTCTTATCTCCTCATAGTTTCCTTTTCGGTATGCTAACCTTTTGGTTTCGGTATCCCTCCTCGAGTTCAATAACCCTTCTTCAATCAGGTACTCAAACACCAATACACTGTGGTCGCTCTTTCCTACTGGGGCCACAAAACCGATTTCTCTTATGTCAGAGTCGTTCAGGGTGAAGACCAGGTTGAGTCTCACTGGTTCGTTATTTCCTCTCATCCTTGTGGGTTCACTGACATGCTGGGTTAAAAAGTTCCTAGTCACCACCTCCAGTAGTTTGTCTCTCCACGTATCCTCTCCCCCATGCGGTTCCTTGTTCTCCCAGTCAATCCTTCCGTGATTGAAGTCCCCCATGATTAGCAGGTGGGATCTATTTCTACAGGCAGCAGAGGCTGCCCTCTCAATTATAGTGTTAACTGCCATGTTGTTGTTTTCGTACTCTTGACTGGGTCTTCTGTCATTTGGTGGAGGGTTATATATTACTGCTACTACTATTCTTGGTCCTCCCATTGTCATGGTGCCTGCTATGTAGTCTCTGAAACTCTCACTGCCCTGAATAGCTATCTCCTTAAAACTCCATTCCTCTCTCACGAGTAGGGCCACTCCACCTCCTCCCCTACCTTCCCTCTCTTTCCTTATTACTGTGTACTCCTGGGGAAACACGGCATTCGTTATGATTCCAGAGAGTTTTGTTTCAGTGAGTCCGATTACATCTGGGTTCACTTCTTGGGCTTTTTCCCTTAGTTCACTTGCCTTGCTTGTGATCTCATCTATGTTCGAGTGCATTGCCCTGAAACTGACTCTCTTCTGCTTCTCCTCTGGGGGGGGGGGGGGACCTGTGGGGTCTGGGGTGAGCGGGAGCTGGGAGGATCTGGTACGGGGAGACTGGTGGAGGAGGAACTGCTTGGGGGGGATGGGGAAGGGGGTGGGTAGGGGGGGGTGAGAGGGGGATGGTTGGGGGGGGGTGAGAAGGGGAGGATTGGGGGTGAGAGGGGGAGGGTTGGGGGGTGAGAGGGGGAGGGTTGAGAGGGGGAGGTTTCGGGGGGGGGGGGGTGAAAGGGGGAGGGTTGGGGGGATGGGGGAGAAGGGGGGGTTTGGGGGGGCAGTAAAGGGGGAAGGGCTTGAGGGGCATGGGGGGAAAGGGATGGCTGAGGTGGGTGAGGAATAGGGGAGGATTTTGGCGAGTGGTGGAGAGGGGAAGGCTTAGGTGGGGTGGGGGAGAGTGGGGGACGGGAGAGAACGGAAGGCTTGTGGATGGGAAAGACAGGAGGGCATGTGGGAGAAGGGAGGGCTTGGGGGATGGGGGAGAAGGGAGGTCCTGGTGGGAAGGGTGAGTGGGAGGAGGGGGGTGAGTGGGAGGAGGGAGGTGGGTGGTGGGAGGGTGCCTTAAGTGGGTACTTAGTGGGAGGCTGACAGGGGTTGGGGCAGGTAGGGTGTGTGTGTGTGTGTGTGTGTGTGTGTGTGTGTGTGTGTGTGTGTGTGTGTGTGTGTGTGTGTGTGTGTGTGTGTGTGTGTGTGTGTGTATGTGTGTGTGTGTGTGTGTGTTTGTGTATTCACCTAGTTGTATTCACCTAGTTTTGCTTGCAGGGAAAGAGCTCTGATCTTTCGCTGTCAATCAATCAACTGTTACTGACGAT
This sequence comes from Procambarus clarkii, assembly GCF_040958095.1. Taxonomy (NCBI): domain Eukaryota; kingdom Metazoa; phylum Arthropoda; class Malacostraca; order Decapoda; family Cambaridae; genus Procambarus; species Procambarus clarkii. The sequence goes on along the minus strand of NC_091182.1, from coordinate 8,020,028 downwards.
TCAATTTTTTAACCCACCCACACACACACAGAAATAAGGGAAGTCAAAGTTGAAGCCCTCATAGGAATGAGTGACCACAGTGTACTGACTTTTGAGTACTTGGTAGAGGTAGGGATAACCTATCCAAGGATGGGATTGGAGGGAAAAAGGCTAAATTACCGAAGAGGAAAATATGACGAGAGGAGTAACTTCCTCAGAGGAATACCATGGGAAACAGAACATAGAGACAAGAATGTGCAGGACATGATGGATTTTGTCACCCAGAAGTGCCAGGAAACTGCAGACCGGTTTATCCCTGTCCAAAAGGAGAAAAACGAAAAACAACAGAAAAACCCATGGTTCAACCAGGAATGCAATGTAGCGAAACAACTGAGTAAAACAACATGCAGAAACTACAGAAATAACGGAACACCGGAGAGTAGGGAGAGATACCAGAGGGCCAGAAATGAGTACCTCAGAGTGAGGACAGAAGCAGAGAGACAGTATGAAAATGACATAGTGAGTAAAGCCAAGACCAAGTCAAAGCTGCTCCACAGCCACATCAGGAGGAAAACAGCGGTGAAGGAACAAGTGATGAAACTGCGAAAAGGGGAGAACAGATACATAGAGAATGACAAGGAGGTGTGTGAAGAACTCAACAAGAGATTCCAGGAGGTCATCACAATAGAACAAAGAGAAGCCCCTGCACTAAATGAGGATGAGGCTGCAAAGCTACCAACCTTGGAGGAATTTGACCTCACCAGTGATGAGGTCAAAAGGTGACTGCTGGGGCTGGATGTGACAAAGGTTGTTGGGCCTGATAGAATCTCACCATGGATACTAAAGGAAGGTGCAGAAGCACTAAGTGTGCCACTCTCTATGGTGTATAACAGGTCACTGGAAACAGGAGACTTACCAGAAAGTTGGAAGACAGCTAACGTAGTCCCAATATACAAGAAGAGTGACAGGCAAGAGGCACTGAACTACAGGCCAGTTTCCCTAACGTGTATACCATGCAAGGTGATGGAGAAGATCATGAGGGAAAGGCTCGTAGAACACCTGGAGGGAAATAACTTTGTAACGCACCACCAACATTGGTTCAGGGATAGTAAATCGTGCCTCACAGGTTTAATAGAATTCTATGACCAGACAAAAAAAATTTGGCAGGAAAGAGAAGAGTGGGCTGCCTGCATTTTCCTTGACTGCCAGAAAGCCTTTGATACAGTACCCCATAAAAGGCTGTTAAAAAAGTTGGAGCAACAGGCAGGAGTAAAAGGGAAGGTCTCCAGTGGATAAGGGAATACTTAAGCAACAGGAAACAGCGAGTAACGGTGAGGGGGGGAGACATCAGAGTGTCAAAATGTCACCAGCGGAGTCCCACAGGGCTCAGTACTTGGACCCATCCTGTTTCTAATATATGTAAACGATCTTCCGGAGGGTATAGACTCATTCCTCTCAATGTTTGCTGATGATGCAAAAATTATAAGAAGAATCAAGACGGATGAAGATAGACAGAGACTACAGGATGACCTGGACAAACTGGAGGAATGATCTAGAAAATGGCTGCTAAAGTTCAACTCAGGAAAGTGTAAAGTAATGAAATTAGGCGAAGTGAGCAGAAGGCTGAACACAAGGTATCATCTGGGAGGTGAAATCCTGCAGGAGTCAAATAGAGAGAAAGATCTGGGGGTTGATATCACACCGAACCTGTCCCCAGAGGCCCACATCAAAAGAATATCATCAGCGGCATATGCTAGACTGGCCAACATAAGAACTGCCTTTAGAAACTTGTGTAAAAAAAGGTTCAGGACCCTGTATACCACTTATGTAAAACTAATACTGGATTGTGCAGCTCCAGCCAGGAGTCCATACCTATTTAAACACAAGCCAAATATAGAGAAGATTCAGTGGTATGCCATCAGGCTCGTCCCGGAACTGAGAGGAATGAGCTACGAGGAAAGGCTAAAGGAGCTGAACCTCACATCCCTGGAAAACAAAAGAGTATGGGGAGACATGATAACCACCTACAAAATTCTCAGGGGAATTGACAGGGTGGACAAAGACAAACTCTTCAGCACGGGTGGGACACGAACAAGGGGACACAGGTGGAAACTTAGTACCCAGATGAGTCATAGAGACGTTAGAAAGAATTTGTTCAGAGTCAGAGTAGTTAATAAATGGAATGCACTAGGAAGTGATGTGGTGGAGGCTGACTCAATACAAAGTTTCTTATGTAGATATAATAAAGCTCAGTAGGCTCAGGAATCTGTACACCAGTTGATTGACAGTTGAGTGGCGGGACCAAAGAGCCAAAGCTCAACCCCCACAAGCACAATTAAGTGAGTACACGCCCAGGAAGCAGCCCGTAGCAGTTGTCTAACTCCCAGGTACCTATTTACTGCTAGGTAACAGGAGCATCAAGTTGAAGGAAACTCTGCCCATTTGTTTTTCCCCAGCTGCCGGGATCGAACCCTGGTCCCTAGATCCACGAGTCTAGTGCGCTGTCCACTCAGCCAGCGAGCCCCCGTGTGTGTGTGTGTGTGTGTGATAAAATAGTTAGTAACAGTTGATTGATTGACAGTTGAGAGGCTGGCCGAAGGAGCAGAGCTCATCCTCCGCAAAGCACAATTAGGTGAATACAGCTAGCAATAATACTGGTAAATGTACAAGAATGTGGAGGAAGAAGAGGCGGCGGCCGTGGAGGCTGCGACCGGACATCTGACCCACCACAAAACCCTGAGGAATATGGACAAAATTAATTTCTGCTTCGATTTTGTCAATGGGCTGTGATGGATCACCAGGCGGAACTCCCGGCCACAGATGGGACTGTTTCTCGTCCACATTCTTACGCTCTCTTTCTCTATCTCATTACACTTCTCTCCTATTTCTCCTTTTTCTATTCCTTCTAATTGCGAGTTTATATAATAAATAAATGCATTTAGATTATATATGTGTATGTATGTTAATGAAATAGTTTCCTTATGGTCTGGGAATTGCCACTAGCTGACGAGTCATACGGCCATCTTGGCTACCCGGTGTTGGATACAGACAATTGTCTCTTACGTCTCCTATACGTCTCTTACAGACGTATGTCTCTTACGTCTTCTATATGTCTCTTACAGACGTATGTCTCTTACATCTCCTATACGTCACTTAGATACGTATCTCTCTTACGTCTCCTATACGTCTCTTACGTCTTCTATATGTCTTTAACGTCTTCTATATGTCTCTTACAGACATATGTCTCTTACGTCTCCTATACGTACGTCTCTTACAGAAAATCCGAAACAATTATGTCTTTAAGCTCGGTTATAAAATTAGGAACAAATACCTGTGCTCTTACAATATCTTTTAACTTAGATTTTAGATTTAATTTAGTTAATTTGAATATTATCGGAAAACGAGATGTATCAGAAGCACATACCGTAATTTTAAGATTATAAATTGAGAGCATCAGATGTTCCTGCTCGCTAAACTATCCAATTTCTTTGTTAGTTCGCGTGAATAAAATGATTGGTTTAAGTTACGAGAGTTAACCATTCTGGATAAGTCTGGTGAAGAAACATATTTGATGATTTAAGAAAATTTATATCAGTTTAAATGAACGTGAGTTAAACACACTGGGCTTCAAGTTACGTTGTCTACGTTGAAGAGGCCTGTCAGGTTATATTTGTTTCTCCTTCTTTGGTTTTCTTTATAAAAAAAATTCCCCCCTCCCCCCCACGTTCTTAGTTGTAATGTTTTCTAGTTGCCTTGTTCCTCCTCAGTTCAGCCTTGGTCTCTGACAGGATGGGTTATTCTCCAGGTATCTCCCGTTTATTTGTTTTGAGTTTTTGTTTAATGCAATTTTGTCTTGCTTTATTTCGTTAAATGTCAGAGAGTATATATATATATATATATATATATATATATATATATATATATATATATATATATATATATATATATATATACATATATATATATATATATATATGTATATATATATATATATATATATATATATATATATATATATATATATATATATATATATATATTATTAAATATGACCGAAAAAGTAAGATTAATAATTCTAACACGAATTTTCTCAATCTTTCGTACATTACGCTTCACTGTTGGAGGTAAATCAAAAATCACTTCTCCAAAATTCATTTTTATTTCTAGTCTGACGCGACACGGGCGCGTTTCGTAAAACTTATTACATTTTCAAAGACTTCACAAATACACAACTGATTAGAACTTACGTATCTCTGATTTTTATATCTACATTTGAGTGAGGTGGGAGGGGTGATGTGGCATTAACACAAGACAGAACAAGAGGGGATATTAATAGGGTATTAAAAGTATCAACACAAGACAGAACAGAAACAATGGGTATTGAATAGAAGTGTTTGTAGAAAGCCTATTGGTCCATATTTCTTGATGCTTCTATATTGGAGCGGAGTCTTGAGGTGGGTAGAATATAGTTGTGCAATAATTGGCTGTTGATTGCTGGTGTTGACTTCTTGATGTGTAGTGCCTCGCAAACGTCAAGCCGCCTGCTATCGCTGTATCTATCGATATATCTGTATCTATCGCTGTATCTATCGATAGATACAGCGATAGCAGTATCGCTGTATAGATGGTCGGTTGCAGGTCTTCTTCCAAGTCGTTGCCTAGGAGAATTTGCACTCCAGGCATGGGAAAAGGCTTTTCCCTGACGGCGACTTGGACTTCTCCGTTCACGTAGGGACAATCCAGGTGGACTCTGGCGAGAGGGTATGGAGTGGTAGCAGTGAGGTCAGTGATGAAGACAGTTTCTCCGGTGTAGACGATGTTGGGCACAGCCGACTTCAAGATGATAGATTGAAGAGCCGCTGTGTCCCTCAAGATCTTCAATTTGAAACGTCCCTCCGGATTTGAACCGTTGGCAGAGACAGTTCCAGTATACAGGTGGTTACTGAAAAGAGAAAGATCATTAGCATTAACACCAACATTCATCACAGGCTTACCGGACTTAGGAGGAGTTGGTTTGGGTTTTTGTGGGTCAGTGGTTCCCTTGTATTGAGACTTACCACACTTGTCTATGGTATGTCCATAGAGTCTACAATACTTGCAGTACAATTGCGAGCCAGCTTGATCGGTACTCACTTTCTCGTAGCTGTACCACGACTTCTTACTGGAGGATGGTTCTGGTGTCAGCCGGTGGATGAGGCTGTAAGTGTCAGCCGACTTAGCACACTTCAGGTAGTCGGTCTCTTCTTTATCTGCTAAGTAGAGACGGACAGGAGGCGGCACACGCCTCAAGAATTCTTCAACAAGCATCAGGTTGACGAGTTCTGTAAAAGTAGAGACATGTGCTGCTTCCAGCCATTTCATGAAATATCTCCGTTTTGTGTTAGCAAACTCAAGGAAGGTAGTGGTACTTGCCTTCAGGTGGTCACGGAATTTCCTTCTATAACTTTCAGTAGAGAGGAGGTAGGCATCCAACACTGCTTGTTTCAGAGTCTGGTAGTCATTCTCAGACGCCAAAGTACTGAGTGTGACTGCAGCTCTACCTGTAAGATGGACTCTGAGAAGTGTGGCCCATTGGTCGACAGGCCAGCTGAGTTGATTAGCAAGGGTTTCAAAGGTGGTAAAAAACACATCAACTTCTGCTTCTACAAAGGATGGCATTAACTTACTTGCATGTGATATATTAAAACTGACGGGAAGATTGGCAGTAGCTTGCTGGCGTTGAGCGAGGTGTGAAGTTTCCAACGTGTATTCTCGTTCACGACACTCTAGAGCCAGAGTCGCTTGTTGCTTGTCATGTTCGCGTTGCATCTCCAACTCGCGTTGTTTGGTTTCAAGCTGTACGCATTCCCGCTCCTGGAGTGTTTTAAGCTGTACGCGTTCCCGCTCCTGGAGTGTTTCAAGCTGTACGCGTTCCCGCTCCTGGAGCATTGCAACCTCACGTTCCTGGAGGTCGAGTTCACGTTCCTTGTGGGCGATTTCTCGTTCTTGTTCTTCCCTTCGTATGGCAGCTGTTCGTTCTTGTTGTTCGAGGGCTTCCCTTTGTTGTTCGCGGGCTTCCCTTTGCTGCTCACGTTCAATCTTGGCCAGCTCTAGTTTGAGTTTCATCGTTGCCAAATCAGTTTTATCTGCAATATAGTAAGTTTCATGAGTTTCAGAGTCTATCTTACCTTGCTCTAGGAAATGATCCAGCAACAGGTTGTGTATTTCACTCTTGTTGGCTTGGTAGGGAACTGTTAGTTGATACTCATGTGCAAGAGTTTGTAATTCAGTCTTCTTGGCATGACTTAAAGTCCCTATTGCACCTGCTGGATCTGCACGGAAAGCTTGGAGACGTAACATGGTGAAATTAGCAAATAAAGGTACAACGAATATTCAATAGTGAATGTCAGAAACAGGACAACGTGGCAACTGGTACCTATCCTGTGGGATCTTTAACAATTAAAGTTAAGTACAAGATGTTAAATGATTAATTTAAATCAAGGGCGCAGGAAATCTTGTACCCGGTACTCATGTAAGAGGATAAGGGCAAGAAAATCCTACTAACAAATGAAACAGAGTTTCGAAAACAAATGAAACAGTTAATTGCCCCAAAAGTAAAATTGGTAGTCCAAGATTGTAGGCATACCTTGCCGAGTCTCTATAGGACATAAAGCAAGTTTTTCCTACTGAATTTAATATGATACTTACAGAATTAGCGAACTTTTGTGCTCTGAAAAAGTAAGCTAATTCCCTACCGTTGTATGTATCATCATCTCTGACTGACGTGTAGGGGTGCGAGGTGTCAACTGGTGACGAGAACTGCTGCTGAGGTCCCAATTCAGCAACTAAAGTTCGAGCTAGAGGAACTATGGCCCTCTTTGTCCTCCTACAGTCAGATTGCAGAAGATTGGGTGCTCTTGACCCGGGGCAGACCACAGTACCAGGGTACCAATATGATGATTTGTCAAAAATGAGAAATATCCAAGGGACAAAGATGGTAAACACGAGTAATAACACGGAGGGAGAGATGACCAATTAAGAGTATGACTGAGGCCTACAGTCACCACGTAATCCAAAGTTGTCTCACCTTCACCATATGTTACTCTCATAATGCATAATACACCGCACCATATAAAAATGAAATTGAATATGAAAAATAGTAAAAGCTACGTTAACAAAGTTAAATACGCTTACCATAAATTACCACTTGGCACCAGTACCTGAGTGAAGCTCCTAGGACAGGCCCCCATATAATATGTGACGGTAACGCGTTGGTGTTCGGCTGTTCAAAGCTAGGGGTATGGCCTCGTCACATAGAATAAAAAAAAATAGAAAATCTGGAACTTCGTCTGTGGTAAGGTAAGGAGAAGACACACAAAACACAAGTAAATTTTAACAATGGAATTTTAATTACGTTAGATAAACAAAACATGAATAAAATGGACATTCAAATTCGTATAATAAAATCAATCAATCAAAATAATAAGAATAATTAAATGAAAAAATGAAAAGTTACGTTAAGACAAGTGAGCAATAACAAGCTGTGCAATATACAAGAAAATGAGAGGTGCAGGAATATTGGCTTTAAGCTATCACCTCTCTTAGTACACGTAAGCCAAAGCTTACGTCTACCAGGAAGACGTGTTAACCGTATGAAAGCACTGAATATTCTGAGGACTGAGGTCGTGGCGGCCCCAGACATCAAGTAGTATGGTGGGTGAGTGCAGTTGCAGCTGGACCGGCGGCCAATCAGCGAGGAGCCGGCAACAAGACAGGTAGTTTGGCAGTTTGAGGCTGAGCAGGTGTTCCTGGCTGCATACGTTTTGCGCTCTGGCAAACCTTGCCGGTGTTGTTGTTGTTGTTGGACATTTCTTCCATAGTAGTTTTATATAGATGTATCGACATATTTTTGGAGGGAAGAGCAGGCTCAATCTCTAGAAGGAGATTATCGTCACAATATATATATTATTATATATATATATATATATATATTATTATATATATATATATATTATTATATATATATATATATTATTATATATATATATATATTATTATTATATATATATATTATTATATATATATATATTATTATATATATATATATATATATATATTATATATATATATATATATTATTATATATATATATATATATATATATATATATATATATATATATATATATATATATATATATATATATATATATATATATATATATATATATATATATATAGTGGGTTAAAGCATACTAGTTATGCCAGCTACTGGAAGGTAGTTGCGCTTTCTGGGTTCGAGTCCCACTGGTGGGTGTTGTCCAAAGATTGTTAATCTTCACTTGTGGTTTATGCAAGTATAGGCTTATAAGCTGGACACGAGTTCTCTCACATTGACAGTGGCTTGACGAAAAATGCAGACTGACCCCTCACTCATCTGGTGCCTTCGGGAGGTGGAGATGTTTGAGATATATATCTCGAACTATCTACTTCTTTTGTAAGGTCTGATGGCGTAGTGGGTTAAAGCATACTAGTTATGCCAGCTACTGGAAGGTAGTTGTGCTTTCTGGGTTCGAGTCCCACTGGTGGGTGTTGTCCAAAGATTGTTAATCTTCACTTGTGGTTTATGCAAGTATAGGCTTATAAGCTGGACACGAGTTCTCTCACATTGACAGTGGCTTGACGAAAAATGCAGACTGACCCCTCACTCATCTGGTGCCTTCGGGAGGTGGAGATGTTTGAGATATATATCTCAAAAAATATATATCGTCAAAAATATAAGTAAGGGCTGTAGATGAAAAAACTGAGGGGGTGAAGGAAACTGGTCTGGAGTGGTGGCGGCCGCGCCTGGCCGCCAGTTGATATATTTGGTCTGGTTGTCAACAACCGCTGTTAAACTCGACCGACGCACTGCTCATTAAA
>NC_091182.1:7899844-8010649 GCF_040958095.1 Procambarus clarkii | reverse complement strand
CTTGTGCTGTCTAAACACGATTATGGTTGTCCTGCATACTCGTCGGCCTCTCCCTCAACTCTTCGTCGCTTTGATGCTCTTCATACTGGGCTCCGACTTAGCTCTGGTGCCTTTTGGTCGAGTCCTGCCCTAAGCTTGGATTTTGAAACCGGCATCCTGTCTCCACAAGATCGCCGTAATCGCTACTGTCTTCACCATTTATTTAGTCCCTACAACACACACTCTCACTTATGTCGTACTTTGACCATTACCCCTCTTGTGGGCCCTTTTTCCCTTTCACCCATTCCCCTTTTTATATGATTGGCTCGCTTGCAACGTTCTTTCTCGATTTTTGTTATCAATATTTCTCCTTGTGCCGATCAATCCTTGCCCCCATGCAAGGTCCCTCTTCCTAAGTTTTGTAAAATCTTGACCCACATGACAAAATCTCTTGCCCCTCCTTCCGTTCTGAAAGACCTTTTCCTTGCTCACTTTTCTTTACACTCCCACTCCGTTTCCATCTTCACAGATGGGTCTGAGTCTACCGGCGGGGTAGGCTGCTCCGTTGTATTTCTTGGCAGCACCTATGTGTGTCGCCGGCCTCCAGATACTTAGCATCTTTACGGCTGAACTTTATGCAATTTTGTATGCTCTTCGTCAACTGCTTTCTCCCTGTCAATCTTCCTTTGTTGTTGTAGTTGTCTCATGCAGTGCCCTCTTGGCTCTAGAGTTCTTTAATCCTGTCCATTGTCGTCGAAATTCAACATTGGCTGTTTATTATCTCCAGCATATTTATGACATAAAAGTTTTGCTGGGTGCCCAGCTAAATTGGTGTTTTCTTAAATGAGCGTGTGAACATTGCCGCTAAGGAGGCTATCTGCACTTTTCCAATTTCCTGCAAAGGTGCTCCTTATTTCGACTTCTACCCAGTTATTCATTCCTCACTCTTTGCCCGTTGGCATGATCGCTTTTCTTTTGTTACTGGTAACACACTCCGTGCTCTTCTGAGTAGTGTGTCCCCGTGGCCCTCCTCTTACCACCATAACCGACGGTAGGAAACGGCTTTGGCGAGTTTACGTATTGGCCATTCACGTTTAACTTAAAAGGAGCGCCGCCCTGCTCGTTATTATCCAAACTGCATTACCTCTTAGGGTCGTGTATATTCATGATGAATGTCCACACACCAGGACGAGTGTGCGTCTTGCTTCCTGATTGTCCCTCGTAATCACCTGTCCCTTGATAGAATCCTTGGTGAATCGGATACCTTTGATGTTGTTGCCTTAAGCACTTTTGGTTCTCGTATTAGCATACTTTGTGATATTTAGTGTCTTTTGAATATCCTCTCATATGACGGTGCTACATAGCCTCTCTGGTTTGGTGTCTACTTTTGATGATTACTTTCCTGTGGGTTAAGTTGCGACCCCGCCACTTGTCCCACAAGTGGACCTTGACACAATGACACTTGTCCCACAAGAGAAATACTTGTGGGGAAATTGGGGGGGGGGCGCCAGACTGTCAGACACAGCAGCTCGCAGAACTGACCGTTTGAATCACAGGTAGCAGATATCTTTGGAAGAATGCATCGTCTACATTACCATGCGCGGTCGCCAAGTTGTGTAGAAAGTGTTGGAAAGTCTTGGACCCTTCATGCTGACAGTTCTCTCAGCAATCAACAGAAGTTGGAACAGAAAAGATGGAACAGGGACAAAAGAGGCTTCCTCAGAAAAGTTTCATAGACACAGACCCTTATGTCTGAGTAGTTTCACTAATTTTTCTCTTTTAGCCAGAGAAAAAGTAAAAAGTGGGTGAACTGTGCTACATAGCGGCACCACCCAACCCAACATTCATAGAGGCTGGAATGAACGGTGGAAATAAAATAGGTACAGAACAAATGGGATGCACTAAGGTGGTATACCGAGAGTGAACTAAGTTCTACTCCAAGCAAGGTCGCGGCTAAATTCCTTAACATTTCAGTGTATGCACCGAGACCGTAAAATTCTTTCAACCCTGTACGCTGGTAAATTCAGGGATAAAAGGTGGGACACAGAACTCAAGCTAATCACATTAACTTGCACTGGAAACATTTTAACATAGTTTACTCGAGAATATTTTGATTGTTTAAACACTAGTCAAGAGTAGCCTTGTCTTTACATAACCAAGTTAGAAAATTACAGTAAAATTCGCCTTTCCCGGTGTTTTTGAGAAAACGACTAGGAAACGCGTGTGTATGGGAACATACAGTGCACAAGTTGAGATTCTAATCACTGCTCAGACGGATTTCTCATTGTTGCAGTCATGTTAGTGTCATTACTCAAGCCGTTTTTATTCTCTTAAATACCATAATTATATAATAAAAAATGATGAGCACTGAGGGAAGAAATGTATGGGTGTTTTTTTTTTTTAACTGAGCAGTATTTTCCTTGATTAGACTAAGAATTCTTGAGTAAATCTCTGAACTTTTACCTGTCGTCAGGTTGTATGGTCTCTGCCTGGCCCATGGTCAGGTTTCTCAGTTAAATATATTAGCCAATATATTTACCTAACAACAAAATTGAGAACTTTAAGTTATTATGGTTAGAAGAGTATAACACTTAAATTAAGTTTTAAATTTTGCCCTGAGGGGCGAGTTATTTGACAGCGCCACTCATCTTGTGAGTGGACATAGCAGCATGTACAACACCCCCAATAGGAAAAAAACCCGCTGGGTTGTTCATCCCGTTACTTGTACCCAGACAAAGCTGGGACTTGCTTAACTGTCTCAAGTGAACAGCTCCTCAAACAAGAAGATTAACATCTGTCAACCCTTAAAAGCTTGTGTTATCTTGTGGGAACAAAATGGAGGAATCTTTTAAGAATAGTATCAACATTTGACAAATAGTGTTTTCCTAACTCAAACAATGTGGGGTATATTATTCTACATATATTTCTAATGTGTCTCGGGTGTTCACATTCACATAGATAGTGGTCAAGCTGGTGTCTGTCACTCTCACCACAGAATCTGCAACTTCGCTGATCAACTGTTGTTTCCATTCCGTATCTCCATGGATATTTGTATCAGACGGATTCTCACTATTACTGATTCTCTCCCGCGTCCTCCTCCTCTTCGTCCATAATGATTGATATTGCCAGCTGCATGTTGTACCATCGTACAGATTCACTGGTTTGTGCTTCAATCCTCCTTTCCTCAGTTAACTTGTCACGGTGATGTTGCCTGACAATACCTCTAATTTGTAGTAGTCTTGGGTATGAAGTTTTCAATATGGTCTCCTTCAGCAGCCAGCACATCTGCTCGTTCATTCCCCACATATTCCAACATGGGAGGGGATTCACAGAAACTTGATGACTCTTCCCTGATTGGTAAATACGCTCACAGCTCTCATAGTTTCAGCGACTATTGCAAGATTTTCTGCCCGATTTTTACTAAGGCTTTGCAGTGCTGCTTTTGAATGGGTGCAAATCACTGCACCATTAGTGTTTCGTTCTAGAAACCTTAACGCCATAACAATGGCAGTGAGCTCTGCTTGTGTTGAAGAGGCATAATTCTCAATACCCGCTTTTTCCTCATTTCTGCATTGGAAAGCATTATCCTTAATTACCGTGTATGCTGCACCAGCCCTGCCATTGGCAGGATTAGATGACCCGTCAGTGTAGATTTCATCTAGTTCATCGCTAGCTTCTTTATAAATTTCCTCGAGATACTTGTGCCTCATTTCTTGTAGTATCATGTTGGATTTTTCGTTGCCATTTCATTTATGATAATCTTGCATGAGTCATCCTCCCAGGGAGGTAACCACCTCTCTACAGGCAGGAGCTCACAGGCTTCCTCAAGTAGGTGAAGTTCTTCGAGGAAGCAGACTGATCTGTGATGCCATTTTTTTGCTTCTCCTGTTTCCCCCTGAAAGTAGCACAGAACTCAGATTTTTCTTAGAAATATCATTGTTATAGGGATCTCTGGCTATCCTAATTGCATGCTTAGCATTCAGCTTCTTAATTCTGCTTTTAACACTGGGGAGGGACAACTCTCATAGATGGGACGTTTTGGCATTTCTTGGAAACTCCAAGAATGATTCTCATGGCTTCATTCTGAATGATTTCGAGCCTTTTCATATCGTTTTGGGAGGTGTATAAGACTGGTGCGGTATAGTCCATAACGGAGCACACATAGGGTGTGTACTATTATATTGTGGGTTGGGTGTTGTCGTTGTTGATCCTTCTTTATGGACAACCCAACCCAGAACTCGGTAGAGTGCTTATACTTTACCAGGAGATCACCCTGGGCGCTTCTGGCTCTTGGAGAGAGGCTCAACGTCACACGTTTAGGGGATGCGACTCCAATACTTAGCCTCGTTGTCACGTGCACACACCCACTCGAGCCGCCGTGACTCTCCACTCTCCTTATGTGATATGATCTCAATCCCTGTGACTTATTAGTTTCCATCCTACCCTGTCCACAGCGGTTCTTGATTCTTTCTCTCTCTCTCTTCTCCTTTCCTATTTCTTGGGAAGTCTCACTAGGACAAGGGCAAACACCAGCAAATTTGAATACATTTACTGGACAAAGCACATACACAACATATACACACATATAATAATAATGAATCCTACACTCTAATCTATTTCAGTCAGGTTGCACTCCAACACCATCAGAACTCTATCATCGGCTTATAAAGTGGTATCCTATCTCCTGATTCACCACCTAATACTACCAACCTCCTTAAGTAGGTCAAGTCTTATAACACAATGTTGCACTATCAGCAAGAGAATATATGTCTATAAACACATACAAGGAAAACCAGCGTATGGCTGCAATAACATAAATATTAGTATGAACGTTCCTCGATATACAACAATGATCAATCGATCCACCTATCAATCCTAGAGCACTTATGTATGTCTCTGTAGGTAATCCAGCCTACAACTGTAACTCTATACTTCAGTATAAGTATTCCTTGGCACAGAAATGGCAAACAATCACTCACCTTTCACTGCGTCTTGCACGCTAATGGCAGTCAAACACTCTACCAACTCCCTACAAGTAATCAACCAGAACTTCCAGTCCACATCTGGAAGTTCACTACCCTGATATCTTCAGGTTCATCCGGGTTTATCAACCAGGATCCTCCACAGCTCTCCTGGCTGCTACACCATGAAGTTTCCTCGAACAGAATTGGAGTTTCGCCACTGGTATTACAGAAGCACGCGACACTCCTCTTCACTGCTTCTCACAGCTCGAGGTCCTACTCTTCCATTACCTTGGAGTATCATCAACTACTCCCTCTGTGCTGGCTTCGAAGTTATCAGCAACTTCTTCCCCAAAGACAAACCTGCAACCCATTGACATGCCAATAAAAATGTTTCCTTTAAACACATAGACGAAATAATCCACACAATATGTTTACATCCAACATCTATCTGCTCTCTACATACTGGTAGAGAGGACTCCCCCATTTGTGCGGGTCCATGCTCTGCCCGGCCAGGCGATCCTCCTCACTCTGGGAGGGTCCTCCGCCGCCGGTCAGTTGGCTTCAGGCGGTCGACGGGAGAGGACGTGCTACTCGTCCCTCCAGCTGTCTCTCTCATCTCTGTCCTCTCATTTAGGCTTCCTGCCTTACCAAAACATGTCTAACTTATCAATAAACATTCGCTACTGTCGCTGGGCACACGACGAACTACAAGTAATCACTATAAACTAGCTTAAATTGTTCTTACCACAGATTGTCTAGTCGAGGACGCTATCTCTCTGACGCCGTCTGATCAGGGTGCTCCCACGGCCCACAATCATGTCTCTGAGCGGCTTAACAATCTCTCCTTGCCATCCAGGACTTGAGACTGCACGTTCCCAGTTTGATTCCACAGCTGGAACGTCTGCACACTTCCTTCCTCTTGAAGGTATATCACACGGGTTCCTTTCTAATGGGAGCTCAAACGGAGCACAGCTTCCCCTTACGATGTCTGATACTCAAGTGGGGTCAAAGCTCTCTCGAAGCGAGCCTCACACCTCCAGTAAATTATCCACATCTCCTAACCAGTCATTTATCTATTTTCTTATTCACTGCCCATTATCTTAAATTGTTTATCAAATCCAACCAACTATTTTTCATCTGTGTCCTCACCTCTATATTTCCTAGACCTTCTAGTCCGGTCAGGCTTGATAGAATAATTCTCAAAGGGGAGACTCGTTTTTTCGGCTGCCTGGGATCATAACGCTCCCTCCCCCTTGTTTTTGAGAATTATTCTAGTGGCTAGGCTCGAGAACCCGCATTAACCACTATGTTGTCTCGCTCTCTTATGCGCGTTATCACCAGGTCATACTCTTGGAGCAATAAAAACCATCTGGTTAACCTCTGGTTTGCATGCTTCATTTTCCTCAGGAAAACTAGGGGATTATGGTCTGTATACACCGTCACTGGGTGTCCTCCCCCACTCACATGCACTTCAAAATGTTTCAATGCCATCACCAGGGCCAAAGTCTCTTTCTCGACTGTACTGTACATCCTCTGGTGCTTAACGAACTTCTTCAAGAAGAAGGGCACGGGCCGGTAAATTCCATCATTCTGCTGCGTCAGTACAGCTCCAGCCCCTATATTCCTGGCATCTACAAATAACGTAAACGACGCTCCAAAATCTGGCGACGCTAGTACAGGTGCCTCAGTCAACAGTCTTTTGATCTTTTCAAATGCTTGTTGTGCTGTTCCATTCCACTCTCACTTCTTGCTCTTTGATAGCAAACTCGTCATAGGAGGTGGCTATGGTGGAGAAATTTCCACAGAACTTCCGGTAATATCCAATCATACTGAGGTATCTCAACAATTCTTTCTTACTCCTGCCTGGGCACCGGGAAGTTGTCAATGGCCTCCACCTTTGTTCTTACCGGAGCAACCTCGCCTTGCCCTACTATATACCCAAGGTACTAAAGGCGGGCTCTCCCGAACTCGCATTTTGCTAAGTTGATCGTCATGTTGGCCTTCTCCAATCGATCGAACAAATCTAAAAGTCGATCCACGTGATCCTTCCAGGAATCAGCAAACACTATAATATCATCGATGCACACTGCACATCCGGTTGCGCCTTGTAATTTACAATATCTGGCTCACAACTCGCCAGAAACATGATCTTCTCACAAACGATCTGACTTCTCTGGCACCTCTTGGCTAGGCTGTCCTTCTTGGACGCCCGCACTCCATTAGTCCACTCTACTTATTGTTTCCACCCTCCGTTCCCTCATCTTCTTCTCTTCACATCCAGAGTCAGACATCTACTGTCTGTACCTCCTCTGTCATCTTCACACTTGCATATACTGCCATTATACTTCCGTCTCCCGTCATCGTACTTCACTCCCTCGTCTTCACCGACGATCCTCCCTTTCGTCTCCTCATTTATCTGAGACCTCATCCTGTTTGACTTCCATCGAGTCCTCGACTTTCTTCTACTCCTCCATGCTTGTATCATCATCCTCTTCTCACACTTCTCACCTCTATACAACTCCTTTTCTTCTCCTTCAACTCTTCTTCATTCCCTAAAAGTTTCTCCAAGCACTGTACTACACCCAACAGCACTCGACCGTACATGTCGCTTTACCTCTCCAGGAGTGCTCGTAAGCATCTCTCCACACATACTGTCTCTTCTCCTTTCATTTTCTCGGCTATTACTCTTCTTCACTATCTCTCCACCATGTTTTTCTGTGAAACATGTCAACTCCTGACACCTCAAACAACTTATCTCTAATATCAAAATGCCTCTGTGCTCGTGGACAACTTGACGCTCTACTCCCGTCCTCAGTATGTCCACATCCTTCCTCATTTCTACTCAGCAAAGTTGTATTCACCTTCCGACTCTTAATTTCAGCGGGCTGGGGTCTACTCAGGTCCATTCTCTTCACATGATTCTCCTTTGGCTGGGTCATCTTCACTTTTGACCTCACCGAGATTTCATCTCCTGAGGCCGGACCTTCCTCAAACAGCCACTCTATATCTACGTCGATATCTTCTACCGGTTGAATCGACACTGTCGCATTTTCTCCAGCGTCTTCCTTGTCGGCCACCTCTGCCTTCATCACTACCGAGACAGGGTACTCAATGGCTTGGCGGTCTCCTGACGCATCTCCTCGGATGTCAGTCAGGTTCACACTCTCAGGTGTCCCACCCGTGCTGTGGCCTTCTGGGCACTCCTCTGGCACAGTCTCCGCCATGACTCTTGGCAACACCTTTGTCCCACACAAGTCATTCCCCAGGCACACTTGGACTCCTGGAACAGGTATGTCGGGGAATACTCCCAACATCACCTCTGCCGACACATATTTCGACCTTAGCTGGACAGTACAAACGGGCATGTCACTCTCAGACAATAACCCATATACTTTCATCTTCCCACTGCCAGCTAATTGTCTATCATTCCCAATCAGGCTTCTCACAATCAAGCTCTGATTAGCTCCGGTATCTCTTAAGATACCAACTTCTACCTCAGGTTGGCCTCCTATACTGATTTCAACCTTTGCTCATGAACGGCCTATACCTCTCGTTCACTAAGTTCACCTTCTGTGGATTGTCTTGGAACACATTAGTATATTTACTTCGGGGGTCACACATGGCCAGGGTCACAACTCTTTTGCCCTGCCTACAATCTCGCATCACGTGACCCAATCCATTACAATTGTAACACCTCACCTGGGAAAAGTCTCTTCTATATGTACCAGAGCGGCTCTGACTTTGTCCACTCGCATGAGAATTCCTCGAGCCAGACACACTACCTGCACTCTGTGGGACTTTACTGGACTCTTGATTTCCTGGATAACGATTAGTTTCTCGTTTAGCTCCTCCATCCTCACTTACAGACGAAGTGCGCGATCTACTCTTCTGAGTTTTAGGGTACTTACGTTTATCTGCCCATTTATGAAAATTCTTCTCACCCCAGACTCCTCTGGGTCTTTCATAATTTCTTCCTCCCCAGACTCCACTGGGTCTGCCATTGCTGCGTCTCGCCTTGCTTATCACTCTGTTCTCCCTCAAGCTCTTGTATGCTTCAGTAATCATATCTGCTCTATCTGCGGCATCTTTCACCTCCTTTACTCCCGCTTCTTGGATCTTGAACTTTGTTTCGGGATGCATCATTTCTAAGAACTTTTCCATGACCATCAATTGCTTCAGGCCAGCATAAGATCCAACTCCGGCAGCCACAATCCATTTCTGGAATCGTCTTTCCAGATCCCTTGCTGTCTCAGCAAAAGTACATGCTCCAACCATCACCATCTCTCTGAAACGCTTCCTATAAACTTCTGGGGTTAGCTGAAACGAGCGCAGTATGCTGCTCTTTACTGTGGCATAATCCTGGCACTCCTCCAGTGACAATTGGGTGTATGCCACCCTGGTTGCACTGGTCAATCTTAACTGGACCAGCTGGGCCCATTCCTCCTTTGGCCACTCCTTTATACTGGCTACTTTTTCAAAATGCTAGAAGAAGCTCTCTGCCTCTTCGAGCACAAACAAGGGAATGTCCTTCTCCCTAACCCTAACGTCTGGTGAGTGTGATACCTGGGTGGTGCTCTCTGGCATCCCATGTTCAATCCTTTGTTCAGCCAAGGTTCTATTCGCTTCTATCTGCATTCGTTTTGTTCTCTCTTTCTTTTTCGACCTGGGCTTTTTCTTTTTCGACCTCCAGTCTTGCTTTCTCTTTTCCTTTCTCCATCTCTAGTCTTGCTTTCTCTTTTTCTTTCTCCATCTCTAGTCTTGCTTTCTCTTTTTCTACCTCCAGTCTGGTCTTCTCTTTTTCCCTCTTGGCTTCATTTTTCATCTGGAGTTCCAATTTCATCTTTTCCAGCTGGAACTGTCTCTCCTCATGCGGCATATGAGGTTTTAACTGGAACCTTTCCAGACTCCTGCTACTGCGGCTACTCTTACTGCTCCTAATCGATCCCTGGGATCTCACTTCATACTGCCCATCGTCCTCCTTTCCACTTTCAGCTCCTTTTTGGGCTCCTTGTTCTGCCGCTTCACTTTTGGCTCTTAACTGCCTTAGGATCTCATCCTTCATCCTAGCTACTTTAGATGTTTTCAATCTAATGCCATATTTTTCTGCTATTTGTTTTAATTGATCCCTCGTGCAACCTTCCAAGTCCTCAGGCTTGCCTGACTCCACAAATGAGTGCACCTTATCCATCTTGTCCTGTGAGTCTTTCCAAGAGAGAGAATATACACCTGTGGTCACACAGTGTGTCTATTTCAACTAGGGGTGTACAAATGCACTCTTGGACAGGGTGCGGGTGTCAGTTCACTCTCCCGGACAGGCCCCCAATTTATTATATTGTGGGTTGGGTGTTGTCGTTGTTGATCCTTCTTTATGGACAACCCAACCCAGAACTCGGTAGAGTGCTTATACTTTACCAGGAGATCACCCTGGGCGCCTCTGGTTTATGGAGAGGGGCTCGACATCTCACGTTTAGGGGATGCAGCTGTAATACTTAGCCTCGTTGTCACGTGCGCACACCCACTCGAGCCGCTGTGACTCCCCACTCTCCTTATGTGATATGATCTCAATCCCCTGTGACTTATTAGTTTTCGATCCTACCCTGTCCACAGCGTTTCTTGATTCTTTCTCTCTCTCTCCTTCTTTCCTATTTCTTGGGAAGTCTCACTAGGACAAAGGCAAGCACCAGCAAATTTGAATACATTTACTGGACAAAGCACGTACACAATACATACACATATATAATAATAATAATAATAATAATGAATCCTACACTCTATACTATTTCAGTCAGGTTGCACTCCAACACTATCAGAACTCTATCATCTGCTTATCAAGTGGAATCCTATCTCCTGATTCACCAACTAATACTACCACCCTCTTCAAGTAGGTCAAGTCTTATAACACAATGTTGCACTATCAGCAAGAGAATATATGTCTATAAACACATACAAGGAAAACCAGCGTATGGCTGCAATAACATAAATATTAGTATGAACGTTCCCCGATATACAACAATGATCAATCGATCCACCTATCAATCCTAGAGCACATGTGCAAGTCTCTGTAGGTAATCCAGCCTACAACTGTAAATCTATACTTCAGCATAATTACTCCTTGGCACAAAAATGGCAAACAATCACTCACCTTCCACTGCGTCTTGCACGCTAATGGCAGTCAAACACTCTACCAACTCCCTACAAGTAATCAACCAGAACTTCCCGTCCACATCTAGAAGTTCACTACCCTGATATCTTCAGGTTCATCCGGGTTTATCAACCAGGATCCTCCGCAGCTCCTCCAGGTTGCTACACCATGAAGTTTTCCTTGAACAACTATGGTGCTTCACCACTTTTACTAGGGTCCTCCACAGCTCTCCTGGCTGCTACACCATGAAGTTTCCTCGAACAGAACTGGAGTTTCGCCACTGGTATTACGGAAGCACGTGACACTCCTCTTCACTGCTTCTCCTCACAGGTCGAGGTCCTACTCTTCCACTACCTTGGAGTCTCATCAACTACTCCCTCTATGCTGGCTTCGAAGTTCTCAGCAACTTCTTCCCCAAAGACAAACCTGCAACCCATTGACACGCCAATAAAAATGTTTCCATATAAACACATAGACGAAATAATCCACACAATATGTTTGCATCCAACATCTATCTGCTCTCTACATACTGTGAGCTCGGACTCTCCCGTTTGGGCGGGTCCATTCTCTGCTCGGCCAGGCGATCCTCCTCAATCTGGGAGGGTCCTCCGCTCTGCCAGTCAGTTGGCTTCAGGCGGTCGACGGGAGAGGACGTGCTGCTCGTCCCTCCAGCTGTCTCTCTCATCTCCGTCCTCTCATTTAGGCTTTCTGCCTTACCAAATCATGTTTAAGTTATCAATCAACATTCGCTACTGTCGCTAGGCACACGACCAACTACAAGTAATCACTATAAACTGGCTTAAATTGTGCTTACCACAGATTGTCTAGTCGAGGGCCTATTCCTCTGATGACGTCTGATTAGGGCGCTCCCACGGCCCACAATAATGTCTCTGGGCAGCTTAACAAACTCTCCTTGCCGTCCAGGACTTGAGACCGCACTTTCCCAGCTCGATTCCACAGCTGGAACGTCTGCACACTTCCTTCCTCTTGAAGGTATACCACACTGGTTCCTTTCTAATGGGGGCTCAAACGGAGCACAGTTTCCCCTTGCGATGTCTGGTACTCAAGTGGGGTCAAAGCTCTCTCGAAGCGAGCCTCACGCCTCCAGCAAATTATCCACATCTCCTAACCAGTCACTTATCTATTTTCTTATTCATTGTCCATTATCTTAAATTGTTTATCAAATCCAACCAACTATTTTACATCTGTGTCCTCACCTCTATATTTCCTAGACCTTCTAGTCAGGTCAGGCTTGATAGAATAATTCTCAACGGGGTGACTCGTTTTTCGGCTGCCTGGGATCATAACAGTACATCATTTTAAGCACGGTAATAGAGGCTCCATGTGCATTCCAGGTCATTGCTTTCATTGCCCTTGTTAGAGCCGACAGTGATGCCAAGGTACCGATAGTGGTCAACCCATTCAAGTGTTACACCATTAATTTATAGTTCTTCATTTTCTCCCCGCTTGTGATGAGAGTATGCTTTTGTCTTGTTTATGGAGAGAGTGAAACTGAGTTCAATACATTTCCTTCCGAGGAGTTCAATGGACTGTTTAAGTTTTCCCAAGGTGGGAGCTTGTATTAGAACATCATCTGCATATCCCACTTGTTGTGTTCCTTCCGGAAAATCAATATTTGCAATTGCGTTCATAAGTACATTGAATAGTGTGGGGCTTAAGACTCCTCCTTGGTGGGGGGGTTCCGAGTTCCATATTCATTGTTCTTGAGATTGCTTCATTGAAGCAGACCTTGGCTTTCCTCCCTGTGAGGTAGTCTTCAATCAATTTCATGAGTCTCCCCTTGACACCCATGCATGCAAGCTCGTCCAGGATCGCAATCCCCTGTGCTTTATCGAAAGCTCCTTTGATGTCGACAAATACAGAGTACCTAGCTGTGTCATTAGCCTGGTAATTAACTATACAATTTGCTGTGCTCCGTCCTTCAGCAAATCCATTGACACCCTCCCCTAGCCTGTCTATTTTGTGCAACAGTCGGCTTAGAATGATCCTTTCAAGCATCTTGCAAGTGCATGACATGAGACTGATAGGTCTGTAAATGCCAGGGTCATTGGGCTTCGGTATGGGGACAATTATTGCATGTTTCCATTGTGTGGGCAACACACCACTTAGGAATGATTTGTTAAACAGGTGGAGTAATGGATTCCCAGACACTTCACACAGACCATTGAGTATGTCGTAGGTGACGCCATCTTCACCAGGTGCTGTACTTTTACCCTTTTTCATAACGCCCTTTACTTCCTGGGTTGTGATTGGTTCCCCATACTCGTCATCACTAGATTGTGCTCTTGTTATTCTAATCCTTCTGTCATTATGTCGGAGGAGCTGTTCCCTGCTTACTTCTACAGGGAGGGAGGAGGTGAATGCTGCATCACTCCACTTGTGAATAAGTTCTTCAGCCTTACCCTTAGGGTTTTAGGCCAGGTTCTGCCCCCATTAGCTATCTGAATTTTTACCCACACTTGTCTTGCAGATGTTTCTCTTCAATAGAGCTAGTGAATTCAAGCCATTGTTTTTCCCGCTCTTTAATCTTCTCTTCTCTGGCTACTTGACACACAGTTTTAAACAGCTCTTGGTTGCTGTCAGTGGGATGTCTCCGGTACTCTCTGCTCATGCTCCTTACATTTGAATTGAGCATCTTTATGTAGTCGATCTCATACTATTATATTTTCTTCTATTAAAGGTTACTGCGCCCAGACGTACGCCGCGGAACCCTGAGACAGTGCTCAATTTGGTTATTAAAGTCATAAACAAATGTGTCAGTGTCTTCTGGGATTTGGTATTCCGTGAACCAGTTACTCATCCTGTTTATGAAAAGCGGCCTCATATCTGGTCCGAGCGATAACCTTTTTCTTTTATTTGTCTCTTTCCTTCTCTTGCACATGTCGACGGTGGTAATTGGCTGTTCATCACCCAGGACTCTAAGATTTTCACTCCCCCTGATATAGAAGGACAGTTTCCGTCCATTGACATTGGGCTGATGACAGTTGTCTTCACAGTGTGGGTGCCTGGCATTAAGGTCACCAACCAGCAGGGTAGGTTCTTCATTAACAAATTCAGGTAGTGTGTCAAGGTCAAGTTTACTTCGTGGCACATAGGTTGATTATATGTAGGGCATTATTGTTTAAGTGAAGGGTTACCCCCAGTGATTCATAGTCATCCTCCACGTGAAGATCATAATCTGAGCAGGTATGTTATTGTTGACATAGATAATAAGACCCCGTTTCCTGTCCCCAGAGGGCAGGGAAAACTTGCGATAACTGCTGAACCTTGGGTTGAAGTCATTACCCACCAGTGTCTACTGTAGCACTATGACGTCAGTTTGGTGTTCACGAGCGTATTGTATGATGTCATTAAGTCTACCACGAACGCCATTGCAGTTCCATTGTAGGATAGTGAGGCTTTCTTCACCGTGATTATCCATCGTGGAGGTGTTGGCCATCATATGTGCGGTGTTGTTGCTGGTCAGTGTGTGTGCACTGGTGGTGTTGTATGTGGTGTTGCATCACCGTCATGTGATGGTGGTACTGTTTGTATGGGTGCCAGTGTACAATGATGTTGTGTACACTAGTGTCGTTGTGTTCACTAGTAGTGGTGTTGTGTTCACTGGTGGTAGTGTACTCACCTATTTGTGCTTGCGGGGGTTGAGCTTTGGCTCTTTGGTCCCGCCTCTCAACTGTCAATCAACTGGTGTACAGATTCCTGAGCCTTCTGGGCTATATCATATCTACATTTGAAACTGTGTATGGAGTCAGCCTCCACCACATCACTGCCTAATGCATTCCATCCGTTAACTACTCTGACACTGAAAACGTTCCTTCTAACGTCTCTGTGGCTCATGTGGGTACTCAGTTTCCACCTGTGTCTCCTTGTTCGCGTCCCACCAGTGTTGAATAGTTTATCCATGTTTACCCGGTCGATTCCTCTGAGGATTTTGTAGGTTGTGATCATGTCTCCCCCTTACTCTTCTGTCTTCCAGTGTCGTAAGATGCATTTCCCGCAGCCTTTCCTCGTAACTCATGCCTCATAGTTCTGCAACTAGTCTAGTGGCATACCCTTGTACTTTTTCCAGCTTCGTCTTGTGCTTGACAAGGTACGGGCTCCATGCTGGGACCGCATACTCCAGGATTGGTCTTACATATGTGGTGTACAAGATTCTGAATAATTCCTTACACAGGTTCCTGAATGCTGTTCTGATGTTAGCCAGCCTCGCATATGCCGCAGACGTTATTCTTTTTTATGTGGGCTTCAGGAGACAGGTTTGGTGTGATATCAACTCCTAGATCTTTCTCTCTGTCCATTTCTTTAAGTACTTCATCTCCTATTCTGTATCCTGTGTCTGGCCTCCTGTTTCCACTGCCTAGTTTCATTACTTTGCATTTACTCGGGTTGAACTTCAACAGTGTGTTCACTAGTGGTGGTGTGTTCACTGGTATTGATGTGTTCACTATAGGTGTTGCGTTCACTGGTGTTGATGTGTTCACTGGGGCAACGATAGCACTGAGTCTGCTGTTATATGCCGTGGCTTGTGTTGCATCCTCATGCACCAAGTTGCAACCTACTGAACTCGCCTGAGACAAGTTCAGGCCCTGCAGAATTTGAAGTATGTCCTCCTGGGTCTTTCTTTCAACGTGTCAAAGGACATTCGGCCACCAGGCGGCACCCTTGGCTGAGGCATCTTATACGCACCCCATAAACAAACTCCTTCGCCTGCGACACCCAGACAGTGGAAGAGCACCACGGGATCGGAAGCACCCGGGCATCCCGATAAGGGCCAAACACCTGACTTTCACGGGACACGACCCCAGCAGCCGGGACAAGGCTTCCCCCAGACAGGGACAACGAAGGAGGGGGAACCACAGGGGATGCAGGCGCGGCATCGACCCCACCACTGGGCACAGGAGCTGAGGCCCCCGGCGCACATTCTTCCCCAACACCACAACGAGGTCCCGATAATCAGGGGCAAGCCCCCACTGCGGGGATTCAACAGCAGGAGGCACAGGAAGCAACTCAGAGCCCCTCACAGCCCTCGTCATCTACGGCGGGGAGCGCCAGAGCACCATACCCTCCCCACCTCCTCTCAAGGCACTCCACGAAAGGGAGACACACTCCGAGCCTGTCATGAATGCTTCAAGACAGGCAGCACCACACCACTTCCACCAGGCCCCTCCTAAGGCACGGCCACCATCTTCGCGTCCCCATAATCCACACCCCTCACCGTCCGAAGAATCCACAGAGGCCGCATCGCCCACACTGTCCACGTCATCCAGGGAAACAACCTCAAAGCACTGGCGTGCACGCTTCTGCTAAGGCATGAAAGCATCAGAACTACAGTCGTTGATACACACAGGCACGGCAGGCACCTCCCGCTGCCGAAGCACCCCCTCTATAACAGAAGAACCCGCACCTCCGGAAGCCGGGACCACATCCACTAGTGGGGGCGAGACAAGGATCTCCACTGGGACATCCTTCATTACATGCAGCGCAGGCGATGGCCCGACAACCACACACCCCGGCTCAACAACCCCAGGAGCACTGTGGAGAAATGCCCGACAGACCACTGAAACATTATCTAACACACTGCACAGTTACAAACCCATTAAGATTTCAACTTAGATTCAACAGAGCAGAAGAAGTTGTTAAACACATGGCAAAATCCTACTGGAGCGACCATACAAGTCATAAATACTCATACTCTGCCCAAGTAAAACAGAAACAAGCAACACTTAGTGAGCCAGCCAGAGCCTTAGGGCCCGCACAGGAATATCCCTGCAAAAAAAAAAAAAAAAAAAAAAAAAAAAAAACAGGGGCCACGGCAGTTACGAGATGCGGCGCACAAGCTGTAGATCCCGCCTCAACAGGCGGAGCAGCAGACGGGCAATCAGGCGCCTCAAGCACAGTACCCACTCCATCCTCAGTACCGTCCGAACGCAACACGGGCGGAAAATCCTACGCACAAAAAACATGCACCCTACCAGTTGGTCCCACGTCGCACACTGCAGCCAGATGACTCTCGTTACCACACCGATAACAAGTGTGCAGTTGTCCCCGATACAGGCAGCGGAGAGTGTAACCCAACACGGTCACTGACGACGGAACACTACACTTCAGCGTCATCGTCAGGGTGTGGGAGCCGTCAAGCATCCCAGCACAGTGTCTGGCAAGGACATTGTTCCAACGAACACTTAACACAGTCCCAAACCGTTAAAAACAGGTCAAAAGATCGTCCTGAAACTCAAAGGGGGCAACATACACCGCCATATGCATCCAGGTGACACTAAGATTCACCACTTAACAGAACCGGCAGTATAAGGGAGAGGGTAAACACGCCCCTTACACCACCCAAGAAACGTCGGAAAGGCAGCCTGGTGGTGGAACTTGACCACAGCACGGTTGCCCTGAAGCAGCTGGACGCCCACTATGTCCGACAGCTGCACATGTAGCACGTCCACTAGGGCGACACCAACCAACAGATGATCCACATGCTCCGTAAAGGCCAGACCAGCCGACGATGTCCTCTTCACTGTAGGCCGAGAAGTCCCTATGGCAAATCCAAACGCCATCCTGTCAGTGGCAAACCATCACCAGGCAGGACAACCAGCAATCGTCCAACGTAAACACTAGCTAGGAGCGGAGCGACCTCAGGAACATCCGACCAGGCTGGTGGTTGCCACCCCATCGTATACAGCTCTTGCTTGAGTGTTCAAGCTCGCTGAACACAAGTCGTCAACGCTGCAAAGAGCAGTCACCAGGCACTCGTGTTTTCACTGCTCTAAGCAACTGCCACCATCGAGTAGAGTTGTGCATGAACAATATTGGTGACGGTAAAACTGTCGGATTTGAAGATACATTGCACAACGTGAAGTAGTGTTTTGTGTAGCCATTTTGAGCAAGAGTTGACGGTAAAAGTAAAAGTACAGTTTGTCTGATGACATATCAGTTCAGAAGTAATATTATTTACTATAGTCAAAATCATAGTTGTCAACATATCTTGTACTGGTTCTGCTTGAAATATGCGCTAATAGTACTGTAGAGGGAATTCTTCTGGAATAGAAAGTTGGATGTGAAGAACCTTATTGGAATTGGAACAAGAGTTTTACGATTCCAATTAATTATTGAGTTTACGCAAGATTAAACGTAAGTTATATCACTCGATTGGATGTGTATGCTACTCTTATGGCAAGTGTTGCACCCAAGCAAAGACCTCTTATGGCAAGTGTTGCAGCCAAACAAAGACCTCTTATGGCAAGTGTTGCAGCCAAACAAAGACCTCTTATGGCAAGTGTTGCAGCCAAGCAAAGACCTCTTATGGCAAGTGTTGCAGCCAAACAAAGACCTCTTATGGCAAGTGTTGCAGGCAAACAAAGACCTCTTATGGCAAGTGTTGCAGCCAAGCAAAGACCTCTTATGGCAAGTGTTGCAGCCAAACAAAGACATCTTATGGCAAGTGTTGCAGCCAAACAAAGACTTCTTATGGCAAGTGTTGCAGCCAAACAAAGACCTCTTATGGCAAGTGTTGCAGCCAAGCAAAGACCTCTTATGGCAAGTGTTGCAGCCAAACAAAGACATCTTATGGCAAGTGTTGCAGCCAAACAAAGACCTCTTATGTCAAGTGTTGCAGCCAAGCAAAGACCTCTTATGGCATGTGTTGCAGCCAAACAAACACATCTTATGGCAAGTGTTGCAGCCAAACAAAGACCTCTTATGGCAAGTGTTGCAGCCAAGCAAAGACGTCTTATGGCAAGTGTTGCAGCCAAACAAAGACCTCTTATGGCAAGTGTTGCAGCCGAACAAAGAGCTCTTACGTCAAGTGTTGCAGCCGAACAAAGAGCTCTTACGTCAAGTGTTGCAGCCAAACAAAGACCTCTTACGTCAAGTGTTGCAGCCAAACAAAGACCTCTTACGTCAAGTGTTGCAGCCGAACAAAGAGCTCTTACGTCAAGTGTTGCAGCCAAACAAAGACCTCTTACGTCAAGTGTTGCAGCCAAACAAAGACCTCTTACGGCAAGTGTTGCAGCCAAATAAAGACTTCTTATGGCAAGTGATGCAGCAAACAAAGATGTCATAAACTTGTAAATTTAGTTGATTGGACTTTCAGACTTCTTCGGCAAAGAATTTCTTCACTTTATAGATGCCTTCCAGTTCAAATCCATTTAAAGAAATTATCAAATGTGCCGCCATCTCTGCATTAATATTAACACAGACAAATGCTGAAGCAGAAAAGGTTTTCAGGTTGAGTTACATAAAATCGAAGTCTCTGGAATGAAATTGGAACTGCTATATACCATTTTAATAAAATAGTTTATCCAGATTAGAGGAATGTTGCGACTCTTAGGAACTTCCAAGTTGTTGAATGACGGAAACACTCTTCCCACTCAACACCTTGAAGTGTCGTCGTAACCTGGCCCATAGAGTGCCGAAGATATAGTTGAAGATTGTTTGTTGCTTAATGTAAAAAATATTAAGTAGCATTTTTAGTATTTTTTTTATTACATTTCAGGAATTTATTTTCGTAAACTATGCTGGAGAATTAGTAGTACACAAGAATTTTTAGTTGTGTATTCGCAAAATTAGATCATTTTAGGTTTTATTGATGTTTCTTAGTTGTAAACTTGAGAATTGTTGGCAACCCTATGAGGGATTTGGCAGTTGTCCTTCCCGTAGTCTTAGATGATTGACAGAACCCTTCAATTACTCTGCTTGCCTTGTTGCATGCGATTCCTTATTTCTTGGCTTATCTAGCTTAAAGTTCATATTTTTACCGCTCAAAAATACCAATAATGCCCATTATTTTCTCAGTTAATGTTCTTTACATACAGATACCACTCTGGGTCCTAATTATACAGCCTAAATATTTTTAAATCTAAAAAAAGGTTCATGGGTTTTAAATCTACGAGATTGTAAAATAAACTTACGTCCCAACGTCCCAAACACGGCCAGCCTCGCATATTAGTCTCCTAAACCTTCCCTTAGACTTACATACCACATTTCTGTAAAGTAATTTAAAATAAGAACGTTCTTAAGGTTTCCTTCACTAAAACGGCTCACTATTTTAATAGTTGTGATTTCCTGTTGTAAGTTGTGTGTGCACTCGGTATGTTTATAGCGATAATAAGCTAAGTATAAGATCTGACCAGTTAATTTTAGTACAATTCGTCCAACACTTGACCCAGATGGAATAGATTTTCATAATGTTTCATTAATTTCAGATTTTAGCCTATACTAGCTAGGTTTTAGATTAGCCACATTGTATGTGATAGTGCCCAACAAATTTAGATCTTTAAGTATTTTCTAATATTTCCATCATATATGATGGTTACAAATATTACCACTGTCACGGGGGGGGGGGGGGGCCGGGCCGGGGCTCTGCTAACACTCGGCTGCTAGGGGCTCAAAAGGCCCAAATACTCAGCCCCTCCGACTCCCGGGATTCACCGGAGTCTCCTTGGTCACACAAGAGAGGACCAACAATGCCCACCTCCGCAGGTCTTTGCTTCCACCACAAAAGGGGTGCCACTGATTCACCCTGGAAGCCCTTCAGTCAAACACGGGGAAACTGCTGTTAACAGTTCCGGCCTAGACCCGTGAAGGAGTGAAGGAAGACTCAGGCTTACCTTATAACCATAACCTCCATGAGTCTTGCCTGCCAGACAAAAAAGGTTGCAGGAACTCCTTTCCCGCCTGTCTTCTCTATCTTCTTCTTAGCAAGGTCGCCAGCTGGGTTATTACATCTGCACCCCAGCAATGCAGTTCAGTGGGTGTATTATATATTGTTTGTAGCCAGAAGATTGCTACTCCCATAGATCTGCGACTAGACTGTTGGCCCAGGGTACTCTCCCAGGAAGGTCTGTGTGGCTTTACCTCTCTCTAGCCACTACGTTAATAGTTGCCACCATTCAGGCACCGATACTGATCGGATGGCTAAGGGTACACTTTTATGTAAGTCTGTGCTGCCTTTACCACTCTCCAGGCAATAAGAACTGCTATAGAGAACGTAGTGTTCCCTAGGTGGTACTATGATAACCCTCGTGTATGCTCATAGAGAATTATCATAAATGGAGGCACACTTAAACACAGTGATAAAACGTGTGAATTTACTGATGCAAATTACATGAACACACACAAACACAAGTAATACATGAATATGGAAATATGGATAATAAGTCTGGAGATCGTCAGCCTCTTCTTCCACGACCTCCAATACTCCTTCCACTGGGCAGAAAGACAGGAGTCTCACACTCCAACCCGTTCTCGCAAATTTAATAAGTCAATATTGACTTATTAAATATGTGCATAGGTGACATACTTAACATAATAGCTACCCTTAAAAAGATTCATAGAAAACACCGACCTTACCTAACCTACTTAGTATGTTAAGATAAGCATCTTATTGCTTCGTAATTACAATTATTACCTAACCTATAATAGGTATAGGTTAAGTAATAATTGTAATTACGAAGCAATAAGATGCTTATCTTAAGATACTAACAAGGTTAGGTAAGGTCGGTGTTTTCTATGAATCTTTTTAAGGGTATCTATTATGTTTAGTATATCACCTATGCACGTAGTTAATAAGTCAATATTGACTTTACGAATTTGCGAGAACGGGTTGCACACTCTCACAGGAGGGCCTCTTCACCACGTCGGCGCCTCTTCTTCACTGTCCTGCCATCCATACACACTGTCCCCTCTGACAGTACTGGACACAAGTTGCCTTGCAGCCTATTCTACTATTAAAGTATTAAAGTCCTGCTGCCACATACATAAGTAAATATTGTGGCCTAACTAGCCTACTCATACAAGGGGTAATGGGAGGGAAAATGATCTACCTTACAGTCCTGGCTCACGACGCCTGTCCCTCGATGGTGTGAGGTTCCCACGCTTCCTGAGTCGATCCTCGACGATCCAGGAACGTTCCACAGGTCCTCAGGTGTCGTGGAGCCTTCGCGTCGTCGCCGTTCCAATCCCTGAGATTCAGCTGCCCCAATCCTGGTTCATAGATGGGCGCTGAGCTAATCACTATTTTTCCCACACTCGCCCCTTCCACAAGGCGTTGCTCCTTGTCCTAGGCACGGTGTCGTCCTTCCAAGATTCTCAGTGGATGTGACCCGGTCACAGCTAGGCTTGCCCGCCGCACCTTCCAGACCTCAACGTCCAGCAGCACCGCCCCAGCGTCGTCGCCGACTATTTTCCAAGTTTGGCACTTCTCTGCTCAATGAACTTGGTTCCTCTTTGGCTTCCCAGATGCGCAGGGTCTCCAATAACTGGGATGACTGCGACAGCCAGCTCAATCCACTGAACAAGGCTTGCAGAGCCTCCAATCCCTGAGAGCCGACCGAGGCGCGTCCTGTCGCTTCCACGGTCAGTACAACTCTGACGTTGGCGCCGCCCGGGGCACTCGGTGACGTCATCGCGGGCCCTGATTTGTCGCCCGCGACCTACGTCGGCCAATCCGCGATCGGCTTGTCTCCCTTCCAAAAGGTCATATCTGCCGTAGGGGATACTGTTTCATTTTATAACAGGGCGCCAATTTTCCTTTATTTACAACTTATAATGTAACTTCTTTCCTTTTACTGGCAGCCGGTCTGGTCGCCACATATGTCAATAGACTCCCTGAACCTCAGAGAATCAGTAGGGAGAGCTGATATGACTCTTTAAGCCGGCAAACGAAAGAAATAGGAGAGGGCACCGTAACATACCCCTCCCCTTAAAATAAGAGTCATATCGGAAGAGCAGCACTCAAGAGGGCAACCTATACTCTTGCTCCCTCCGTTCCTGAAGTGTCACTCCTCCAGTTGGTGACGTGGCTCATACCACTTTGCCAGTCACTTGCCTCATTGTATCTCCACCTCGCATAGTACCGGGTGTGACGGGTGTTCCCTGAACACCTACAAGAAATCCTCTCTCCGTGGCTACGAGTGTACTCCCACGGCTCGTTACCACTGTAAGATTCAGTGCATGCAGCGCCTCCACCGCGTCGTGCACTCCGAGATAGTCTTGCATTTCCACTGCGTCCTACAGGTACTCCATGTTTCCT
Organism: Procambarus clarkii; assembly: GCF_040958095.1. Taxonomy (NCBI): domain Eukaryota; kingdom Metazoa; phylum Arthropoda; class Malacostraca; order Decapoda; family Cambaridae; genus Procambarus; species Procambarus clarkii. Next base: position 7,987,509 of record NC_091182.1, on the reverse strand, counting down.
CTCATGATCTCCTCTTCGCCAACCTTCTCTCTTCTCGGTTCCTCTTCTCCCGTAGGTGCGTTGTCTCCTCGCAGTGGCACTTGTAACCTGTACTCCATCCAGCAGCTCCCTCTCTTCCACACTAGGCTTTTGCGATGGCCCAATGCCCCTCTGGTTAGGCTGGCGCCTACCCTGGGTGTACCTATTCCCTGCTTTCTTCGTATTGCCTTTCCTATACCACTCGCTCCTTCGTTCCCGACGAACATCTTCACTCCTCCATGAGATTTTCTTCCCTGCAGACGTCTTCTTCGGTTCGTGGTTGGGCTCTTCCACCTCCCTGTGGCTCACCTCACTACGGTGGTTCGTCTTGCACCTACCACTATTCATCTGGCCGGCATAGGGTGCCTTGCGTCGTGGCTCCTCCACTCTGCCCTTCACCGCCGTTCGCTCATCCACTGAGCTTACTTTATTCACGTTTCTGTATAGAGGGAGTGCGGTCTGCAGCCTCTTCACCGCCCCAGGCGTTTGTACGGCTGCTCCTCGCCACTCCTCCACACGCATCATCAGGCTTAGTCGGAGGGCTTCGTCGGGGTTTTCCACTACCTCCGACGACCTCTCTGCACTCTCGCCCACGTTGTCGTCGTCTCTGGCGACGTTTCCCCTGGCGAAGTCGGCTTCCTCACCACCATCTGGAACGACCGATACCTCACCTGGCAGGGTTGTACTGCTGCTTGCAACATAGGCACTCCTGGCCCAATCGGGTTGTATCCTGCCTCCTCCGAGGTCATTACCCAGCACCATCTGTACATGCTCTAGGGGTAACTTAGGGGCTACAGCTACTATAGCTTTCTCGACTCCGCAGTCGGCAATCAGCTGTACTTCGTGAAGTGGCAACCTGTATTCCTCCCCCACACTGCGTATCCTCACCACTCCCACAGGTGAATCATTAAATTCCTTGGGGAGAATACTCCTGGTTACCATACTTATGTCAGCACCCGTATCTCGAAGCACGGCAACCTCCACTGGGTCTGACCTTCCAAACTTCACGTTGGCCCCGAAAACGAAGGGATGTTCACCCAACTTCATTTCCCAACCATTCACGTTGGGTCCACTATAATATGGGGTGTGAACAAACACTCTCTCCTCCTCCAACATTAATCCTACATTCCTTTGGTGCTCCTCACACTCGCGGGCATAATGTCCTCTCACACCACAGTTGTAGCATCGGCCACCTCCCCTGGGCGGCCACTCGCCAGTCACTCTGGCGGTACCACTTGCAGACGTCCCCTGGGTCCTCCTTGGACTCCCCGTCGTCGTGTCCGGGACTGCAGCACTTGCTCCCGAGTTAGGTCCACTGCTCACAGCTTGGGGCTTCCTCCCCGCGTCTCTTGAGCTCTTGAACCACGTTACTTCATCGGGCACACTACTCTTGGGAGAGTCCCCACCTATCCTCGCTCCTCCTGAACTCCTAAGGTTCCCTCCCGACCTGGGGTAAGGCGAGTGTCTGGGCGGCCCCTCCCTCCTGATATGTAGTGCCTCCTCCAGCATGTCGGCTCGATCCGCTGCAGCCTTCAGGTCCTTAATACCTGCTTCTCTCACCCTTACTCGCAACTCAGGATGGAGCACCGACATGAACTTCTCCATCACCATCAGTCGTTTGATATCATCCACCGACTCCGCTTCCTCCGCCTTCAACCATCGTAGGAATTTCCGTTCCATCTCCCTGGCGGTCTCGGCGTAAGTCTTTCCCGACGCTCTTGTACACTCTCTGAACCGCTTCCGGTACATCTCCGGAGTCAGCCGGAATGAGTGGAGAACCGCATTCTTAATCGCGTCATAACTAGTACACTCCTCCAGGTCCAGCATGTTATAGGCTTCCCGGGCCTCTCCAGTCAACCTGCCCTGGACCAGAGCAGCCCAATCATCTTCCGGCCACTCCTTCAGAGTCGCTATCCGTTCAAAGTGTTCGAAGAACGCCTCAGCTTCTTGTGGTTCGAACGTAGGTAAGTCACGTTCCCTTACCTTGAGGTCCTCCCGCCGTGCAGGTAGTGAGGGCAGACCACGTTCAACGCGACGCAATTCGACTTCTTTCTTTGCCTTTATCTCCTCCAGTCGCAGTTGTCTCTCTCCTTCTTCTCGCTGCAGCTGCAGCCGTGCTTCTCGCTCACCTCGCTGCAGCTCAGCTGCACGTTCCTCTCGCTGCAGCTCAGCTGCACGTTCCTCTCGCTGCAGCTCAGCTGCACGTTCCTCTCGCTGCATTTGCGCTTCTCTTTCCTCTCGTCGCAGCTGGGCTTCCAGTTGCATCTTCATTATTTCCAGTTGCAGGCTCCTCTTACTACAGCTGGACCTTCCACTGCTCCCATGTTCACTGTGAATTCTCTCCACACTGGTAGGCGCTTGGGGTGGCCCTAGTCGGGACGGTTCACCTTGCGACGGCTCTCCTCGGGACGGCTCCTCTTGAGATGGCTCCTCTCCCGTCGCTTCCTCTCGAGCTGTGAGCTGTGCCATGATCTCTATCCTTCGCTCCGCTACCTTAGTCGTCCTCAACCTGATCCCAAAGTGGTTTGCCACTTGTTGGAGCTGGGCCTTGGTGCACTCTTCCAAAATTCCCTCGTCCCTTGTGTCAATAAATTTCTTTACTTTGTCTTCCTCCATCTCTATATCATTGAGCATACACGACAGCACAGACAAGTTAGTAGGCACTAATTTCACCGTTTCAGTCCCTTAGCTGGTTGAGTAACAGTACCACCGAATTCACTGGCCACACTGTATTAGTACCCTGGCAACACTTGTCTTGCAATTTGGTCCACACTGTAGCTTGATCCACGCTTCCTGGCGAAGTTCCCAGTTCTTGGCTACTGGGGTTCGAATCCTGGCAAGGTCGCCAGTTCTCTTGTCACGTGGGGGTGGGCGGTCCGGGGCTCTGCTAACACTTAACTGCTAGGGGCTCAAAGGGCCCAAATACTCAGCCCCTCCGACTCCCTGGATTCACCGGAGTCTCCTTGGTCACACAAGATAGGACCAACGATGCCCACCTCCGCAGGTCTTTGCTTCCACCACAAAGGGGTGCCACTGATTCACCCTGGAAGCCCTTCAGTCAACCACGGGGAAACTGCTGTTAACAGTTCCGGCCTAGACCCGTGGGGGAGTGAAGGAAGACTCAGGCTTACCTATAAACATAACCTCCCTGAGTCTTGCCTGCCAGACAAAAAAAAGGTTGCAGGAACTCCTTTCCCGCCTGTCTTCTCTATCTTCCTCTTAGCAAGGTCGCCAGCTGGGTTATTATATCTGCACCCCAGCAATGCAGTTCAGTGGGTGTATCATATATCGTTTGTAGCCAGAAATGTATGCTCATAGAGAAATATCACAAATGGAGGCACACTCAAACACAGTAATAAAATGTGTGGATTTACTGATGCAAATTACATGAACACACACACACAATCACAAGTAATACATGAATATGGAATATGGATAATGAGTCTGGAGATCGTCAGCCTCTTCTTCCACGACCTCCAACACTCCTTCAAATGGGCAGGAAGACAGGAGTCTCACACTCTCACAGGAGGGCCTCTTCACCACGTCGGCACCTCTTCTTCACTGTCCTGCCATCCATACACACTGTCCTCTCTGACAGTCCTGGACACAAGCTGCCTTGCAGCCTACTCTACTATTAAAGTAATAAAGTCTTGCTGCCACATACACGAGTAAATATTGTGGCCTAACTAGCCTACTCATACAAGGGGTAATGGGAGGGAAAACTGATCTACCTTACACTCCTGGCTCACGACGCCTGTCCCTCGATGGTGTGAGGTTCCCACGCTTCCTGGGGTCGATCCTCGACGATCCAGGACGTTCCACAGGTCCTCAGGTGTCGTGAAGCCTTCGCGTCGTCGCCGTTCCAATCCCTGAGATTCAGCTGCCCCAATCCTGTTTCATCGATGGGCGCTGAGCTAATCACTATCTTTCCCCCACACTCGCCTCTCCCACAGGGCGTCGCTTCTTGTCCTAGGTACTGTGTCGTCCTTCCAAGATTCCCAGTGGATGTGACCCCAGTCACAGCTAGCTTGCTCGCCCACCTTCCAGACCTCAACGTCCAGCCAGCGGCGCCGCCCAGCGTCGTCGCCGACTATTTTCCAAGTTTGGGCACTTCTCTGCTCACTGAACTTGGTTCCTCTTTGGCTTCCCAGATGCGCAGGGTCTCCAATAACTGGGATGACTGCGACAGCCAGCTCAATCCACTGAACAAGGCTTGCAGAGCCTCCAATCCCTGAGAGCCGACCGAGGCGCGTCCTGTCGCTTCCACGGTCAGTACAACTCTGACGTTGGCGCCGCCCGGGGCACTCGGTGACGTCATCGCGGGCCCTGATTTGTCGCCCGCGACCTACATCGGCCAATCCGCGATCGGCTTGTCTCCCTTCCAAAAGGTCATATCTGCCGTAGGGGATACTGTTTCATTTTATAACAGGGCGCCAATTTTCCTTTATTTACAACTTATAATGTAACTTCTTTCCTTTTACTGGCAGCCGGTCTGGTCGCCACATATGTCAATAGACTCCCTGAACCTCAGAGAATCAGTAGGGAGAGCTGATATGACTCTTTAAGCCGGCAAACGAAAGAAATAGGAGAGGGCACCGTAACAATGCTAAAGCCAAGACAAGCTTTACGCTTGTCCCCTTCTATGGGACAGAAGGGGAACAACACTGGAGCACCAGTAGAGCAGGAGCTAGTCCACTGGCCCACAATACATTGTCCAGGAACAACACTGGAGCACCAGTAAAGCAGGAGCTAGTGCACCGGCTCACAATACATTGTCCAGGAACAACACTGGAGCACCAGTAGAGCAGGAGCTAGTCCACCGGCTCACAATACATTGTCCAGGAACAACACTGGAGCACCAGTAGAGCAGGAGCTAGTCCACCAGCTCACAATACATTGTCCAGGAACAACACTGGAGCACCAGTAGAGCAGGAGCTAGTCCACCGGGGCCACAATACATTGTCCAGGAACAACACTGGAGCACCAGTAGAGCAGGAGCTAGTCCACCGGGGCCACAATACATTGGTCCGGCGTTCGAATCCCGGGCTTGGTGAGACGTTTGTCAACGTTTTACTTATAATATGAGCGGATGCCTCTGGCCATCAGGCCTTGGTGGATAGATACGTGATGGTGAGCTAACTCATGTGAGCTGCGTTCTAGGAAAGATGAGCCATTGACAACGGCCACCTTGGTACGCCGGACGGGCTTCCTATCCCACACAACACCAAATACCAAAGGGACACTGTTACAACCCTTGAGATCTTAGCAAGGTTCTTTTCCCGCAGTGATCAAAGTATACGAAAATCGGCCTTGCCAAAAAGTGTCTAGGGTATGAATAAAACACTGCATAAACGGGAAAACAATATAACTATGCTAAGGGTGACAAAGTTTAACAAATAAATGGTAAAAATATAACAGCCAGAAATATTCTTTAGCATGCAATAATATCAATGAAAAGTCCTTAGTAAACATAGACCATCGCTTAAAACACATGAATGAATAAATGGTGTAGCACAATTAGTCATACCAAGAGAACTAACTGAGTAATGAGCTAAATAAACAATATCCCCTGACTTAACTTGTGTACAAGTTAAGTTGTGTCTCCCCTCCATGCAGCTACCCACGCGTCTGACTAAATCCTGGCTCGACAGAGCAGGCGTCTTACCAACACATCAACTAAGCATCCACATGCACTCTTGTGAAACTCTACTAACAAGAGTATAGAACTAATAACTACATCATTAGTAATCTTTAGAGTATATAATACTGTTACATTACTCACTAGAATTTAATGGCAAACAATAATAGGAATTAATCAAGGTTGATTAATTCAACCTTAATCAACATTGGTTGAAGGTTGAGCCACTGACAACGGCTCAACCACTGACAACGGTTCTTCCCGAACATCTGGTGAAGGTGAAGGTGAGCGCTTTGTCATGGGTTCTTATCCTGGTCGGGGAGGATTTACTGGGCACAAATCCTTAACTGTAGCCTCTGTTTAACTCAACAGTAAAATGAGTACTTGGTTGTAAAAACGATTCTTCGCGGCTGGGATCGTATTCCAGGGACCTGTCCAAAACGTTACGCATACTAGTGGCTGTACAAGAATGTAACAACTCTTGTATATATCTAAAAAAAAAGTAAGGATGGGCGGGGGCTTATCTAAGACTAGCTTTCATAGTGAAGTGAACCTGGGGTTCAAGAGCTCGAGGGACACAAGGAGGAGACCCCAAGGAGTGAGTATTGGATCTAACTCGGGAACAGGAGGTGCTGCCAGGGAATCGACGACAGGGAGCCCAAGGAGCATGCAGGGAACGTCTGCTGTTTGTGTTGCCAAGGTGACTGGTGGTGGGTCACCCAGGAGAGGCGGTCGATGCTATAATTGTGGACGTCGGGGACACTATGCTCGTGAATGTGGCCGACCCAAGCGCGGTGGTAACGTGGCTTTCATCAGAGTAGGAAACGGAGAAGTCGAAAATACCCTAGGGAAGATGCCAGTGATGAGGGAGAAGTGGATTCACCCATTTGTATGTGAGAACATGCTGAAGATAGGAGGAGCTGATCCAGTCCCAGCAAGGATGCTGAGAGACACAGGATCTGATTTCACCTTAATGAATCCCTCTTCCCTGTGGACTACGGGAATTCCAGTTCAGGTGTAGACCTGATAAGAACTTTGGGGATACAAGTGAGAATGCCCCTCCACGAGGAAATTTGATTGATTGATGAAGATTAAGCCACCCAAGAGGTGGCACGGGCATGAATAGCCCGTAAGTGGTAGCCCTTTTCAGCCATTACCAGTATCAAGAGCTGATACTGGAGATCTGTGGGGGCGCGACTGCACCCTGCGTGACGGGAGATGTCTCCAAACCAAATGGTGACCAGATGGTCCCACGAGGAAACTCTTAATTCTGACTATGGCTGCCAGACTCTTGTGGTAGGGGTCTGTGCTTCGCTTCCCAGAATGGAAGCTCTGATGATCTTAGGAAACGACTTCTTTGGGGGATGTGTTCTCCCAGACTTAATTAATCAAGGTCGAAGAGTGTATAGACCCCTACAGAAGGAGCAGCACGACGGAAGCCGAGGGTGACGTAACGAAAACTGCGAGAGCGGCATTTCCGGTATTCGAGGTGACGTCGGGATGGGGCGTTGAGGAGGATGATGTGAGTGGATCTGGTCACGCCGAAGAGGACACGCTGGGTGACCTGGGGCTCGATCATTTGTTCGGAGAGGAGACCGGAGGACAAGTGCAAACTGAGGAAGGTTCGGATAGGGGTATCCAAGTTACTTTCACCAGTCTTCTTCGTGTTGACCGCATCCATCTTGGTGAGCTGCAAAAGGAAGAGTTTCCAGAGTTGGTGCGGGAGGCCGAGGAGGTCTCGCCGGACCCGAGTCACCGACTCACTTCTTTATGGAAAAGGGAGTGTTAATGAGACGGTGGAGACCGGTACAAGAAGAGGCGAGTGATAGGATGATGGAAGTGAGGCATCAAGTGGTGGTGCCGACACGGTATAAAGGTGCGGTGCTCGAGCTTCCACACTCAGTTCACATTTTTATTGGCCGGGCATGGACGCAGATGTAAGGAGAGTCTGCAAGACATGTTTCCCGAACCAGAGGACGGGAAAGAACGTCCCTGCCATCCCGAAAGCACCTTTAGTTCCAGTTGCTGCTTTTGACGAGGCGTTCAAACGTCTAATTATCGACGTTGTGGGACCCTTACCAAATCAAAAAAGGGAAACAATTACTTGTCTACCATCATGTGCGCTTCTACATGATTTCCGGAAGCGATCCCAGTGAGGAAGGTGACATCAAGATGCATCATGGGACACCTTCAGCTATTCTTCTCATGCGATGGATTGCCCAAGGAGATTCAGTCCGATTGCAGGAGCGTTTTACAATCGAAGTGGTGTAGGCAGACTATCGCAGGCTGAGGAATATCCCAACTATGATCTTCATCCTACAGGCCTCAGTCGCAAGGAGCGATGGAGAGGTTCCACTTAACCCTGAAAACCGTGTTGCGAGTGTATTATGCGGAACAGGGAGAAGAGTTGGATGAAGCTATAATTTCAGCCCTGTTTGCGATAAAAGATGCTGTCGTAAAGTATCTGGGATTCTCTCCTTTCCAACTGGTGCTCGGACACGAAGTAAGAAGTCCTTTGGGGATGTTAAAGGAGCAATTGATGTCGAGGAAGACATTAATGACAGGGGAGGAATATGTGCGGAAGTTCAGGGAACGGTTGAAAACGGCGAAGAAGCTGGCTGCTAAACACCTGAAGAAAGCGCAAGAGAAGATCTCGATTTGGTACGTCAAGAATGCTATCCCAAGGGAGTTTGAGGTGGGAGCCAGAGTGATGATGTTACTATCTGGGAGAGGTAGAGTGACGGAATCACGCTTTGGTGGTCCATACACGGTCATCAGGCCAGTAGGCAGAGTAAACTATGAAATCAGCAAGCCGAATTGCCCCTGCAAGACACAAGTATGTCACGTCAAACGATTGAAGCCCTAGTTCCAGGAAGAACAGGAGAACGCAAATGGGAAGAAAATGACAGTCAGGAGAAGGGAAGTTGGTTCTATGTATGAAAATGAAAGGGAGTTGCCGGCAGAGGAAGGAATGTGGGCCCGTGCCGATGGTACGTGTCTTTCCAACACAGAGAGTTTGATGCGACAGGAGGAGAAGCTACATCATCTGACCGAGGGTCAGAGAGGAGACCTAATGACTTTAGTAAGGAAGAACGAGTCACTCTTCACAGACGTTCCCCGACGGCACAAGAGTGTAGTGCCCGATGTAGATGTGAAGGGCGGAAAGCCAATAGAGCAGAGCGCATTTAGGGTTAGTCCAGAGAAGAGGAACATCATGAGACAGGAGGTGGAATATTTGTTAGCAAATAATCTTGCTGAGCCTATCAATAGTGAATGGAGCTCACTATATGCATTAATGAAGAAGGGTGACGGCTCGTTTCGCTGTTGCACCGATTACCGCAAAAGTAAATTCCATCACCGTGTCAGATTCTCACCCTATGCCTCGAATAAGGGACTGTGTCGACCAAACGGGAAATGCAAGGTTTGTTTCCAAAGTCAACCTGCTGAAAGGCTACTACCAAATACCTTTGTCTCTTAATGCAAGGAGGATCTCTGCATTCGCTACTCTGGACGGTTTATACCAGTACAAAGTACTTCCGTTCGGCACGAAGAACATTGGAAGTTGTTTTTCAAAGGATGATGAATGAAGTGCTACGAGGAGTTGAAGGCTGCATCGTGTACATCGACAACATAGTAGTGTATGCCGACAGTTGGAAGGAACACATGAATTGACTGAGAGAGTTATTCAGAAGATTGCAAGAAGCAAACCTGACAATTTATCTTGCCAAAAGCGAGTTTGGGAAAGCCCAATTAGAATATATAGGTCTTGTCGTGGACCAAGGAGAAGTAGCTCCCGTGAACAAAAGGCTATCAAGGAATATCCAATTCCCAGGACGAGGAAAGAGCTGTTACGCTACCTCGGGATGATAGGATACTACCGTGGATTTTGTAAGAACTTCTCGACGTTGGCACACCCTCTAACAGAATTGCTATCTAAGAATGTTAGATGGAAGTGGGGTGAAGCGTGTCAAGAATAGTTCGAGAAGACGAAGAAATTATTAACAGACACACGAGTGTTGATATCACCTGACTTCAGGTCAGAACTTATTTTGTATGTCGATGCTAACGACGTGGGGATAGGAGTCATGTTGGCTCAGGAGAAAAACGGAGTTCACTGTCCAGTGGCATTCTACTCAGAGAAGTTCAAGAAGTACCAGCGAACTTATTGCATAGTGTAGAAGAAAGCTCTAGCCCTGATCAAGGCATTGCAGCATTTCGACGTCTATGTGGGTGGAGGTACTAAACTGGTGAGAGTGTTCACTGATCAAAACCCCTTGACGCTCGTACATAAAATGAAGAACTCAAACCAAAAGCTGACGAGGTGGATCTGTTCATGATGGATCTGACGAGATCTACTGTTACAAGAATACTGGCCGGAGATCAGGCACATTAAAGGAAGGGAGAACGTGATAGAGGATGCCCAATCCCGGACTTACTAACTGATATGACTTATTTTAAGGGGGAGGGGTATGTTACCGTGCCCTCTCCTATTTCTCCCCAGTGCCAGCATTATGAGTCATATCTTCTTACCTTGCAGGTTCCCTGATATACAGGGAGTCATTTGACATAGGAGGCTACTGGATAGATTACGTGTTTATGGAGAAATTGTTGTTTATAAGTTTTGCAGGTGATGGTTCTTATGCCACTTGTACATACAAAATTGCGACGTGTCTGTCGGGTTGGTGCTAAGACGTGAAGGTGCCAGCAGGCTTGCGATTGGCTGGCAGAGGTCACGGGACGTGACTGACCAATCAGAGCCCGCTGTGACGTCACTGGGAGACCTGACTCAGGCCATGCAGGTCACTGCACCAGCAGAGATTCACAGACCTTCGACGTGAGTGGAAGTGCGTCAGTGAGCTCCCGAGATTCGAGGTTTTAGGAGCCTCACTCAGTGGATTGAGTAGCCTTATGCAGTCTACCATCGTCGTAGAAGATTGGTGTATTTTCAGGGAGCATGAAGAAGCCGAGTTTAGTAGGCGAATGAAGGCCGTGGCTGTCTGTCTGTGACGGAGGTGAGCGGCGACTCTGGGAGGGCAAATCTGACGCCCTGCAGGTCACCTTCAGGTATGACGTGCAGTGCTGCACGTAATACCTGAGATGTGACTGGGTCACATCAACTGAACACCCAGATGTGACTGAGTCACATCTATTGATGTAGAGGGAAAACATCGCGTCTGGATCCATGAGAAAACATCTCGGTGAAGGAGTGAGTGTGGTAAAAGACATGCTTAGTGACTACTGGTTGGACCAGCTTGGAAGAACCGAATTCAGGGAATGTTTGTTAACAAATAACACAGAAATCATCGATAGATATAGCGATAGCAGGCGGCTTGACATCTGCGAGGCACTACATATCAAAAAGTCATCACCAGCAATCAAGAACCAATTAATGCACAACTATATTCTACCCACTTCAAGACTCTGTACCAATATAGAAGCATCAAGAGGAAGTATGGGCCAATAGGCCCTTTGCAGTTACTTCAATTCTTCCCTCTCATTTATCCAATTTATACCCATTGCACTGTGTTCTGTCTTGTGTTGGTCAAAAGTTTGTTCACCTCATCCAAAACTGTTGCAACATATCACCTCACCCAAATGCGAGTATATAAGACAAGCTGTTCAATGTTTGCATTAAGTAAAACTCTGTTTTCAGGTTACAGCTGTGTGTGTGTAAACTAAAGTCTTTGAAAATGTAATAAGTTATTACGAAACGCGTTCAAGCATTGCGTCAGACTAGAAATAAAAATGAATTTTGGAGAATTGATTTTTCAATTACCATCGACAGTAAAAAGAAACATAAGAAATATTGATAAAATTCGGGTTAGAATTATTAATCTTACTTTTTCGGTCACACACACTCACACACACACACACACACACACACACACACACACACACACACACACACACACACACACACACACACACACACACACACACACACACATACACACACACACACACACATACACACACACACACACACATACACACACACACACACACATACATATATATATATATATATATATATATATATATATATATATATATATATATATATATATATATTCATATATATATATATATATATATATATATATATATATATATATATATATATATATATATATATATATATATATATATATATATATATATATATATATATATATATATATATATATATATATATTCATATATATATATATATTCATATATATATATATATATATATATATATATATATATATATATATATATATATATATATATATATATATATATATATATATATATATATATATATATATATATATATATTAAATATGACCGAAAAAGTAAGATTACTAATTCTAACACGAATTTTCTCGATCTTTCTTACGTTTCTTTTCATGGTTGATGGTAATTCAAAAATCAATTCTCCAAAATTCATTTTTATTTCTAGTCTGACACGACACTTGAGCGCGTTTTGTAAAACTTATTACATTTTCAAAGACTCCAATATAGAAGCATCAAGAAATATGGGCCAATAAAAATAGGCCTTCTGCAGTTACCAACCTTTAATACCCATAGTTTCGTGTCCTGTCTTGTGTTAAAAGTTTATTTTCACCTCATCCAAAACTATTGTAACATGTCACCTCACCCAAATGTAGGTATAAAAACTCGAAGATGTTTAAGCTCTATTCAGTTAAAGTTGTGTGTGTGTGTGTAAACTCAAATGCCTTAGGCATTTGAGCAGAATTCTGTGTTGCGTTTCACTTACGAGATGGAAAAGGATGGGAAGCTGCCCTTTCTAGATGTAACAGTCATGGAAAGGAGCGGAGTTTTCCACACTGCAGTCTACACTAAGGAAACAAACATAGGAATGAGCCTGAATGCCAACAGTGACTGCCCGGACAGGTACAAGAGGAGTGTTGTTAACGCTTATGTCGACCGTGCCCTCAGCCACAGCTCAGAATGGAAGCAAGTCGACGAAGAACTCCGTAGGATAAGGCAGGTCCTAGTCAACAACGGCTTCTCCAATGGTTTCGTGGAAGACATCATAAGAAGGAAAGTCAAATGCCATGCAACCTCTGAAGAGACACCTAACACAACACCTATACCCCCTATATCTTGAGGTTATCTTGAGATGATTTCGGGGTTTAGTGTCCCCGCGGCCCGGTCCTCGACCAGGCCTCCACCCCCAGGAAGCAGCCCGTGACAGCTGACAAACTCCCAGGTACCTATTTACTGCTAGGTAACAGAAGCATTCAGGGTGAAAGAAACTTTGCCCATTTGTTTCTGCCTCGTGCGGGAATCGAACCCGCGCCACAGAATTACGAGTCCTGCGCGTTATCCACCAGGCTACGAGGCCCTCTATTAGACTATTTTACAGGAACTTCTTTTCCACAGCTCATAAAACGGAGGAAAGGGTCCTGAAAGATATTGTCAGTAGAAACGTTATCCCTACAGACAAAAATCAGAAGATACAACTGACGATTTACTATAAAACCAGAAAAACGACCAGCCTACTCATGAGAAACTCTCCAGACACAAAGCAGAACGCTTTAAAAGAGACCAACGTCGTCTATGCCTTCAAATGCCCTCTTGGGGACTGTAAGCTCCAAAAAAAAACAGTATATAGGCAAGACAACAACATCTCTTTCCAGGCGTTTAACGATGCATAAGCAACAGGGCTCCATTAAGGAACATATAATCTCTTCCCACAAACAAACCATCACCAGAGAAATCTTAGCAAACAACACAGAAATCATCGATAGATACAGCGATAGCAGGCGGCTTGACGTCTGCGAGGCACTACACATCAAGAAGTCAACACCAGCAATCAACAGCCAATTAATGCACAACTATATTCTACCCACTTCAAGACTCCGCTCCAATACAGAAGCATCAAGAAATATGGACCAATAGGCTTTCTACAATTACTTCCATTCAATACCCATTGTTTCGTGTTCTGTCTTGTGTTTGAATTTAATACCCATTCAATACCCTTTGTTTCGTGTTCTGTCTTGTGTTGGAATTTAATACCCATTGTTGAAAGTTCGTTTTTCACCTCATCCACCTCACACAAATGTAGATATAAACCTCGAAGATGTGTAAAGCTCTATTCAGTTTCAGTTGTGTGTTTGTAAACTAAAGTCTTTGAAAATGTAATAAGTTTTACTAAACGCGCTAAAGTGTCGCGTCAGACTAGAAATAAAAATGAATTTTGAAGAATTGATCTTTGAATTACCATCAACAGTGAAAAGAAACATAAGAAAGATAGAGAAAATTCGTGTTAGAATCATTAATCTTACTTTTTCGGTCATATTATTTAATAATATATGTCTACAGGAAAGACTGCTACCAAAATATATATATATATATATATATATATATATATATATATATATATATATATATATATATATATATATATATATATATATATATATATATATATATATTCATGCCTGTTTCCTTACATGTTTAATGTAGATCCTAGTATAGTACACTTTTAATAATTTTTACTGATGTGTTTAAGTGCGCCCTCCATCTCCCTTTGAGCATTATATAAGTGATTCTATAATTGCACCGCACTATCAATACTATTATTATTGGAAATATCCTAGTGACTGGTAACATTTAAGTAACACTGGTATATATAGTTGTGAGATTTTTCTCTACGCCTACCTCCCTTAGGAGGTGGACTACAAGTTTAAAGTCTGCTCACGGCAGTTAAGCATGAGTCCAATAGAAAAAAGGAAAAGCGGGAGCAAACCGCCAGGCCTCCACCACCAAGGGTGAAAACCTGTCCACAATAGGCCACTGGCTCCTCCTAGTTAAACAGGACGTTAAAACTAATAAAGGGTAACCGACAGGTTCTCACAATCAAATATTTATATTTGATGTGGCGCTATGAATTGGAATTCGAATTCCCAGGAACAGCCGCCTTATCAAGATCACATCAACATTTAATAATATGCAGAAATATGGTGGAATAATATGGTTGAAGGGTTGACATCAAAGACCGTTTTCTATAACATAACAATTTATTAATAACAAGAGACTAACTACTACATTACCTAGTTTACTTTACATTAATGTCCATCCAGTGGCACGATAACAAACAGCTAAATAGCAACCCTTGCTGTGAGGCTGCATACTGAACTAACCTGAACACAGGTGTGCCCACTGATGACGCAATATTGCAAATCAAAGAAAAATATCACAGACTAAGTTACACCACAGCGAATGGTTACGTTATTGTACATCAAGTGGCATTTGCAACACAGCTATTCAACAGCCCCTCGAGAAGTGACAGCAGGCTCCATCTTGCTGACACTTCGGGCTAACAAGTGAACTAACTGAACAAATGAAGGATATCCACTGAAGACAAAGACACAAGCAGGCAATCAATAGTGTCTCGGTTTCCCTGACAGCTACTATTATCACAAACTTAGGGGTCCTCCCGCCCCCCAGGAGAGACCCACGTAACTAGGAGGGTAGTCCAACAGTGACCACCCCCCCCCCCCCTATCACAACCCAGTGTGAACACTCTTTGCAACTCCCAACAAGAAGTTGCCCTGTTGTAAACAGTAACAAAGACAGGCAAGGCGGGATTCTGGGACACAGCTCCACAGATCCCTAGATGACTCTACTCTCGTCACCAGACGACAACCAAAAGAAATTGCCTTAAGTGATTAATTACGTTAATTGACTGATCGCAGCAGTCAGCAACAAAGTACTACGGTAATCACAAACAATTGTCTCACACTAGACAACATGATGATACTCTACTTTAATCTTTAACACTTGTCTCTCTTGTTAACAATAACTCAAACATATATTACATCACACTTGACTCCTTGCAAGTATTCAGTGAGTAATTCTCAATTAAGGTCAAACGGACCACTAATTACATCCCCATTGAGTTACGTTAACTAAGCCTACCCTAACTTGGGAGCTTCTCCACAGTCTGTGTCAAAAAATTACTAGTGAGTGTTAATTACCCTAATTAATTCCCTAATTACTTCTGAGCCATTAATTAACTGTCACCAGGACCGATAATTAATCATCCATAAATACGTCTCACTCCGCACTGCCTAAGCAGGTCTCATCAAACACTGAATTCACGGGAAAGGAGTTAATTACCCTAATTAACAAGATGTGCCACTGTCCTCAGACAAGATATGGTTAATACAACGATTTATGCTAGCTCCATGACCTCGCTTTACCGAGTCACCGGAGCTCTCCAATGCTAATTACTCCACTAATTAACCTGAGCCACTAATTGCAATACCCCTGAAAGGTAATTAGTCTCAAGCATATTACGTTAACACAAATACTGACAGATCCTCTCCCACTACGTGAATTCATGATGAGAAGGCTAATTACATAATTAGCTAGAGTGGTCAATTAGTTGTCACACGGACAATTATATGCTCCTGAGACGTATCTCACTCTAGCTCAACACTGTTCTCTCTTAACAGCCCTCACTCACTCCACAATACTAAGTGTGCACCCCTTATCCAGTTAATTACCCCTTTACTTAATAAACTCACTGAATCCTTATGTCCTCAACACAACTTAAAGAAACAAAGTAACCCCAGCGTTACATAGGTCACACTACAATGGCATGCAACATCATAAAAGCACTGCCCACATATGGTTGCGGCTACTGCAACTTGCTAATTACTGTGCCCACACAATAATGACACACGGTTGTGCAACACACAAAAGTCTACCAATATTACTGCCCCCCTCTTTTTCTTGCACCCGTTGCAAAGGACTACTGTGAACACACACATACCTCAGCAAGTCAATTAACCCATCAATTGCCTGCTCTCATTAAGTACTGTGAATTCCCCTGAATAATCCTAGAGGTCCCTTAAATCCTCAACACAGTTCCTGGGGCAATAATATCGTATAAACTGAAACAATACTGCACAAACCTGCAACATAATGATGCCGTCAGCATACCCCACATGCTAATGACATCATTAGGCAATCAGTCAGCAATCACATCTACTGACTCACCACACAACACAGTACATAAACATTCAAATGAACACATAGAAATGGCATTCACATAATCAATGAAAATTATATTACCAAGTAATCGTAACTAACTACTTCTAATGATTATAATTTTACGGTACTCTATGGCATTAATCCAGTCTGAACGATTATATAGAATCGACAGGCTGGATCACTTATATGGTAAATCTCTACACTGACCGGTTACATACTCTAGTCAGTCTACTATATATACAGTGTGGTCCCGTGTATAATATCTATCTCCAGGTACCGCCCCTATGAAACACCTGGCCCTACTGACAGCTGTCACTCAGCTGCTTCTCTAGCCTGGCGTGGCTCTGAGACAACTCTTACCGAGAATTTCCACCGGTATGCATCACAATGATAATAGTCCTATCATTTCTACTGCCCTCTTTCCCTTATTATTTCCTCATTTCCCAAGTCACTACCACACTAGCTGACAACACTTAGCTTGCTTGCTCCACATGCGTCGACAAGATGTGGCCCTAGGCTGTCCCGGGAAAGTGGCCAAGGCATGTGGCCACCGCGTGGCCCACAGCGCCCCTCCCAAGCTCAGAGGGGGGGTGGGGTTTGGCTGGCGCGGGTGACCTAGGTGGGTGGCCGCACGCGGGCCGGGCCGAGCCGAGCCGGGCCGGGCCGGGCCAAGCCGCTGGGTGGCCTGGGGGTGGCCACGGGTAGCGCATGACGTCATAGCACCCCACCGGCTGAGCTGGCGGGCGGGGTGGGGTGGGGTGTGGCCGCGCGGGTTGCCTGGGTGGGTGGCCACGGGTGGGCGCGCACATGGGTGCCTCAGGCTGGCAGGCTGCCGCCCACAGGAGTACCCACACAGCTGGGGAATCACAACCTTGCTCTACACTGGGGTGACAATGGCCGGCGGCGTCCCCACACTGACGCAGCCTGGCGGAATGCAAAGTCCAACATGGGCCTGTAATATCACACACACTTACACTGCCCAACACCAATCGTCCATTGCCACTAGACAGGATACTCGACCCACCTGTTACACCATGAGGCTCTGCCAGCCTGCCTCATGGGTGAACACAGTTAACTGTCTCTTTAGCTTTTTACTGTTTCTTTCGTAAATCCTTGGCCCCAATTCACCTAATTGGGCCTTGACACAACCAGGGATAGCAGGGGTGCCATCCCTGCTAGTTAACACGGTAACGTCCGCGATTAACGGGGTGGAGGGGGAAAACTCCCCCCCTCCACCCAGACACGTCCTAGTCCACCTGCTACCCTGCTCAGACTGACGATTTCCCGCGCTAGGGAAACTTAAAATGCCCATACCTTCTCCCTACCTTGTCTTGACCAATCAGCTTGAAGCCGGCACGGCTCCTCGTGCCGCATCCAACCATACCTCTTCGCGCCAAAACTAGGCTTGGAGCACACATGCCTAACCCAATCACCTCTCTCCGTCACCCTCGGGCGCCCTGTGACGTCACAAGGAGGGTGAGGCCTAAGGAGAGTGGCGTGATGTCTCCCATGTGGGGGGGAAAGGCAACGTTCACTCCACTCTTCCCCCACCTCTAACGGTTTTAGTCAATTACCTCACCGTCCTATTTCACAGAAACAGGAAAATCTCTGTAATTCTCTCTACAGAGCAATCACAGACTTCGAACTACTCACAAATGATAGTCCATAACATAAGCTTTCATTCAACACCCAACAAGCATATGTTTTTTTGAAAGCTTCAGTTTCTAGAGTGACTAGCCTAATCTAGAAACTAGGAAAACTAGCTGAGGGATCTAGATCCCTCATAATGGACGTGTACCATAGGTTGGTAATACTGAATAAGACTGATCGTGGTAACGTATCATTGTCTGGTGACAGTTTAACCACTGAGCTGCATTGCTGGGATGCAGAGTTACAAACCCAGATGATGTCCTTATATGCAGTTGAGTGACACAGGTGTGTAACAGGTGACCTGTGACTTTGTTACGGTGAGCAAGACTCGGAGGGAGTGCTGTAGCTGCATGAAGCAGCGACTTGAGGTTAGTACCGAGTCTTCCTTCACTCTTCCGTGGGTACAAGGCCGGATCGCAAGTAGTGGTTCAACCTGTGGTTCGACTAGAGGGGGATCAGTGGCACCCAAGTGTGAGGGAGCAAAGACCCGAGGCGGTGGTCATTGTGTGGTCCTCATCTCAGGGACCGACCCCGATCCTCGGCCTCCTAACAATATATAAGGTTTTGGCAGTGTTTTTGTAGGTGGTGACAGTTAGAGGTGGGCACAATATGAATGTATAAGTGTGTACTAGGGGTAGAGGTGCAGGTGGTGACAGTGGGGGGTGGCCACCATATGCATATGATGTCACAATAACGTGGCTGAAGAATGTTGACCAAACCACACACTAGAAAGTGAAGAGATGACAACGTTTCGGTCCATCCTGGACCATTATCAAGTCGATTGTGGTGACCATAACCACGACTATGGGCGTGGTCACCATATCCATGTATAAGGTTGTAGCAGGGTGATGATGCAGGTGGTGACAGTGGGAGGTGTACCATGTGCAAATATAAGTTTGTGGCAGGTGTGAAATTTTTGTTCTCTGACAAAATCAAAAGAATTTATTAATATTGATGTTACATTAATTGTAACTACCTCGCAAGAGAGAGGCAGACCTCAGACAGCAAGAACTGCCAAAGGCAGGTTTTTAACTTAAAGGCCAAGATAATAGGCAAGCGGGAACAAACCGCAAGGTGCCACCACACGGGTGGAACCTGTCACTTAGGTCGTTGGCTCTTCCTAGGAAAACTAATAAAGGGCAGCCGACAGATACTCACACCAAACTTTAATTTGATGTGTGGTGCTGTGCAATGGACTCTAGCTTTAGATAGACTTAATATACACATAAGCAGGCAAAGCGTTGCAGAACATGAAATGTGGGGCAATAATCTTGGTAGGTTTGACTTGGAGTTCCACCTGCGCTGCCGT
Source organism: Procambarus clarkii (assembly GCF_040958095.1). Taxonomy (NCBI): domain Eukaryota; kingdom Metazoa; phylum Arthropoda; class Malacostraca; order Decapoda; family Cambaridae; genus Procambarus; species Procambarus clarkii. Next base: position 7,967,878 of record NC_091182.1, on the reverse strand, counting down.
TGAGTGAGGACGTGTCGCTTGACCGCTCTGGCAGTTTGAGGTAGTTGCTGTTTTCGCCAGCAGGGGGTGTGGGGGTGTCTACCCTCCCTGCTGTTCCTGGTGGTGGGGACGTGGCGTGTTTTGCGATGGGCGGCCCTATTCCCGCTGTCGTGCGGTTAAACTCCATCGGATTGGAGTTTACTGGCCGTGCTGGATACCCGCTGGTGGATGTGGTATTGGGTGACATGCTTTGAGTCCCGGTTCAGGACGTATATGGTGTTGAGCTGGTCACTGCTCACCGTGTCATCATCAAGTTTGTGGGTGAGGCGGTATACCGTGCTTTTCTACGGAGGTACAAGGGACGTACTTTGCAGCTGCAGGAAGGCTCCGGGTCGGTGACCATTTCGGACCATAGTGGTGCTGTGACGTATGTCAGTGTTCATGGCACCCCTATGGAGTTTCCTGAGACTCTCCTCCGGCGGTTCTTCCAGAGGTACGGCGCCGTCATCAGTGTGCGGATGAACTCACATTCGTCTGGCACGTATTCGGGTGTCAAGACCAACATTCGGACCCTCGGGATGCGACTGAGGTCGGACATTTCGTCCTCTGTCCGGCTGTTGGGATACTACGTGCGGGTGTTTTATGCCCGACAACCCGTACTTGCTTCTGATGTGGCTTGTTGGGGCATCAGGCTGCCGGGTGTACTGCTGATCCGGTCGCTCCCGTGAACTTGTTCCGTGAAGAGGATTTCCCGCCGCTTCCTCTGGAGGAGGACTCCGGGGGTGAGGAGGTGAGCGTCCCGTTCGCTGCTGAGGCTCCCCCAGCATCACCCGACGTTCCCCTGTTTGTCGCAGACTCTCCTCCGGGTGTTGCGGTGCCGTCGGATGTTTCTCCTGACCATGTCTCTGGCCTACCAAACCCGTGGACCTTCCTGGTACTCCCTGTGGAGCATCGCAGTCTGCTTCCTCGTCTTCGTTTGCGGATCCTGGCCCTGCGTCCGCGCCTCGGGTCCCTGCTGTGCTGGGTGCTGGGGTGGCTGCGGAGCCTCCTGCTGTGTGTGGTCCGGTTCCTCCTGTGGTAGAGGCTGCTGCCATTCTGCGTCGGGCGTCGGTTCGTCCAGCAAGTGGTGCCCGTGCTTCTGGATCTTCTTCCGGCTCTGAAGATATCCGGGCGGAGCCCAAACGTTCCAGGCGTTCGCCTACTGCCTGGGCTGATTTTGGGGACTTCAGTGACTGTGGGTCTTCAGGTGTTGACGGCGTGGCTCCGGATGAGTCGTTGTCTCCACAGTTGGTGGTGATGGAGGTACATGTGCCTGCTGGGGCTGGTGACTGTGTGTCGGGTGTGCCTCCTGTTCCTTTCCCGCCCGGGGGCTCTCCGCAGTGGGGTGTGGTGGCTTCCGGTGCCAGGGTTGGTGAGGATACTGGTGCTGGGCGTGGCCTGGTGGTGACTTTGAGAAAGGATGCGCGCCGCCATGGTTCCCTGCAGTCGTCTGGTGGTGTGCCCGTGGCCGCTGGTGCCCCTGTGGTGGTGCCCTCTGTCCGGCCCCCTACTATGGTGGACCTGGAGGCCTGGGTTGCCGAGTTCCTGCTGTCTGAGAAGCCGGAGGACTTTTCTGATGAGCGGGTTCCAGGTGTATGGGATAGGGTGGCGGTTACTCGTGTCCAGAGGGACACCATATGGGTTCCCTGTCTGCGAGTGTTTGTTGCCGGGGTTCCGCTTCACATGGCACCCCCGGTGGTGGGTAAAGCCTCTTGGGGGAGGTGGCTGATTTGGGAGGCCTTTAATGTGCGGTATCCCCATTCCCAGGCTAACATGTAAGCTGATTTTACTTTGACATGTATGTTATCCTTCTGCATTGCTCGCATGTGTTTTTATTCTTAGCTTGTTGTGTGCTGTGCGATTTTCTTGTTTTGTTTCATGATGTTCTTTATGTTGTGTTTTGTTCTCGGTCCTTCAGGCCGATGCGTATTTGTTGTTGTGTATGTACCTATGTTTATTTTCTGATTTGCATGGGTTGCTTGTTTATTATTGGTTTGTTGCGGGGCGGTTGGTTTGGTGTGGGTGTTTTTATTCATGTCTTGTTTCTGTGCTGTACGTTTGCACTGGTGTTTTAATTATTACTTTACATGTTGTCCTTGTTTATTATTTTTTTTGTGTGTGTGTTTTGTGCTTGTCCTGTTATGTTTTCTGTTATGCATCTTGATGTTTGTTTTGTTTATGATGTTTTGTTTTGAGATGTTAATGTGCTTGCTTGTGTGACAATTGATTTCTATTTTGTGTCTTGATGTCTGTGTTTTTCACTGCATTTATCGTGTTTGTATTTTGTTGTACTGAGCTGCCGGCCCTTCTGGCCGGTGGTCTATTGTTTTGTTTTGTTATGTTTTCTGTGTTTTTTTCTCGTTTTTATTGTATTTAAATTGCATGCTTTGCATGTAAAAATAAAAAAAAAATAAAAACTTAGGTCGTTGGCTCCTCCTAGCAAAACTAATAAAGGGCAGGTGATGGATTCTCACACCAAAATTTAATTTGATGTGTGGTGCTGTGCAATGGACTCTAGCTTTAGATAGACTTAATATACACATAAGCAGGCAAACCGTTGCAGAACATGAAATGTGGGACAATAATCTTGGAAGGTTCGACTTAAACGACCGTTTTCTAGAAACATAACAATTTATTCAACAAAACTAGAACTACTACAACAAAGAGTTTACGTTACTTTACTGTCACCCCAGTGGCACATTAGAACAGCTATTCAACAGACTGGTGGACCCAATGGATCATTCCCGTCGTCACTGACTGAACAATGACACTAACCGAGATGAGTGGTGCCCACTGGTGATGCAACCTTGCAAACAATATTGTCACGCCTTCACGGTGAACAAATACTATAGTCACAAAACTTGTGGCACTCGCTGCTCTACCAACGAGGTACCATTTAACATGGCGGGTGATCCAAGAATGATTATCCCCTATAAAAATCTTGCGTTAACACTTGTCTCTCAGGACAACAACAAAAGTTACACTAATTGAATTTAAACAATACGTTAATACACTCGTGTCTCAAAGATACTTAAATGGTATCAATAACTCGTAAATAAAATAATTGCATCATACTTGAAACATCAAGCATTCGGTGAGTAATCCCCAATCAATTACTGAACATAACAGCCTAATAATTCAGACGAGTATTGATAAAGACTACTGTCATCCAACTGACAGGTATCTTCCGGTCTTACGACAAGATTCCCTTAACGGGGGTTCCGCTACTTTACCACACAAGGCTACAAGACACCCTGTGTAAACAACATCATCATCACCATTTGAATTCACGAAGTGGCGGGTGCTAATTCCCGTTAATTAGCTACGAGTGCTTAATCCCCCTGCAAGCAGACAGGTCCGATTAGTCCAATGAATTACGACAGCTTGTCAATTGACAGCGCAATTGACTCCGACCATGACAGGACAGTCAACCCCTTACGTTAATCAATCACTTAATTAACGACATCTCGTTAATTCGTTAACACTACGTGGATTCCGTCCTCTGCCTCTGGGGGGAGTGGACGTCGGGCTCTGGCTGCCAGTAGCTGTTTGTCGCTGACTGGTGGTGGTTGCTCGTTGCTGTGGGTCGCCAGCTGACTGAGGCGGAGGTCAGCAATATGGCGGCGGCTGGTGGTGGCCGCATCCGCCGTGTGAATACTGCTCGGCTGGAGTTCTCTGCACCGGTGGATTGGGAACTAGTGGCGGCTGCGCTTTTGGATGTCCTTCAGGTGGATATTAAAGATCTCCTCGGTCTCGAGAAATTTTCTCCCACTCGCGTGGCGGTGACGTTTGCCACGTCACCTGGATACGAGCGGTTTGTGGGGTGTTGGAACGAGCGGACGACTCCCCTTCCTCATTCGGCTGTGTCTGTGACTGTCTCTGATCCGTGGGGTCCACTGACCTTTGTGAGCGTGCACGGGGTACCTGTTACGTTTCCAGAGGTGGAGCTTTCTTCTGTGTTTACGAGGTATGGTATGGTGTTGCGTCATCGGTACAACTTGTTTAGTGCCGGGCGGCTGCGGGGCCTCCGGCTGGGTACTCGCACGCTGCATATGCGCCTCAAGGAGCCCATCCCCTCCAAGGTTATGTGCTGTGGTCTTCCGCTCCGGGTTTTCTATCCAGGGCAGGCCCGCACGTGCTTCCGCTGTGGGGAGGAGGGCCATGACGCTGCCCAGTGTGAGGTTCCTCGACCGGAGACTGCTTCTGTATTCAGTGTGGGGGATTTTCCCCCCCTCCGTGAGGATGGTGCATCCCTGGCTGGTCCTCGGCGTGGGGGTGTAAATGATGGGGCACCTGTGACTGTTGTGCCTGGTGGTGCGCCTGCGACTGTTGTGCCTGGTGGTGCACCTGCGTCTGCTGTGCCTGGTGGTGCACTTGCGACTCCTGTGCCTGGTGGTGCACTTGCGACTGCTGTGCCTGGTGGTGCACCTGCGACTGCTGTACCTGGTGGTGCACCTGTGACTGTTGTGCCTGGTGGTGCACCTGCGTCTGCTGTGCCTGGTGGTGCACCTGCGACTGCTGTGCCTGGTGGTGCACCTGCGACTGCTGTGCCTGGTGGTGCACCTGCGACTGTTGTGCCTGGTGGTGCACCTGCGACTGCTGTGCCTGCTGGTTCGTCTGTGCCTGTAGTGTCTTCTGTGCCAGCTGTGGTGGAGGACGTGGCTGCTCCTGATTCCCGTCTTCTACTTCCGGTGGATGTGGAGGTGCATCCTGTTCCTGGTGCTTCGTTGGTGAATGGGCGTGGTGTTGGGAGTGTCGTCTCGGTGCCTCCCGTTGTAGGCGATGCTTTCACTGAGGGTGATGGAAGCGTCGTCGTTGGTGCCGGCGTTCCTGTTGCATGCATTGCGAGTCCGCTTTCTGCTCCCCCTGCGGGTGTGTGCCGTGAGGGGGCATTGACCTCCCTTGCTCCTCGCCGGAAGCGCGTTGCGGGGGCGCGCTCACGCAGTCGAGAGCCCCCTGGCAAACGGATTGGTACTTCGCGGAGTTGTGCCTTGGGTGGTGCCCCCCCCTCCTCCTCCTAATTCTCCTGTGTCTGATATGGATTCCGGAAGTGATGCAGTGCCGGTTGGCAGCGAGAATTCCTCGTCGGTGGTGGACGTTGGTGATACCTGGTCAGTGGCAGCGGGGTCTCGGCGTGCTTCACTGGGTGATGCCGGCACTGTCCGCCTCCTGCGGGATCAGAGGCCAGGCATTATGGTGGATTCCCCGACGGTGGGGCGGCGGCAGTTTGAGCCTCAGGATGATGATGGCGCCTCTGCAGTGGGTGGCTCTGTGCCCTCTGGTGGTCCTGGAGGGGCTAGGGGTCATTAATGGGTTCGATGGCGCCTGCTATTGTTTGTGCGTCTTTGAATGTTCGTGGTCTGAATGCTTTGGCGGTCCAATTGGGCCTTGTGGATGTGCTTCGGGAGCAGCGGGTGGATGTGGCTCTGATCCAAGAGCACAATGTTCGGGATGTGTCTGTGTTGCAGGGGTTGTGTGCTGAGTATCATGTTGTGTTGAACCCGCCGAGGACGTCCTTTGGGGGAACGCTGATGTTGTTTTCGCGGAGGGCATCCATTTCCGTGCTTCACACGGAAATGGATGAAGAAGGGCGGGTCTTGTTTGTTCGGGCTGAGTATTTCGGGGTTGTGGTTCCGTTCTTGACAGTGTACGCCCCTTCTGGGGTAACGCATCGTCAGGACCGGGAGCTGTTTTTTCGGGAGGGGCTTTTGCCATACCTGCGGCATGATACGCAGGATTTGATCTTTGGGGGGGATTTTAATTGTGTTACGTGTGTGAGGGATTGCTCTAGTGCTCACCCTCGGAATGTTTCAGCCTCTTTAATTGAGGTTTTGCGTGCGTGCGGGTTTCGCGATGCGGCTGTTTTGTGTGGCGACTCGTTGGAGTATACCTTCGCTGCGCGTGGGGCGAGTTCTAGGTTGGATAGGTTCTATGTTTCTGGTGGGGAGTGTTCGGTTTTTTATTTTCGCACGGTCCCGGTGGCTTTCTCGGATCATTGTTTGGTGGTTGTCCGGGTTGGGGTCCGGAGTCAGGTGCGGGTGGGGCCTGGGTGGTGGAAACTCAATTGTCGGTTATTGCGTTGTCCACGTATTTGTGCGCAGTTTCGGGCCTGGTGGGTTGGCATCGTTGCCCGGAAGGCTGATTTCTCCTCTTTGTTCGTTTGGTGGGAGTGGTGTAAGGTGGAGTGTCGGAGGTTTTTTGGGATTGTTGCTAAGCAGGAGGCTGCCGGGAGGTTTGGTTTGCTGCGGTTCCTTCAGGCGCGTTTGTCTTCTTTATATGTGCGGTTGAATGCTGGGGTTGACTGCTTTAGTGAGATTGCCGAGTGTAAGGAGCGTATTTGTGATTTGTGTGCGGTGTTGGCTGACGGTGTTCGCGTGCGTGCTCGTGTAGCTGAGCGGGTGGATGGGGAGAGGCTCTCTCCCTTTCTTTTAGGGAGGGAGAAGGCTGCTAGGGGTTCCGTTCTTCTCAAGGGCCTTCGGCGGCCTGATGGGTCTGTGATTTCTAGCACAGAGGGTGTTCTGCTTACCGCGCGGCGGGAGTTGGAGGCACTCTATGGGGAGGTGCATGGTGATGGTGTGCTCGCGGGTTCCTTTTTGGACAGGTGCTTCCCCGGTTTGTCGCGCTCGGAGTGTGACCGGTTGGTGCAGGATGTTTCCACGGTGGAGCTCCTGGAGGTGGTTCGGTCGTTTCGTTCTGGGAGAGTGCCGGGTGCGGATGGCCTGCCCATTGAGTTCTACTTTACCTTTTGGGATGTGTTGGGGGGGGGGGTGCTTTTGGAAGTGGTGCAGGCGTGTTTGCGTTTGGGTGCTCTGCCTGATTCCTTTTGTGACGGGATCGTGCGGCTACTCCCGAAGTCGGGCGATTTGCAGTTGTTTTCCAATTGGAGGCCTATTAAGCTCTTAAATGTTGATTATAAGATTCTTTCTAAGGTTTTAGCGCGTCGATGTCGGGGTGTCGTTGCGTCGGTGGTCTCTATGGAGCAATTTTGTGGTGTGCCTGGCCGTGCCCTGATGCATTGCAATGCCTTACTTCGTGACGTGCTTCTCTATGCGTCCGAGTATCGGCTTTCGGCGGCTATGATCAGCCTGGACTGGTCCAAGGCCTTTGATCGGGTGTCTTTAGAGTTTGTTTTTAGTGCTATGGAGAGGCTTGGTTTTCCGGTGGTGTTTGTGGGGTGGGTCCGTTTGTTGTATGTCTGGAGTCGCAGTCGCGTTTGTGTGAATGGGTTTTTTAGCTCCTTTTTTCCTATTTGCCGTTCCGTTCGTCAGGGGTGTCCCATGTCCATGCTTTTGTATGTGATTTTTCAGGAACCTCTTTTCCGGGCGGTGAAAGCGTGTTCTTTGATCGTGCCTCCTTGTCTGCCGTCCGGTCTCCGGCTACCCGTTTGCGGGTATGCTGCCGACACCATTCTATTTGTAGCTTCGGATGATTCTGTTGCAGCTGTCCAGGACGTTCTCCTGCGGTTTGAGTCCGCTACGGGGGCCGTTCTTAATCGGGCGAAGTCGGGGTTGATGGGGATCGGTGAGTGGGCCTCCCGCCTGGTGTGGGATAGGTCGTGGTTTCCGGTGGTCTCCTCGATTCGGGTTCTTGGGGTTACTTGGTTTGCCTCCTATGACCACTCCTTGGAGTGGAATTGGGGTGCTGTCTCTCGGTCGGTTGGTGTTGCAGTTGGCCTTTTGTCGCGTCGTCCCTTGACGATTTATCAGAGGGGACTGCTTGTTGCGTATAAGGTCTTGTCGCGTGTCTGGTTTGTGGCTCGATGTTTCCCGTTGGATCGTCGGAAGGCCTTGAGTTTGGAGAGTGTGGTGTATAGATATGTATGGTGTGGGCGTTATCAACCGGTGCGCCGTTCGACGTTGGTGTTAGGGGTGAGAGAGGGGGGTGTTGGCATTCCTGACGTCTTCACGAAGGCCAAGGCCCTCTTCTGGGTCTCGTTGCGTCGGGGGCTGGCTCTCGGTGGGGGGTTGAATACGCTGGGTGTTTTTTTTCTGCTCGCTTCGCTTCAGTTTTTTGGTTGATTTGGGGGTTTGTCAGGAGGTGGCCTTGTTTACCCCCCCTGTTTATTCTTGGGCCATGGGGATTCTTCGGGAGCTCTGCCGCCATCCTGGGTTTCTGTCTTTCTCGTGCAAGGCTGTGTATGGGGTGTTGTTGCCCCGGGTGCGGCCTCGAGTGGAGGGCTTGTTCCCGTGTTGGGATTGGGGTGGTATCTGGTCGTGTTTGGGGGCACGGTTCTTGGCGCCTCAGCAGCGTGAATTGCTGTTTCGGGTTCTGCATTTGTCGCTGGCGACAATTGAGCGGTTGTGTATGCTTGGCTTGCGTGATTCTGGGGCGTGTGTCCATTGTGGTTTATGTGAATCGCAGGTGCATGTATTTTATTTTTGTGTCCGGTTACAGGGGTTGGTGGACTGGTTTCGGGATGTCCTGGAGGTGTTTTGTGGTCCGGGTTGTCGGGGTGATGTTTTGCAGTTTTTGTTTTTGTATTTTCCGGCTTATCCGCTGCGGGTGCGTAATACATTATGTGTTTTGGTTGCTGATTATGTGTTTTGTGTGTGGGTTGGGAGGCGGGAGGGTTTTGGGATTGCCCGAATTTTAGGATTTTTACGGGGGCGCATGCGGTTTACCTGGTGGTGGTTGCAGCGCGCTTTTCCGGAGGAGTTTGGTGGGTGGTTCACAGATGCCTATGTTCGTGGGGTTGCCTTTGGGTCGGCGGGTGCCTTGGTGGCAAGGTGATGTTCTCGTCTTGGGAGGGGTTGGGGTGTTGATGGGGGGTTTAGAGGGGTTGGGGGGTTTCGGGGTTTGCTTTGCTATGCGCTCCCTTTCCGCTTCTTAGGGTGTCCTTGGCGGGGGTTGCGTGTGTTTGTGTGTCTCCCCCCTTGAGATGCTGCTGCTCCTGTGTGTGTGTGGTGTGTTTCCGTACCTCCGGGTGCCGGTTGTGTCCGTATGCGTGTGGGTGTGTGTTTTTGAGGGGGGTTTTGGCTCCTGCGTGGGCCTGGGTTTTTCTGCTGTACTGTTTTCTACTGTTCCTTTTGTGGCCGTGTTTCGCTTTGGCCTGTAACCCATTATTTTGCGTGCTTGGGTGCAGTGTGGTGTGTCGTGGTGGTGTGGGTGGTGTGAGTGTGTTTGTCTTGTTGTTTAGAGTGTGTTTAGTGTGTGTGTACATAATTTCTTCTCATTTAGTGTATGTCATTTTCCTGGGTAGCGCGTGTATGGTCCTATGCTCCTTTGTTCTTCTGTGTGTGTGGTAGGCGTGGTTTTGTGCACGTGATTCTATATCCACGTCTGTGTATGTTTATGTTATTGGTTCCAGGTGTGTTTAAATGTTATTTATGTACTTTATTGTTTTCTTTATTGTTCATGTAATTTTCTTGGCCATGTTCTGTGTTGCTATGTAGATATGATCTGTTTAGCCTATTGTTTCCATGTACTGTTTTAGCACTTATTTCCCTGTACTCTTTAACCCATTGCTTCAATGCGTTTTTATTTTGTTCAGCGCTTGTGTTTGTTTTGCGGTTACTGTTATTGTTTAGTGTACAGACTGTTTATTCCTGTGTACTGTTCATTCATTGGTGTACTTGATGTGTACAGGTTTGCGTTGTTTTGTGTGTTCTTGTATTTGTGTAATTTATAAAAAAAAAAAAAAAAAAAAAAAAAAATTGAATTCACGAAGTGGCGGGTGCTAATTCCCGTTAATTAGCTACGAGTGCTTAATCCCCCTGCAAGCAGACAGGTCCGATTAGTCCAATGAATTACGACAGCTTGTCAATTGACAGCGCAATTGACTCCTACCATGACAGGACAGTCAACCCCTTACGTTAATCAATCACTTAATTAACGACATCTCGTTAATTCGTTAACACTACGTTAGTCTCCTATTGACAATTCCTCCCCTGGGTGAACTCACTGTGACTGTTGCAATTACACGACACTACGTTAATCACAACGCTGTTCGACAAATCAACAATAACCTAGTTAAGTAATCGTGTCCTCCAGTGCGTTGTGTACTGTGAATCCTTCACAGTACACAACGCAATTCACCAAGGACACAACTTGTCTACAGTTCACACACGGTACAACACAGTACACCTTTGCCACTCACGGCAACACTTGCAAAAGACTTTCCCAGTAAATTATACCACTAATAATTCACAGCTTTAACACAACACAACAGTATAATAAAGCACTCGCCAAATATAATGTAAATTATCAAATAACCAATGGAAATTCTCCCGTTACCACTTCGCTGCTGAAACAGGAATTCTCTCTGAACTGGAATTACATACACGGCACAAACTAAAGAAATGGAAACAATTAAAATCATTTTCCTCCACTCTTGGAGATACAATAAAATAATAATATCCTCACAACTGAATGTGACTCTGATTGTGACCTCTCACACGTCAACCCTCACAGTTGGGCTCAACCTCAACTTGATGACGTCAAACATGGTAACTCACACGTCTCACTGGGTGCGAAACCAGCTTCAGAGTTTTATACCCATAACAGAAACAGTGTACTTACATTAATCTCACCGGCCGGTACATATATACATATACACAGACATACGTCTACCATTCCCCCACTCTGCTGCTGCTGAAGATGGTGAAGTAGACGTCCTCACTACTTCGTTCACATGGTCAGCTGGGCCATAGGGTGGCTGAACCACTGGGTGGCTACACACACAAACCAGGGTGGCGCGGTACGCTTCGGCCTAAGGTAGCCGAGGGTGCACGGCACAACAGTTACACACAGCTGGGTACGGTACCACGCCCTCTATACTGGCGTGGTACGATAGGGTACGATCGTACGGCGGTACAGCACTTGAGAATGACATTCCTTCGCTGCTCACTGCTAATTTCTCTGAATTATAAATTTAATGTTTCCAACAACACTGAAACCTTCTCAAGATCGTCTCTCCTACGATACCTTGCATAGCTAAGGCACGATAGATGGCGGATGTCACTACCACATGACGATAACAACCTTCTCAAGTCCAGTTACTCTGGGATGGCGTCCCACGATCACATGGCTTGGATGACAATCAAAGTTCACCCTCGTTAATATCGTCGAATCCCTTCCTCACGACACTGGATTCTTACTCCCACAGTGTCGGGTTGATGGGACGACGACGAGAGTGACTTTAGTGACGTTGCAGGTGGTATTTCCCGGTGCCTGGCTTTAGCACAAGTAAGTACATCCTCTACAAGCAACGTCCCTAGTAAGAATAACTTTTTCCCGCCAAGACGACCTCGTGGCATACATTCGGTACCATCAGCCTCTTGACCAATCACCGCGAAGCATTCCCGAGGCCTTGGCCAATGGCGCTCCTTCCTCGACGACGTTACCCCCCTCTCACGAGGGTGACACGTGATGGGGTCAGCTCACAACCGTTGACCCCCCAAACCTCCCTCATCACTTGAAGTGGTACAAAAATTCACAGAAATCAACTCCCTACTGTAACGTTTTTCACAGACCTGATACAGCGATCAGAATGACATTACTGACTAGCAGGCGTCATGGGCTGTCCAACGACACCCAACACGACTGTGTAGAAGTTTTAGTTCGAAAAGTGAATCACGGTGCAAAGACACCTGTGCACCCTGCACTGTGCATCCATTTCATTGTGCAAGGGAGCTGGAAAATTCTGTCTCCTGACAGCAGGGTGATGTTGCAGCTGGTGACAGTGGGATGTAGGTAACATATGCATGTATAATGATGTGGCAGGGTGTTGATGCAGGTGGTGACAGTGAAAGGTGTGTATTATATGCAAGTATAAGTTTGTAGCAGGTTAGTGTTGCAGGTGGTGACAGTTTTAGGTGTGCACCATATGCATGAATAAGGTTGGCAGGGAAGGGGGTGCAGATGGTGAAAGCAATTACCGATTGCTTTCTTACTCAACACATTAAGGAACCAATACAGGAAAATAATATTTTAGATTTAGTGTTAACTAATAGAAAAACACGAATTTACGACATCGAAATATGGAGTGAACTAGAGAACGGTTGTGGGAAAATTGCCGAGATTTATGTATGAGGAGAACAACTTAGGACTTGTACTGCACTAAATTAAAAATTACTGAATGTTAAGTAAATACAACTAAAAGTCCTTAGCTAGGGTTGTAAATCCTAGCTCCACCTGTCCTAATGACAGACAGTGAGCTGTAAGGGGGCAGGTGGGGTCCCTAAGGGTGAAAGGAGAAGTTGATTGAAGATCTACAATCCACCTGCAGACAATTCAACACATCAGCCTACATTGTACTAAAATGATAAGATTAAATAATTCAGTTCTCTAACTGAACACTGGTTCTGTTCAAGATCAGGGATCTGAACATGTACATAGTCTAGCCTAGCACTATTAATGCTCTACAAATCAAGGGACCCAGAATGTGGAATGACCTTCCCAATCATGTTAAAGTCTGTACCTCGCTCAATCAGTTTAAAATAAAAACTAAGCACTACCTAATTAACTCCCTGTAACATAAGAACAAAGGCAACTGCAAAAGGCCTATTGGCCCATACGAGGCAGCTCCTATCTATAACCACCCAATCCCACTCATAAACATGTCCAACCCACTATTGAAACAATCGAAGGACCCCACCTCCACCACGTTACGCGGTAATTGGTTCCACAAATCAACAACCCTGTTACCGAACCAGTATTTACCCAAGTCTTTCCTAATTCTAAACTTATCCAATTTATACCCATTGTTTCGTGTTCTGTCTTGTGCTCATACTTTTTATGCCCTATTAATATCCCCTTTGTTATGTCCATTCATCCACTTGTAAACCTCTATCATGTCACCCCCAACTCTTCGCATTTCCAGTGAATGCAACTTAAGCTTTGTTAATCTTTCTTCATATGAAAGATTTCTAATTTGGGGAATTAACTTAGTCATCCTACGCTGGACACGTTCAAGTGAATTTATATCCATTCTATAGTACGGCGACCAAAACTAAACTACAAAATCTAAACAGGGCCTAACTAGAGCTAGATATAGCTGAAGAACCACACCAGGTGTCTTGTTACTAACGTTTCCATTAATAAATCCCAGTGTCCTATTTGCCTTATTACAAACATTCATGCATTGATCCTTTTGTTTTAAATTCTTACTAATCATAACTCCCAGATCCCTTTCGCAATCAGACTTCGCAATCTCAATACCATCAAGCTCGCATCTTGTAACTCTATCATCATTACCTAACCTCAGAACTTTACATTTATCATCATTAAACTACATCTGCCAACCCTTTGACCATTTCAAAACCCTATTTAGATCAACTTGAAGTGATAGTGAGTCTTCTTCCGTAATAATTTCCCTACTGATTTTTGTATCATCGGCAAATTTGCAAATGTTGCTACTCAAACCTGAATCTAAATCATTTATATATATTATAAACAACAGAGGTCCCAAACCAGATCCTTGAGGCACTCACTCACAACATTTTCCCACTCTAACTTCACTCAATTTATACTAACTCTCTGTTTCCTTTGATATAACCATGCCCTAATCCAGCTTAATAAAGCACCCCCAATACTATGAGCCTCTATCTTTTTAATCAGTCTTTCATGTGGCACTGTATCAAAAGCTTTGCTAAAGTCAAGGTACACAACATCACAATCCTTACCACTATCAACGGCCTCAACTATGCTAGAATAAAAAGATATCAAATTTGTTAAACATGAACGGCTATTTATAAAACTATGTTGCGACTCAATTATTAATTTATGTTTTTCGAGATAAAGACGAATTTTATTTGCAATTATCGATTTTTATTATCTTTTATTTTTATTTTTTATCGCAATTATCTCTTCATCACTATCTGTTATTTGACCTGTCTCAGTTTTTAATGGACCTATCTTTTCCCTAATCTTTGTCCGGTATAACTGGAAAAACTCTTTAGGATTTGTCTTAGCTTGCTCTGCTATGCGAACTTCATAGTTTCTTTTTGCTTTCCTTATCTCTTATTTAGTATTTCTAGCCAGTTGTACAAATTTCTGTTCTAAACTGACTTCCCCATTCTTAATCCTTTTGTATCACACTCTCTTTTTACTTATAAGGTTCTTCAGATCCTTTGCTATCCACTTTGGATCATTAGTATTCGATCTATTCAATTTATATGGTATACTACTTTCCTGGGCTTTGCTTAGAATATTTTTAAATAGATTATATTTTGAATCCACATCGAAAACCCCTTTTACGTCACCTATCGCTGGGTTTACGTCTAGCTTCAGTACCGGCCCACACCCCGTACCCTAGACTTTCCAATCTATTTGACCCCAAAAATTCTTAGGCTATTGAAATCAGATTTTCGAAAATCAGGCACTTTAACAGAATTTTCTTCTACAGATCTATTCCATTCAATGCTAAATCTGATTTCTTTATGATCACTGTTCCCTAGCTCACTCCCTATTTGGATGTCCTTAATTTGTGTTTCCCTGTTTGTAAACACTGAATCTAAAATATTATTTCCCCACGTTGGTTCCTTAATGTGTTGCGAAAGAAAGCAATCGTCTATTAATTCTAGAAAATCTTTTGCTTCATTATTCCCTGTTTTGTTCAACCAATTTATTCCACTGAAATTAAAGTCACCCATGACCTAAATACTTTTAGATCTAGATACTCTAGATATTTCATCCCATAGAACATAGGAACAAAGGTAACTGCAGAAGGCTTTTTATTTTTATTTTTTATTTATAAAACAAATACATGACCAGGAAAGCATTACAACATTAATCACCGAAGTACCAAAAGAAAAACCTTACACCAGCACACACCATCCAACAACATAACACCAATTGACATGCAAGCAACACAGAACAAATACAGTACAGATGACACACCAAATGTTGAACATACGTGAACAAGAAAAACACAGTGGACAATTTACACAGTGCAAAATGTAAATGAGAACCCATGAAACAAGCAAAATATATTAGAAAACACAATAATAAACTGCACAACCCAGACGAGGTGCACCAAGTTACATACATTAAAAACCACACAATGGTGAAAAATAAACATTCATAAGCAAAGGTACAAAGTAAAAAATTTAAATGCACACACACAACCCACGGAAACCCGGCACACACAGTACCGAAACACGTGATAGTTCGACCGGAACACACAGGAACCGTGAAACAAACGGCAACCACAACCCAGACACACATGAAAAAAACACTGTAACACGCAGGACCCGGCAAAAAAAAAAAAAAAAAAAACAGAAGCACACACACACACACAGAACACCATTAGAAACACAACACAAAAGATAACAGACTAACACACACGGAAAACACATTACAGCATGAACAAACCACAAAATACTGTACACAAAGGTCAAAACTAGGCAAACAAAACAACTACATTGCAGATAATACAATATGTTATAATCATTCCGGGAGCATATAATGCAAGCACAAAACTAAGCATATTTATTGGGAACTCCCTCTTCGGAAACCGCAAGCAGTATGCCTCCCAAACGAGCTTGACATCATCAGACACCGTTCTACCAGGCGAAGCACAAGGCTGAGGCATCATCTCCGGCACCCCATAAACAAAACACTTCACCCTCGGCACCCAAATAGTATAGGGCACCATGGCGCCGGATACACCCGGCAATCCACAGTAAGTTCCAAAGTCTGCGGCTCATCGAGCGGGACTCCATTGGCCGATACCACAGGGTGGGGCGCAACACAAGGGGTACGAGCACCAGGAGATAGACAAGGGTAGCCACAGAGGTCTGTACTGATAGTCACACCGTTCTTCACTCCAGGGGAAACCACAGGGAATGCACATTTGCCAGGGCCCCTACCACCGGGGACAGGATCAGAGGCCTCCCGGCGCACAGTTTTCGTGAGGACCACCACGAGGTCACGCTCACTAGGGGCAACCTCCCAAGGAGGGTAGGCACCAGCAGCAGGTGTCACAGTAAGCCGCACAGGCCCCTCCATCACATCATCTTCCACAACTTCACACTCCGCAGCCCACCCACGAGGGGTCGACACACTCCTAGCCCTTCGGGAACGCTTGGACAGAGGCCTCTGTTCATCCGAACTGTCGGCCCCAGCAGAAGGCATCCCAGTAGAGCCCATGGCCGGTTGCAAGTCACCGGGCAACACACGAACCGGAAAAACATCAGCCTCATCCACAGCGGGTACAGGCCTACACCCTTCTGGCGACACATGAGCTGGAGATGGGGCCGGTGGAGGCGAAGGAGCCGGCGGGGTCGGCGGAGGTGAAGAAGCCGGCGGAGACGAAGAAGCTGGCGGAGGCGAGTAAGCCGACGGCGGGGGCGGATCCCACCCCCACCACCCCGACACCCACACCACCAGCCGCACTAACTGGAGCGGCACCCATCACCGCGGTCGTTCTCTTACAAGGGGTATCATCCACAACCGAGACATCCTCACGCTCAGGCAAGGGAGGAAAATCCGCTTCATGAAACACATTTACCCGGTCATACATCCGAGTGTCGCAGGCAGCAGCCAAATGTCTAACTTGGCCACATTTAAAACAGGTCCGAGTCTGCCCACGGTAGGAGAAGCAGACCGTAAAGCCAGAAGCGTGAGAGAAGAAGGCACATTCCCATGAAGAACCATCTTAGCTGTTCTGTAACCATTACCGAGGCCCTTGACGTCCCCGGTTGTGTATTTACAGACACATAGAGTCCACCTAGCAAGAGCCCGACGGAGAAGAACTTCAGACATTTCAAACGGCGCATTCTTAATAGACACGTATGTGTACTCCACACTCAAATTCGTCACAGTCCCAGAGCCAAGACCTTTGCTCAGCCCCACCACCTTGCCCTCATACTGGTCCAGAAACCTCCGGAACAAGCCACTCTCGGCGAACTTCACAACTACTCTGTCGTCACGAACAACCTGTAGACCGACGAGATCTTCCACTTTCACACCCATAACTGCAAACAGAGTGTTGCTGACGACACCAATATCCACCCGACAGGTAAAAGTCAGCCCAGCCGAGGCCTTCCTCCTTAGTGGCGGCACGTAAGTCCCCATACTTGACTGAAAAACAGTCACCCTGCAGTGGCAAATAACCACCCGTCAGGGCAACCAACAATCACCCAATGTAAACACCAGCAGGGAGACCAGGGGAACGTCCGACCCGGCTGGTGGTTGTCACCACACTCCTGCAGAAGGCCTATTGGCTCATACGAGACAGCTCCTATCTATAACCACCCAATCCCACTCATATACATGTCCAACCAACGCTTGAAACAGTTGAGGGACCCCACCTCCACCACGTTACGAGGTAATTGTTCCACAAATCAACAACCCTGTTACAGAACCAGTATTTACCCAAGTCTTTCCTAAATCTAAACTTATCCAATTTATACCCATTGTTTTGCATTCTGTCTTGTGTTGATACTTTTAATACCCTATTAATATCCACTTTGTTATGTCCATTCATCCACTTGTAAACCTCTATCATGTCACCCCCTAACTCTTCGCCTTTCCAGTGAATGCAATTTAAGCTTTGTTAACCTTTCTTCATATGAAAGATTTCTAATTTGGGGAATTAACTTAGTCATCCTACGCTGGACACGTTCAAGTGAATTTATATCCATTCTATAGTACGGCGACCAAAACTCAACTGCATAATCTAAATGGTGCCTAACCAGAGCAAGATATAGCTGAAGAACCACACCATGTGTCTTGTTACTAATGCTTCGATTAAAAAATCCCAGTGTCCTATTTGCATTATTACGAACATATTCAGGCATTGATCCTTTTGTTTTAAATTATTACTAATCATAACTCCCAGATCCCTTTCGCAATCTTAACACCATCTAGCTCGTATCTTGTACTCTATCATCATTACCTAACCTCAGGACTTTACATTTATCAACTTTAAACTGCATCTGTAAATCTTTTGACCATTTCAAAACCCTATCTAGATCAACTTGAAGTGATAGTGAGTCTTCTTCCGTGTTAATTTCCCTACTGATTTTTGTGTCATCTGCCTAAAATAACTAAATAACCTAAAATCATTTATATATATATTATAAACAACAGAGGTCCCAGGACAGAGCCTTGAGGTACTCGACTAACAACATTATCCCACTCTGACTTAACCCCATTTATACTAACTCTGTTTCCTTTGGAATAGCCATGCCCTAATCCAGCTTAATATAGCATCCCCAATATCATGAGCCTCTATTTCTTTAATGAGTCTTACACGTGGCAATGTATCAAAAGCTTTGCTAAAGTCAAGGTACACAACATCACAATCCTTACCACTATCAACTGCCTCAACTGTGCTGGAATAAAAAGATAGCCAATTTGTTGAACATGAACGGCCATTTGTAAAACCATGTTGCGACTCATTTATTAATTTATGTTTTTCAAGATGAAGACGAATTGTATTTGCATAGATGCTTTGCTTCCATTCTGTCTAAATTTGGTGGCCTATATATAACTCCTATTATAATATTATTTGCTTTTTCGTTTAATTCTATCCAAATAGTTTCTGTATGTGGCTCAGTTTTGATTCCCTGTTTGAGACTACATTTCAAATTTTCCTTAACGTATATGACTACTCCCCCTCCTCGTCTAATATATCTATCTGTGTGAAATAACCTACCTTACCCCTATAATGTCAACCCATGTCTGCTATTTTTAAACAATGCTGTTTGTCGACCAAATTATATTTTCTGGGGGAGCCCCGTCGGCTCCCCGGAGCTATCCCAGGCTGATATGCTAATGTCAGACTTTGTGCATCAGTCATGTGTATGGAGTTCTTAGGCCTCCGGGGACCACGGCCAGAACCGGGCCCCCTCAGAGAGGCAAGGGGAGCAATGGCCTATAGAAGCCCCCGTGTAGTTGGAAGCATTCTATGTCTACCATCGACCGGAACAGGCACCCAGAAAGGTAAGCGCCCCAAAACAAACCCCTATTCTGGTTAAAATTGCTACCTAAAACCGAACTAGTGGATAGAACTCCGCAACCGAAAACAAGCAAACTAGTGTGACGTCACACACTGCCGCGCCGCTGTCTGCGCAGCTCCCCCCTCCCCGGGAGGGGGAAGGGGGAGCCCCAGACCCCCCGCGCCGGCTGCCCACACCTCAGTTCTTGAGGCTGATGCTATAGGCGATGGTCGTGTGCTCTGGCTCCGGTGTCGCTACTGCACTGTGCTTTGCGTGTGGTGTTAGTTTTGTGGGTGCGAGAGTATCTTCAGTACTCGGGCTGCATGCGCCTAGGGCTGCCTTCCCTAGGTGCCCTGTAAGTACTGCCCTTGGGGCTTGGGGCCACCTTTCACAGGCTCCTCGGGGTCTGCCTCTGCTGGTCCGTTTTACCTTTCGGTTTTTCGGCCGCCTGTTGGGCTCTTGGGTGTTCTGTTCTCCCTTGTTACCGGCAGGTAAGAGGCAGTTTGCACTGGTAGGGGCGCAGGGTGCTGCTCAGCTTGTATTTCCCGACATCGCGGCCGGCTCTGTTCCTTGGGGTTCGCTGTCCTCTTGCGGGGTTTTGTTTTTCTTTTTGTTTTTGCCTGGTGGGGGGTTCTGTCATTTTATTCAGTTTGTTTTTGCCCTTCCACTGTTCTCCTCGGTGGCGCCCCCTGCTAGGTCCCCGTGAGTGTACACGTCCCTGGGGTTCAGCTTTATAAGTTTGCTTGGTAGTTTTGGACGCCGGTTTGCAGCACCCTGCCTGGGACTACCTGAGCGCGAGTCCTCTTAAAGTAAACGCTCAGGACCCTGGGAATCCCCTAGGGGGCGCGTGGGTCCGATGGATGTGACCCCGGAGTCCCCACTCGCTGTGTGCGAGTTTGAGGGTTGCTCGGTCCCCTTGTCTCAGGGTGACCCTCATTGTTTTTGCCTCTGCCACGCTGCCTGTTGGGTCGGTGATACTTTCGACCCTGAGTCCTGTGAGTGTTGCTGCTTGCTTGTGACTCAATTTACCCAATCCTCTGATGATTCTATTCGGGTACAGGCGGCACGTGCGTTGCAGTCTAGGTTTCGTCTGTTGCAACGCGCTCGGTTGGTTGCTTCCCCGGATGCCCCGGGGCTGCCCCGCTTTGCTTTTCGAGACCCGAACTTGGGGGTGGGGGTCGCTTCGATCCTGGTTCAGTCCGCACCTCCTCGTCCTTCCCCTTCTGTTCGTTCTGGTCCCCCGCCCCTGCTTCCGGCCCCGAAGCGTCTGAGGGTTTCAGGGTCGGAGCAGGGGTTACTTGATCTCGAGACTCGGGCAGCTTCGGGGGTTGCCCCTTCCGGGGGGGGGGGGCCGCAGAGGCATTCGAGTCTTGTCTCCCGGCCGAAGCTTCAGGGTCTGACCAGTGGGCCCCCCTTCCTCCAGCTTTACCGGCTGCTCCGTCCTTGTCTTGTGGGGTCGGGGCTTGGGGAGAGGACTCGGCCTCGGGTCCTGTGGTGACGGACCTCGAGGCTGGGGAGGGGCTGACTTGGGGGCCTTGGGCCCCGCTGGACCCCGCCTGGGTTTTTCTTCCCACTGAGCGGGGCTTATTGTTACAAGGAGTGGGGTTTTCTTTCCCCCCCTCTGCGTACGAGTTGGATTTGGTGTCGGCCCCTCCCCGGGTTCGATTCCGTGTTCCCCCGGGTACGTCGGTTCCGTCCTTCCGGAGGTTTTCGGCTTATCGCATCCAACCTGGTGTGGTGCGAGCGGCCTTTGCAGCTTACCTCCTGTGTGACCCGTATTATGCCTCGGAAATGGATCCGTCCACGTTCAGGTTTGGGACTTCGTTCCCTTTCTGGCTCCGTTACGAGGTTCCGGAGACGTCCTGGGTAGCAGACTGCCCCTTGTTTGGTCTGGATTCCTGGCATTCCTTCTGTCGTTCTCGCACGCTGGAGTGGCGGGAAGCTTCCATGGTGCTTCAGGTTTTCCTGGGGGGTGAACTTGAGTACCTGAATGAGTGCTTGTTTGCCCCTGCCCTTTCCCGCGATGTGGGCGTTATTCAGCTCCATGTGCAGGTTCCCTCCCTTTCGGCGGCGCTCGTGGCGGAGGACTTGCGCGCTCGGGGCCTTTTGTGTTCGGCCTTGCGGTTCTTTTCCCTCCTGGAGCTGTCTTCGGATTGGCTTGTGGAGGATGTGGGGACGCTTGGGTCCGTCCCGGGGTCCGGCACCTTGTCCTCGGCTGCGCGTTCGTCGGCTGCCTTGTTGAAGCTGTTCACGCCGATTTTGCGGGATGCGGTTTCCCTGTTCTATGCTTCCCGTCTCGCGTGTCGGCAGGCGGTGCTGGGTTCCTCCGTGGAATCTGCTTGGGCTCTGGCTCTTAGGCGTTCTTCACCTTTTTGTCCTCTCCTGTTTGGGGAGTCGGCCGTGGCGCAGTTTATTCAGGCTGCGTCGGCGGCTTGTCGTCCGATGTCGGACTTGTTGGTTTTCCGGGGGTCCCGGGGTGGGTCTTCCCGGAAAGGTCGTGCCAGGGCTCGGGGTTCCTCTCGTCGTGGTAGGCCTCTGGTGTCAGGTTTGGGGTTGGCTCCTCCTGCGGACCCTCCCTCGTCTGGTCGGCGCGGTGTTCGCGCTGTGCGGGGTTCTGGGTCTCGTAAGGGTCGCCGGCCCTTTCGCGGTTTGCCCCCTTGACGGGGCAATGGGGGGGCGGCTTGCGCTGTTCGCCCGCGCCTGGTCCCACGATTCGTGGGCCTTTCGGGTCGTGTCTCGCGGCCTGCGGTGGCGTTGGGTGGCCCCTCCCCCCTTTGGGGGGTCGGGGCTGGCAGAGCAGGCTTCTTCCCCTGCGCTCTGTCGAGTCGTCTTGGAGTGGGTACGCTTGGGCGTCGTCGAAACGACGTCGTCCCTCAGATGGGTTTCCCGTCTGTTTCCGGTTCCGAAACGGGACTGCGCGGACCTGCGGTTCATTCTGGACTTGTCCCGTCTGAACCCCTGGGTTCATTGCCCCTCCTTTCGGATGACTACGCTGTCTCAGGTTCGGCTCCTCTTGGAGCCGGGAGCTTGGATGGTGTCCCTGGACCTCCGGGACGCTTATTGGCATGTCCCGATTCATCCGCGGTTCAGGGAGTGGCTCGGTTTTGTAGTGGGGCGTCTGAGTTACCGCTTTCGTTGTCTCCCGTTCGGGTTGAACCTGGCACCTCGCGTGTTCACACGCCTTACACGGGTTGTGGTGGCTCGTTTGCGTCTCCTAGGTGTTCGGGTGTTGGCCTACCTCGACGACTGGCTGGTTTGGGCTCCCAGCCAGTCAGCTTGCTTGCTAGCCAGGGATTTGGTTCTTTCCCAGCTCGCCGGGTTCGGGTTCTTGGTGAACTGGAGGAAGTCCCATCTGGTTCCCTCTCAGGTTCGGACTTAGCTGGGTCTCGTGTGGGACTCTCGAACCGCCTCCTTGTCTCTCCCTCCGGAGTCTCTCCTGCGGCTGCGGTCCCGCATTCTTCTGTTTCTGGAGGGTCCTCAGGTCACTCGGCGGTTGCTCGAGGGGCTGTGCGGGAGCCTGAACTTAGCGATGGTGGTCTACCCGCCGGGTCGGGTTTGGCTTCGACGGCTGTTCTGGTTCCTTCGGGGTTCCCCCTTCCGCCTCTCTCGCGATCGCAGAGTTCGACCCCCGCGGGACTTGCGTCGGTTGCTGCGTCACCGGCTTCCTCTTCGGGTTTTTCGGGGTTCAGTGCCTTGGCGCCTACCCGAGCCCTCGCTCGATGTGTACACGGATGCGTCGTCTCTCGGCTGGGGTTTTGTGACCAGTGCTCACCAGGCCAGCCAGGGGCGTTGGGATCCGTCCTTCCGTCGAGCTCACAGTACGGTGCGGGAGTTCGCGGCAGTGTGGTTTGCTCAGGGGAGGATTCGGGTGGCCCGCGGATCGACGATTCGGCTCCATTCGGACTGCTCTCCGGTGGTTCATTGCCTGAACCGCGGGGGTTCGATGCGGTCCTTGTCTCTTTGGGGTTGGTCGCTTCGGGTGACTCGTTTGCTGAGTTCTCGGGGTTTGGCTCTCCTGGCGGTTCACGTACGGGGCGTGTCCAACGTCTTGGCCAACGCCCTGTCTCGCTTTGTTCCCCTCTCCACGGAGTGGACGGTCGACGACGAGTCCTTCCGTTGGCTTTGCCAGACGTTCGGGCGCCCCGAAGTGGACCTCTTCGCGTCGGCGTGGTCGCGGCGTCTTCCCGTTTATGCGGCGCCCTTCCCCGATTGCGAGGCCGTCGGGGTCGATGCCTTTCGCCTCGACTGGTCGAGGTGGGGGTTCCTGTACCTCTTTCCCCCGGTTCGGCTGTTGCTCCAGGTCCTGACTCGCTTAGAGACTTACCGGGGGAGAGTTGTCCTTCTGGCCCCTTGGTGGCCGGCCCAGCCTTGGTTTCAGGCGCTGGTTGCTCGGTGTCCGAACCCGAGGGTTTTCCCGCGGCTCTGCCTCTTTCAGCAGATCGGGCTGGTACGTCACGTAGCTGGTTCGATCTTCTCCTCGAGTCTTCGCGTATGGTTTTTTTGATTCGAGTCTATCATCATCTCTATGGTGATCAGGTGGCCTCCTTGTTGGTGTCCCACCTAGGGCTTCTTCTCGGCGGCAGTATGAAGTTTCCTGGCGGTCCTTCCGTTTCTTTTTGCGTCTTCGTCGTGTTAGCTCTTTGTCTGTTCGGGTGGTCTTGTCCTTCCTCTCGTGGTTGTTTCAGGACCGTCATCTTATGCCTAACACTGTCGCTTCGTATCGTGCGGCGCTGGCGGAGCCGCTTCAGCTTGCTTTCGGTATCGATGTTACGTCTGCGCCGTTTCGCAAGCTGTCTCGTGCATTGTTTCACCTCCGGCCTGCTCATGCGTCGCCTGAGCCGTCCTGGTCTTTGGACAGAGTGCTCGCTTTCCTTTCATCTCCTCGTTTCGTTGTGGCCCCTTCGGTCCAGGATTGTTTTTCCAAGGCACTTTTCTTGTTGGCTTTGGCCTCTGGGGGTCGGGTAGGGGAGCTTCATGCTCTCCTCCGGCGCAGGGGTTTCTGCTCTTTTGGTCGTGGTGATAGTTTTGTTCGTTTGCAGCCGTCTCCTTCTTTTCTGGCAAAGAACGAGACTGCTGCGTTCCGGAGGGGTCCATGGGTGGTTGATGCTTGGTTGGTCAGGCCGGGGGTGCATCATGTTTTGTGTCCGGTTGCGGCGCTTCGCTGTTATTTGCGCGCCACAGCTTCTGTGTCCGGGGACGCGCTGTGGGTTGATCCGGTTTCCCTTCTTCCCTGTTCGCGGGTTCGGGTCTCTCAGGTCGTCCGCAGGGTTATTAGGTCCAGCCAGCCTGCGGTCTATCCCCGTGCCCATGACGTTCGTAAGTTCGCAGCTCTTGATGCAGTCTTTGGGAATATGTCTTGGTCTGATATTCGGGCGCGGGGATTTTGGTGGTCGAACAGGGTCCTGGCTGCTCGTTATCTTGTGAATGTCCCTGGGCCTCGTCGGGCCTGTGTTGCTTTGGGTCGGCGGTTGCAGCCAGTTGTCTCGGCTTCGAGTTGAGGGGTGAGCGACGACCGCCTCCCGGGTAAGTCCCTCTTTTTCTGTCTGTGGGTAGTTAGCTCCGGGGAGCCGACGGGGCTCCCCCCAGAAAACCAGCGTTGAATGTAATGAAACGCCATTTTCTGGGTGAGTCCCGGAGGCTCCCCGGCATCCCTCCCTCCCTCCGGTCGGCGGTTTTTCGCGTTTTTGACATCCAGCCTCAAGAACTGAGGTGTGGGTAGCCGGCGCGGGGGGTCTGGGGCTCCCCCTTCCCCCTCCCGGGGAGGGGGGAGCTGCGCAGACAGCGGCGCGGCAGTGTGTGACGTCACACTAGTTTGCTTGTTTTTGGTTGGGGAGTTCTATCCACTAGTTCGGTTTTAGGTAGCAATTTTAACCAGAATAGGGGTTTGTTTTGGGGCGCTTACCTTTCTGGGTGCCTGTTCCGGTCGATGGCAGACATAGAATGCTTCCAACTACACGGGGGCTTCTATAGGCCATTGCTCCCCTTGCCTCTCTGAGGTGGCCCAGTTCTGGCCGTGGTCCCCGGTAGGCCTAAGAACTCCATACACATGACTGATGCCAAAGTCTGACATTAGCATATCAGCCTGGGATAGCTCCGGGGAGCCTCCGGGACTCACCCAGAAAATGGCGTTTCATTACATTCAACACTGGTTTTTTGCTGTTTTTCTGCCATGTTCCCCCCTTTTTTATTCTTATATTTTCTCAGCATATTTTATATTTTAATCTCAATTAGTATTAAGTTTTAGTCTTTAGTGTTTTTCCTGCCTGAAACGATATGCGTAATAGTGGCTATAGGCATTGTATGTACTAGCTCTATCTATAAATTCATCAGTATTTGTATCACACCTTGTATGTATGTACTTTACCTGAATAAATATTTTAATTTTTGAAACATTTGCATTTGAAAATTTGAATTTATTACAACAGTCAATATTCACATACTAATAAACACAACAATTTGAATTATGGAGATATGATATATATAAATATGCAATTAATGGACATTAAACTTGGCCCAAGTGCTTGTATCTAGGCACAAGAATATATATTCAATATGATAACCTTATCTGATAAAATAAAGATAACTAAGTAAGCAATTGTTAATTTAATGTATATTATTAATTAAATATTCAGACATATTCGATTTATATGAAAAGATTCAGGCAAGCATTGCTTGACTTTCAATGAATGAGGGGTCCGCTTAGTATTGAATAATTTCAATGAATGAGTGTCCAGATAGCTTGAAAAGATTGAATGAGAGATTAATTAAAACTTACTGAACTCTGGGGCATTGCCCTGCACTATAACGACAGACTTATATTGAATAGATTAAGGTTACACAAGCATAAATTCATCAGTATTTCTTCTGATTTCTATTGATTGCAACAAACTACAATAACACTCAACATACTTATGTTGAATCCAGTCTGAGTGCCAGTGTCATCCGACATGTCACCAGACTTGATAACCTCTCTTGTAGAGCTTACCCAGCAAACACAAATCATCTACACAACGTTCGCCTATCTCTTCCCATAGGTGTGGGAATGATTTGCATTGAGAATGGTGCAGGAGAGCCTTTGAGAAACTTTTACTCAAAAAATCCAAACACAAAGGTTTAATTATAAATTGTTTTTCTACAATTATTTTCTTCCAAATGTAAAACAAATAGTTTTTACATGTTTAAATATAAAATTTATGGTGTTTTTTTGTAAAATTCATTAATAAATTGTGAATGATATATATTGGCTGAGTGAAACCTTTAAAATCCATTTAGTTATAATATGAACAGAAAAAAGTAGTTTTCCAAATTTTCTAAAAATCGCTCTTTTTAACACAATTTGACTCCTTATGCATTCCACTAAACACTAATATCATGTTTAAATATATAATTTATGTATTATTCCCTAAGATAATTTATATAAATTATAAAAGTTGCTGGAAAGTGGTGAGAAAGAATCTGAAAACGTTTTGTTGTCTTATATTGGCGTGTTCTTATTAACTAGAGTGAGTAAGAGTGAGCGAGAGTGGGTAAGAGTGAGTAAGAGTGACTGAAGGTGAGTGAGAGTGTGTAAGTGTGAGTAAGAGTGAGTATAAGTAAGAGTGACTGAGAGTGAGTAAGAGTGACAGAGTGAGTAAGAGTGAGAGTAAGGGTGACAGAATGAGTAAGAGTGAGAGTAAAGTGATTGAGAGTAAGGGTGAGTATGAGAGTAAGAGTGATTGAGAGTTAGAGTGAGAGTAAGAGTGATTGAGAGTTAGTGAGAGTAAGAGTGATTGAGAGTAAGAGTGGTTGGGAGTATGAGTGATTGAGAGTATGAGTGATTGAGAGTAAGAGTGATTGAGAGTAAGAGTGATTGGGAGTAAGAGTGATTGGGAGTAGGAATTAGAGTGAGAGTAGGAGTAAGAATGAGAATAAGAGTGATTGAGAGTAAGAGTGAGTAAGAGTAAGAATGAGAGTAAGAGTGATTGAGAGTAAGAGTGATTGAGAGTAAGAGTGATTGAGAGTAAGAGTGATTGGGAGTAAGAGTGATTGGGAGTAAGAGTGATTGGGAGTAAGAGTGAGAGTAAGAGTAAGAATGAGAATAAGAGTCATTGAGAGTAAGAGTGATTGGGAGTAAGAGTAAGAGTAAGAATGAGAGTAGGAGTGATTGAGAGTAGGAGTGATTGGGAGTAGGAGTGATTGGGAGTAGGAGTGATTGGGAGTAGGAGTGATTGGGAGTAAGAGTGATTGAGAGTAAGAGTAATTGAGAGTAAGAGTATGAGAGTAAGAGTGAGAGAGTGAGTATGAATGGGTAAGGGTGACTGAGAGTGACTAAGAGTGACAGAGTAAGAATGACAGAGTAAGAGTGATAGAGAGTAAGAGTGACAGAGAGTAAGAGTGACAGAGAGTAAGAGTGACAGAGTAAGAGTGACAGAGAGTAAGAGTGACAGAGAGTAAGAGTGACAGAGAGTAAGAGTGACAGAGAGTAAGAGTGACAGAGTAAGAGTGAGTATGAGAGTGAGTAAGGATGACTGAGAGAAAGAGTGAGTAATAGTGCGTAAGAGTGATTGAGAGTTAGAGTGAGAGTAAGAGTGATTGAGAGTTAGTGAGAGTAAGAGTGATTGAGAGTAAGAGTGATAGAGAGTAAAAGTGATTGAGAGTAAGAGTGATTGAGAGTAAGAGTGATTGGGAGTAAGAGTGATTGAGAGTAAGAGTGATTGGGAGTAAGAGTGATTGGGAGTAGGAGTAAGAATGAGAATAAGAGTGATTGAGAGTAAGAGTGAGTAAGAGTAAGAATGAGAGTAAGAGTGATTGAGAGTAAGAGTGATTGAGAGTAAGAGTGATTGAGAGTAAGAGTGATTGAGAGTAAGAGTGATTGAGAGTAAGAGTGATTGAGAGTAAGAGTGATTGGGAGTAGGAGTGATTGGGAGTAAGAGTAAGAGTGAGAGTAAGAGTAAGAATGAGAATAAGAGTGATTGAGAGTAAGAGTGATTGGGAGTAAGAGTAAGAGTAAGAATGAGAGTAGGAGTGATTGGGAGTAAGAGTGATTGAGAGTAAGAGTAATTGAGAGTAAGAGTATGAGAGTAAGAGTGAGAGAGTGAGTATGAATGGGTAAGGGTGACTGAGAGTGAGTAAGAGTGACAGAGAGTAAGAGTGACAGAGAGTAAGAGTGACAGAGAGTAAGAGTGACAGAGAGTAAGAGTGACAGAGAGTAAGAGTGACAGAGAGTAAGAGTGACAGAGAGTAAGAGTGACAGTAAGAGTGAGTATGAGAGTGAGTAAGGATGACTGAGAGTAAGAGTGAGTAATAGTGTGTAAGAGTGATTGAGAGTAAGAGTGATTGAGAGTAAGAGTGAGTAATAGTGCGTAAGAGTGATTGAGAGTGAGAGTGAGTTAAGAGTGTGAGGTGTGAGAGGATAGCAGGCCAGGGAGGCAGGATGTGTGGTCACAGGCGAGGCCTAGGCCTCGTGATCTCTAATGTTGGTTTTTATATATATGTTGGTTTTTTGTCCTGTTTCAAATTATAATTATTTAGCAGGAATGTAATAAGATATTGCACAGTATTAATGTGACAATAATATATGCATTATTTCCTTGATAATCAAACTTGTTGTTCAAAGATAATATACAATCTTTGAAGGAAACATTTTGAGAGCGCGAGCTGGCAACACTGGGCTGGTCGTGAGAGAGACATATGGTTAGTTGTGCTCAGACCTTCAGTGGTGAAGGGTGTGTCCCAGCTGGCCGCCACCCGCCGCCACCCGCCACCCACCACCAGCCACCACCCGCCACCCACCACCACCCACCACCAGCCGCCACCACCACCACCCACCACCAGCCGCCACCTGCCACCACCCACCACCAGCCGCCACCTGCCACCACCCACCACCACCGCCACCCACCACCCGCCACCACCCGCCACCACCCACCACCAGCCACCACCCGCCACCAGCCACCGCCACCCACCACCGCCACCCACCACCCGCCGCCACCACCCACCACCAGCCGCCAGCACCCACCACCCACCGCAACCCGCCACCACCCACCATCACCCACCACCAGCCGCCACCCGCCACCACCCACCACCAGCCGCCACCACCCACCACCCGCCACCACACACCACCGGCCACCACCCGCCACCACCCACCACCAGCCGCCACCACCCACCACCCGCCACCCACCCACCACCAGCCGCCACCCACCACCAGCCGCCACCCACTACCAGCCGCCACCCGCCACCACCCACCACCAGCCGCCACCCACCACCAGCCGCCACCCACCACCAGCTGCCACCCGCTACCACCCACCACCAGCCGCCACCCGCCCCCAGCCGCCATCCACCACCAGCCGCCACCCGCCACCACCCACCACCAGCCGCCACCACCACCAGCCGCCACCAGCCGCCACCACCACCACCCACCACCAGCCGCCACCCGCCACCACCCACCACCAGCCGTTACCACCCACCACCCACCACAAGCCACCACCCACCACCAGCCGCCACCCGCCACCATCCACCACCTGCCACCAGCCGCCACCACCACCAGCCGCCACCAGCCGCCACCACCACCACCCACCACCAGCCGCCACCCGCCACCACCCACCACCCACCACAAGCCACCACCCACCACCAGCCGCCACCCGCCACCAGCCGCCACCAGCCGCCACCCGCCACCACCCACCACCAGCCGCCACCCACCACCAGCCGCCACCCGCCACCCGCCACCACCCACCACCAGTCGCCACCCACCACCCGCCACCACCCGCCACCACCAGCCGCCACCCACCACCAGCCGCCACCCGCCACCACCAGCCGCCACCCACCACCAGTCGCCACCCACCACCAGCTGCCACCCACCACCACCACCAGCTGCCACCCGCCACCACCACCAGCCGCCACCCGCCGCCACCACCCACCACAACCCACCACCACCAGCCGCCACCCGCCACCACCCACCACCACCAGCCGCCACCCACCACCACCAGCCGCGACCACCAACCACCACCAGCCGCCACCACCACCCGCCACCACCAGCCGCCACTGCCAGCACCCACCACCAGCCGCGACCACCAACCACCACCAGCCGCCACCACCACCCGCCACCACCACCCGCCACCGCCAGCACCTACCCCCAGCCGCCACCACCAGCCGCCACCACCCACCACCACCAGCCGCCACCCACCACCCGCCACTACCACAGCCGCCACCACCACCCACCACCACCACCACCACCCGCCATCACCGCCGCCACCACCCACTACAGCCGCCGCCACCACCACCCACCACCACCGCCACCACACATCACTGCCGCCACCACCAGCCGCCACCGCCCACCACCAGCCACCATCACCGCCACCAGACGCCACCATAACCACCACCAGCCGCCATCACCGCCACCACCACCGCCACCAGCCGCCACCACCCATCACAGCCGCCGCCGCCCGCCACCGCCCGCCACCACACATCACCGCCGCCACCACCAGCCACCACCGCCCACCACCAGCCACCATCACCGCCACCAGACGCCACCACCACCACCACCAGCCGCCATCACTGCCACCACCACCGCCACCAGCCGCCACCACCCATCACAGCCGCCGCCGCCCGCCACTGCCCGCCACCGCCCACGACCACCCACCACTACCGCCCGCCACCACCGCCGCCACTGTCCGCCACCGCCAGACACAGCCGCCAGTGTCCGCCACCGCCGCCACTGCCCGCCGCCACTGTCCGCCACCGCCACTACTGTCCGCCCGCTGCCACTGTCCACCCGCCGACACTGTCCACCCGCCGCCACTGTCCGCCACCACTACCACTGTCCGCCCGCCTCCAGTGTCCGCCACCGCCGCCACTGTCCGCCACCACTACCACTGTCCGCCTGCCTCCAGTGTCCGCCACCGCCGCCACTGTCCCCCACCGCCACCAATGTCCGCCCGCCGCCAGTGTCCGCCACCGCCGCTACTGTCTGCCACCGCCACGACTGTCCGCCCGCTGCCACTGTCCGCCTCCGCCACTACTGTCTGCCCGCTGCCACTGTCCACCCGCCACCACTGTCCGCCACCACTACCACTGTCCGCCACCGCCACCACTGTCCACCCGCCGCCACTGTCCACCACCGCCGCCACTGTCCGCCTGCCGCCACTATCCGCCACCGCCACCACTGTCCGCCCGCCGCCACTGTCCGCCTGCCGCCACTGTCCACCACAGCCGCCACTGTCCGCCACAGCCGCCACTGTCCACACCGCCGCCACTGTCCGCCACAGCCGCCACTATCCGCCACCGCCGCCACTGTCCGCCACAGCCGCCACTATCCGCCACCGCCGCCACTCTCCGCCACCGCCGCTACTGTCCGCCACCGCCGCCACTCTCCGCCACCGCCGCCACTCTCCGCCGTACAGCCTCCCCTCTCTCCGTTAGTAAATAATTATAATTGTTAGTAAATAATAAAAGAAATATAAATTATTAGATTTTTTTACCCTTAAATTGGTTTTAATTATTAAATTGAAAATAATAATATAATATAAAATAAAATATAATAAAAATAATAATATAATATAAAATAAAATATAATAAAAATAATAATATAATATAAAATAATATAATTTAATTTTAAGAAATTTAACTTTAAACACAAAGATGTGAAAAGGGTTCAGATTATAGGCTCAAACCTTTCACAAGAGATTCATATTGGTATATGAATGGATTATGAATGACTCATGTTAGGATTGTAAAGTTGCCACAACATCTCAAGTTAGTGTTAGATACGAAGGTTTTGGTTATAAGTTGTGGAAACCTATTTAAGTCCACACACAATATCGTATCTGATACGATAAAACAAACGTTTCCAATCCTTTCAAATACTTTCCAGATATGTTGTGGCAACCTAAAATTGTTTGCTGGGTAGGCACTTAATTTTTTTTTGGTGGGCGGCTGCCGGAGTGTGATGCTCCTTGGGACGGTCCTCTGTCCTTTTCTAGCCTTGTGCTCCTGCTGCCGTCCTCTCCAATTCTGCTGGGCATCTTTTCCTTTTCCTTCTGTTTCGTTTTTCTCCCCCCTCTTCTCCTATCTGCTTGCCGTTTCCTACCGACCTTTTGCTCGTTCTGGTTCTTCCCTTGGACTTCTTCTATTTTGACGCCCGGGTGCTTGAGGAGGCATACTCATGCACCTGTAGAACTGCAGTACCCGACGTCGAGAGCGAGGGGAACCTTTTCTTGTCAATCCCCACTTCGTCACTGAACCCGATCTCGACGGACTGTCGGTTTCTTAAGGTGGCGTTTGTGGGGCGTATACTCGCGACGCACCCCTAGGAGGCCCCAACAAGATCGGCGATAGCTTCTTGTTGGGTGTCCTGCCTCTAATTGTGGCTCCATGGTGGGTGTGGGGGCACATTCGTGAGTGAATTCTTTCTTTCGTCAAGATGATTACCCCTGCTTCGGCTTCTTCTGGTTTACCTTCTCAGGCTCGTGGGGTGGGCGACCAAGCCCCCGAGTCGGTCCGTATTGGAAGACCGGGCTCTGTAGCCTCCGCTGCATTGGGCCCCGACCTTGCTCCTCCTTTGGCCTCTCTGACTCCTTCCTCTGGCTCCCCTCCCTCCTCTGTGGTTGGGTCGAGCCCCAAGCCCCCAGTGGTGACTACCTCGTCCCCTGGCGTGGCTCCTTCTCTAGTTGTAACTACTGCGCCTTTTAACCCCTCTCTCTCTGGGGGTTCTCGCCGCCGTCTTCGTCACGGCCGCCCTCGCTCGATTCCTTCCAGTTCTGCTACCTATCAAGCCTTGTTTGGTCCCGCTTCGTGGGCCAAATATTTTGATCTCCTCCCTCTTGATTCTGCGCCTCCTGACGATTTCTCCCTCCATCGACATCTCATTGATTCCGAGGATGCCTCCATTACTTTCAACCCCACTCGTCTCGGTACACGTGTCGTTGCTGCTCCTTCTCAGGTTGCTGCTTCCCGCTTGGCTGCCTTATCCTGCCTTGGCGAGACCCCCGTTCGGGTCTCGAAGAACGTTCAGTTGAATGCCAGTGTTGGCACTATTTTGCTCCCGCCCCATGTTGCGACCGGTGTCCGGGACCTACGCGACTGCCACGACGATATTCGACATATCCTCGCTGCCCAGGGCCATTCTATTCTCCAGGTGGACACGTTTACTCGTCCCCCTCGTGGTAGTCGCCGTCAACCCCTCCGGGTTGTGAAGATTACCTTTGATGGTAGGACCCTTCCACCCTCTGTCATTCTTGCTGGTGCCAGGTGCTCTGTCCAGGAGTACATTCCTTCTCCTCGGCTCTGCAACAAGTGCTGGAGGTTTGGGCATGGTGCCCTCCGCTGCTCCGGGACTGTCTCTCTCTGTCCTTTGTGTGGTGGCGAAGGTCACTCTAAGTCGGAGTGCACTTCTCCCCAGGCTCGTTGCCTCAACTGCGGTGAGGCCCATCCTACCTTCTCCCGTGCGTGTGTCCATTACAAGCTTGAGGCAGCCGTCCTCAACTTGAAGCACCGGGAGCGTTTATCTTTTCCTGAGGCGAGGCGCCAGGTTCGCCGGCTCCCGCCTTATGCTAATATCTCTTATGCTCGCGTGTTGCGCTCTTCCTCTCCTCGTCCTTCCCGCCTTCCTCAGACTCACAACCGTTTCCAGGCCTTGGACCCTGATGCGCCCACTGCCCCCTCCTCTGTCCCTTTGGGTTCTCTCCCGAAGGATCCTCCTCCTGGTCCTCTGTCTGGGGTTCCCCTTCCTTCTACCCGGTCTGTCGTGTCTTCTGTGTCTCCTTCCTCGTCCCCCTCCGATCCTCCTTCCCATCCTCTTCCTCCATCTATCGGCTCTCCCCGCCGCCTGTCGGTGCGGGCGGATGTCCATCGCTCTCCTAACGGCCGTCGTGTGTGCTCTCGTTCGGCTTCTCCTGTTGAGACACTGGAATCCGTTGCCCGGTACGTAGTTGCTGGGACACCGGTCTCTTTAAGTCAGAAGCGTAAGCCTGGCTCCTCTCCTTCCTCTTCCCCGGCGGGTAAGAAGGCTTCGCTTTCTTCCTCAGCTCCTCCTTCTGGCTCTGTTGCTC
This sequence comes from Procambarus clarkii, assembly GCF_040958095.1. Classification (NCBI taxonomy): domain Eukaryota; kingdom Metazoa; phylum Arthropoda; class Malacostraca; order Decapoda; family Cambaridae; genus Procambarus; species Procambarus clarkii. The sequence goes on along the minus strand of NC_091182.1, from coordinate 7,933,956 downwards.
CTTCCCCTCCCGTTTCAGTGCTTGCGCCCCCTGTTCCTGCTATGGAGGTTTCTTTGGCCCCTGCTTCCCTTTCGGTTGCTGCTCTTGCTGGGGTGCGCTCCTCTCTTTCTACTCCCCCTCTTCCTGCTGCTGTCCTTGACTGCTCCTCTCCGTTGTCTCCTCCTCCTCCTCCTCCTCCTCCTCCGGACCCTGCCCGCCCACCTCTGATCTGTTCTCCCGTTTCCTTCCCTCCGTCTTTGCTCAGTTTACCCATGCCCCCTAACCCTGACTTTGCTGACCCTGATCCCGACCCTGATATTCTTTAACGTGCTCTGTTGGTCTTTCGCCTTTGTTTCTTCCTTGTTCTCTGTTTTTGTCCTTTCTCTTCTCGTCGTTGTCCATTCTTCAATGGAACGTTCGAGGTTATTACGCCAATTTCCTCGAACTCCAACTTCTGGTTTCGCGGTTTTCGCCCCTTTGTGTCTGTCTCCAGGAGCCGATGCTTGGTGCTTGTCCTGGTCGTTTTCGTGGCTATTCCTTTCTCTCCCCCCCCCCCAGCCATTGCTGGGGCTTCTAATTCTTCTGCTCTCTTGATTCGGGCTGATGTTCCCTTTGTTCCTTTACTTTTTCCTTCGCCTCTCCATTGTTCTGCTGCTCGTATCTTTGTGGGGAAATGGTACACAGTTTGTTCCATTTATCTCCCCCCGAGTGTCCCGCTCTCTCTTCCTGATTTGAAACACCTCCTAGACTCCTTGCCGGAGCCTGTGCTCCTGCTGGGTGACTTCAATTGTCGTCATTCTCTTTGGGGTGACGTTCTGACGAATACCCGGGGTCGCCTCCTTGAGCCGTTTCTCCTCTCTTCTTCCCTGTCTCTTCTGAATTCTGGTGAGCCCACTCATTTGGACTCTCGAACTCGCACCCTTTCTTGTCTTGATCTTTCTCTCTGCTCTTCTTCTCTTTACTTAGATTTCACATGGCAGGTTCTTGATGACCTCCATGGAAGTGATCATTTCCCCATCCTTGTTTCCTTTTTCTCTTTTCGCCCTTCCCTCTCTTTCCCTAGGTGGCAGTTTGCTAAGGCGGACTGGACCCTATTTTCCCTCAGTGCTACTCTCTCTGACCTCTCCCTTCTGCCCCTCTCTCGCGCTCTCCTCCTTTTTCATGACACTGTCTTCGACGCTGCCCTCCGCTCTATTCCTCGCTCTTCCTCTCGGGGTCCACGGAAGTGCGTTCCCTGGTGGAATGCGGACTGTGCTCGGGCTGTCCGCTGTAAGCGTGCAGCCTGGAAGAAGCACCGCCGTAGGCAGACGACCGATTCTTTTCTTTTCTTTCGGAAAGCGAGTGCGGTGGCCCGTAGGGCCATCCGTACGGCTAAACGTGAATGTTGGGCATCTTATGTCTCGACAATTACGTCCGAAACCCCTCTGGCCCAGATCTGGAAGCGTATCCGCAAGATAGCAGGTAAGTTCGTTCCCGATGTTTCACCGGTCCTTCACCTCCATGATACTCTTGTGGCGGACCCGTTGCAGGTCGCTTCCGAACTGGGTTCCCACTTTTCTTCTGTTAGCTCTGGTCTTCATCTTCCCCAATCTTTCCTTCTTCGTAAACCTGTCCTTGAGTCTCGTCCTTTAGATTTCTGCACTCATCTTCAGCTTCCCTATAATGATCCCTTCTCTCTCTCTGAACTTCGTTCTGCCCTGGCCCTCTGCGGTTCTACGGCGGCGGGCTCCGATGGTATTCATTATGAGATGCTTCGCCATCTCCCTCCGAGCACGTCTCAGTATTTACTGAGTCTGTATAATCGGATCTGGGAGTCGTCGTCAGTCCCTGAGGACTGGCTCGATGCCGTTGTCCTCCCTGTTCGCAAACCGGGGTATCTGGGTACTTCCCCTAAGGACTTTCGCCCTATTGCTCTCACAAGTTGTGTCTGCAAACTCTTTGAACGTATGGTTAACGTTCGTCTGATGTGGTTCCTGGAACACCATCACCTCCTCTCCCCTTCTCAATTTGGTTTCCGCAAGTGCCGCAGCACGACAGATGTCCTGGTGAACTTGGAGGTCTATATACGTACTGCTTTTGCTGCGAAGACCTCCGTTGTTGCCGTCCTTTTTGACCTAGAAAAGGCTTACGACACCACTTGGCGTTATCATATCCTATCTCAACTTCATTCTTTTGGCCTTCGTGGTCATCTCCCTCTCTTTCTCCGCAGCTTCCTCTCTCGTCGTTCCTTTCGGGTGCGCCTTGGTACCGCTCTCTCTCCCTCTTTTCAGCAATACGAAGGTGTGCCCCAGGGTAGTGTTCTGAGCACTACTCTTTTTCTGGTTGCCCTCAATGGTCTTCTTTCCTCTCTTCCTTCTGGTGTCTTCTCCGCTCTCTATGTCGATGATCTTACCCTTTGTTGTCAGGGTGATGATTCGCCTCTCCTTCAACGCCGGCTTCAACTTGCGATTGATGCCGTGTCGTCTTGGGCCACAGGTCATGGCTTCAAGTTCTCTACTTCTAAGACTTGTGCCATGACTTTTACGCGGAAACGGGTTGTTCTTCGTCCCTCTTTGTCACTTTATGGTCATCCCCTTGAATACAAAGATTCCGCGAAGCTTTTGGGGTTATTCCTTGACACTCGTTTGTCTTGGTCTCCCCATATCTCTTACCTCCGTGTTGAGTGCTCTAAGTCCCTTACCCTCCTTCGGGTCTTGTCCCATACTTCTTGGGGGGCAGATAGGCGCACTCTCCTTGCTTTACATTCCTCTCTCGTTCTGTCTAAGCTCGATTATGGTTGCCCTGCTTACTCGTCTGCTTCTCCTTCTACTCTTCGCCGTCTCGATGCTTTGCACCATACTGGGTTGCGCCTCAGTTCTGGTGCCTTTCGTTCGACACCCGTCCTTAGCTTGTATGTTGGCACTGGCTTCCTGTCTCTCCAGGACCGCCGTGATCGCTACTGTCTTCGCTATCTTGCGCGGTCCTTGCAACATCCTTCCTCTCGTCTCTGTCGTGCTTTAACTTTTACCCCTCCTGCGGTTCCTGTTCCTCTTCACCACCTCCCTCTTTCTGTCCGGTTATCTAGCCTACAGGATTCTCTTTCCGTTCGTATTTCTGATGTTTCTCCTCGTGTTGTTCCTTCTTTGCCCCCGTGGAGGGTCCCTCTTCCGCGGTTTTGTACATCCTTGACTCGTATCACTAAAGCTTTTACCCCTCCTACAGTTCTAAAACGCCTTTTCCTCGAGCACTTTTCTTCTCACTCCCGCTCCGTTTCTGTCTTCACCGATGGGTCTAAGTCAGCGGACGGTGTTGGCTACTCTGTTGTTTTTCCTGATCGCACTTATATGTGTCGCTTGCCTCCGGAGACTAGCATCTTTACAGCAGAACTTTATGCTATTCTCTATGCTCTTCGTCTCCTGCTTTCTCGTTGTCAGTCTTCCTTTGTGGTTGTTGTTGACTCTCGTAGTGCCCTCATGGCTCTCGGGTGCTTTAATCCAGTTCATCCGGTAGTTGTCGAGATCCAGCATTGGCTGTTTCTCGTTCACAGTAAATTTAAGTCGGTTGAGTTTTGTTGGGTTCCCAGCCATATTGGCGTGTCTTTAAATGAGCGTGCGGATGCTGCCGCTAAGGAAGCTGTCCGCTCTTGTCCCATCTCTCGTAAAGGCATTCCGTATTCCGACTTTTACCCGGTTATCCATTCCTCAGTCCTTACCCGTTGGCAGGCTTCTTGGTTGTCTGTTACTGGTAACAAGCTACGTACTCTTAAATGTTGTGTTTCCTCGTGGCCGTCCTCCTTCCACCGTAACCGGCGGTGGGAAACAGCTCTAGCGAGGTTGCGTATTGGCCATACTCGCTTAACCCATGGTCACTTGATGGAGCGCCGCCCTGCTCCTTATTGTCCTAGTTGCATTGTCCCTCTTACGGTCGTGCATGTCCTTCTTGAATGTCCTGACTTCCAGGACGAGCGTGTGTCTTGCTTTCCGACCGCCCCTCGCGGTCACCTGTCCCTCGATAGAATTCTTGGTGACTCGGATACTTTTGATATCGTTCGCCTTATGCGTTTTTGTTCTCGTATTGGCATCCTTGGTGATATTTAGCGCCCTCTGATTATTTTGCGTATTTGATGGTGCTACATAGCCTTCCCGGTTTGGTGCCTTCTTTTGATAATTACTTACTTACTTAATTTTTTTTGTCACAGGTTTGCTGTTTAATGTTCTAGTAGCTTTGCTAGTTGATTATGACCTTAGTTGCGTTTGCAGTAGGATAAGATAAAGCTGATTATGGAGGCTGTGTCACTTGGTGTGTGTTCCACTCTACACTCTTATTTATAAAAGTATTAGGAATTTTTCCTTATATATATAGTCCAGAACTCCCCCAATATCTAGGGAGCTCACACAGTCCGGCAGTGGTTCAGTCTGACACCACTCACCACACACCACAAGGAGCAGTGTGGTCACTGTGAGGGAATCTAGATTCCCTCAGCTAGTTTTCCTTGTTTCTAGATTAGGCTAGTCGCTCTAGAAACTGAAGCTTTCAAAATAACATATACTTGTGGGGTGTTGAATAAAAGCTTATGTGAAGGACTGTCGGTTGGGACTGGTTAGAAGTCTGTGATTGCTCTGTAGAGAGAATTACATTAATTTTCCTGTTTCTGTGAAATAGGATGAGGTGGATACTTAACTAAAACCGTTAGAGGTGGGGGGGGGGGGAGAGTGGGGCGAACGTTGCCCCCCCCCCCAACATGGGAGACAGTATGCCACTGTCTTTTAGGCCTCCCCCTCCTTGTGACGTCACAGGACGCCTGAGGGTGACAGAGGCATGTGATTGGTTTAGGCACCTGTGTTCCAAGCCGAGTTTTTACGCGAAGAGCTGTGATTGGGAGCGGCACGAGGGAGCCGTGCCGGCTCCAGGCTGATTGGTCAAGACAAAGTAGGGAGGTTGTATGGGCATTTTGAGTTACCCTTGCCCGGGAGATAGGAGTCTGAGCAGGGTAGCAAGTGGACGAGGACGTATCTGGGTGGAGGGGTGAAGTTTTCCCCCCTCCACCCCCGTTAATCGCGGACGTTACCATGTTAACTAGCAGGGATGGCACCCCTGCTATCCCTGGTTGTGTCTAGGCCCAATTTTCGTGAAATTCGAGGGCCGACGATTTACGGAAGGAACAGTAAAAAGCTAAAGAGACAGTTGACAGTGTTCACCCATGAGGCACCTGGCAGAGCCTCATGGTGTAACAGGTGGGTCGAGTATCCTGTCTAGTGTTGTATGGACAATGGACAATCGGTGGTATTATGGGCAGTGTAATTGAGTGTGATATTACAGGCCCCTGTTAGATTTTTTGTATTCCACCTGGCGGCGGCCATGTGGTGACGCCGCCGGCTATTGTCACCCCAGTGTAGAGCAAGGCAGGCTCTGGTTTGCTGGAGTTGTGGGCGATTCCTCAACCACGTGTGTATGCCCGGGGGCCACCCCGGCCACCCGTTGCATGGTCCGGCCACATGGCCCGGCTACCCCACCCGCCTGCCCGCGCGCCGTCCACCCACCCAGGCCACCCGCGCGGCCAAACCCCACCCCACCCCGTGCACCAGCTCAGCCGGGTGGGGTGCTATGACGTCATGCGCTACCCGTGGCCACCCCCAGGCCACCCAGCCGCTCGGCCCGGCCCGGCTCGGCCCGCGCGCTGGCTACTACCACCCACCTTCCCCTCTCAGCTCGGGAGGGGCGCTGTGGGCCACGCGGTGGCCACATGCCTTGGCCACTTTCCCGGGACAGCCTAGGACCACATCTTGTCGACGCATGAGGAGCAAGCTAAGTGTTGACAGCTTGTGTGGTAGTGACCTGGAAAATGAGAAAGACGTGAGTACTATTATCATTATGTACAGTGTGATGAGTACCGGTGGAAATTCCCGGTAAGAGTTGTCTCAGAGCCTCGCCAGGCGAGAGAAGCAGCTGAGTGAAAGCTGTCAGTAGGGTCCAGGTGATTGGTACCTGGAGATAGATGTTATACATGGGACCACACTGTAGTATCATAATGTATATTTAGTAGACTGACTAGAGTATGTAACCGGTCAGTGTAGAGATTTACCATATAAGTGATCCAGCCTGTCGATTCTATATATAATTGTTCAGACTGGATTAATGCCATAGAGTACCGTAAATTATAATCATTAGAGGTAGGCAGGCCAGGTTGCAGGGATGTCAGTGGGGACCCCTGAGGTCTGTGTAGTTAGTTACATTTACCTGATGATATAATTTTCATTGAGTATGTGAATGCCATTTCTGTGTGTTCATTTGCATGCTTCATGTACTGTGTTGTGTGGTGAGTCAGTAGATGTGATTGCTGACTGATTGCCTAATGATGTCATTAGCATGTAGGGTATGCTGACGGCATCATTATGTTGTAGGTTTGTGCAGTGTTGTTATCAGTTTATACGATATTATTTACCCAGGAACTGTGTTGAGGGTTTAAGGGACCTCTAGGATTATTCAGGGGAATTGACAGTGCTTAATGAGAGCAGGCAATTGATGGGTTAATTGCCTTGCTGAGGTAAGTGCGTGTGTTCACAGTAGTCCTTTGCAATGGGTGCAAGATAAGGGGGGCAGTAATATTGGTATACTCTTGTGTGTTGCACAACCGTGTGTCATTATTGTGTGGGCACAGTAATTAGCGAGTTGCAGTAGCCGCAACCATATGTGGGCAGTGCATTTATGATTTTCCATGCCATTGTAGTGTGACCTATGTAACGCTGGGGTTACTTTGTTTCTTTAAGTTGTGTTGAGGACTTAAGGATTCAGTGAGTTAATTAAGTAAGGGGTAATTAACTGGATAAGGGGTGCACACTTAGTATTGTGGAGTGAGTGAGGGCTGTTATGAGAGAGAACAGCATTGAGCTTGAGTGAGATACGTCTCGGGAGCAATTAATTGTCCGTGTGACAACTAATTGACCACTCTAGCTAATTATGTAATTAGCCTTCTCATCATTAATTCACGTAGTGGGAGAGGATCTGTCAGAGGCTGTCAGTATTTGTGTTAACGTAATTTGCTCGAGACTAATTACCTTTCTGGGGTATAGCAATTAGTGGCTCAGGTTAATTAGCGGAGTAATTAACATTGGAGAGCTCCGATGACTCGGTAAAGCGAGGTCAGGGAGCTAGCATAAATTAATCATATCCTGTCTGAGGACAGTGGATTAGTCGCACATCTTGTTAATTAGGGGTAATTAACTCCTTTCCCGTGAATTCACAGTGTTTGATGAGACCTGCTTAGGCAGTGCGGAGTGAGACGTATTTATGGATGATTAATTATCGGTCCTGGTGACAGTTAATTGCTCAGAATTAATTAGGGGATTAATTAGGGTAATTAACACTCACTAGTAAATTTTTTTACACAGACTGTTGAGAAGCTACCAAGTTAGGGTAGGCTTAGTTAACGTAACTCAATGGGGATGTAATTAGTGGTCCGTTTGACCTTAATTGAGGATTACTCACTGAATACTTGCAAAGAGTCAAGTGTGATGTAATATAAGTTTGAGTTATTGTTAACAAGAGAGACAAGTGTTAAAGATTAACGTAGAGTTTCATCATGTTGTTGTCTAGGGTGAGACAATTGTTTGTGATTACCGTAGTACTTTGTTGCTGACTGCTGCGATTAGTCAATTAGCGTAATTAATCACTTAAGGCAATTTCTTTTGGTTGTCGTCTGGTGACGAGAGTAGAGTAATCTAGGGATCTGTGGAGCTGTGTCCCAGAATCCCGCCTTGCCTGTCTTTGTTACTGTACTGTTTACAACAGTGCAACTTCTTGTAGGGATTTGCTTAGTGTTCACACTGGGTTGTGATAGGGGGGGGTCACTGTTGGACTACCCGCCTAGTTACGTGGGTCTCTCCTGGGGGGGGGGGGAGGACCCCTAAGTTTGTGATTATAGTAGCTGTCAGGGAAACCGAGACACTATTGATTGCATACTTGTGTCTTCAGTGGATATCCTTCATTTGTTCAGTTAGTTCATGTTGTCAGCCCGAAGTGTCAGCAAGATGGAGCCTACTGTCACTTCTCGAGGGGCTGTTGAATAGCTGTGTTGCAAATGCCACTTGTTGTACAATAACGTAACCATTCGCTGTGGTGTAACTTAGTCTGTGATATTTTTCTTTCGTTTGCAATATTGCGTCATCAGTGGGCACACCTGTGTTCAGGTTAGTTCAGTATGCAGCCTCACAGCAAGGGTTGCTATTTAGCTGTTTGTTATCGTGCCACTGGATGGACATTAATGTAACGTAAACTCGGTAATGTAGTAGTTAGTCTCTTGTTATTAATAAATTGTTATGTTATAGAAAACGGTCTTTGATGTCAACCCTTCAACCATATTATTCCACCATATTTCTGCATATTATTATATGTTGTTGTGATCTTGAAATGACGGCTGTTTCTGGGAATTCCAATTCCAATTCATAGCGCCACATCAAATATAAATATTTGATTGTGAGAACTCGTCGGTTACCCTTTATTAGTTTTAACGTCCTGGTTAACTAGGAGGAGCCAGCGGCCTATTGTGGACAGGTTTTCACCTCTAGTGGTGGAGGCCTGGCGGTTTGCTCCCGCTTTTCCTTTTTCTATTGGACTCATGCTTAACTGCCGTGAGCAGACTTTAAACTTGTAGTCCACCTCCTAAGGGAGATAGGCGTAGAAAAAAATCTCACAGTCACAATGCGACCCAAACGCCTTAAGGTCAGAGCTACTCCACTTGATGGTCATGCTATTGGGAGAAGCAATATTTTAAAGATCCTGAAGGACGTTATTGGCCTCGAACCCACTGACTTTAGTCAGGAAAATGAAGATATCGTGCTCTTCTTTTCATGTGAAGAGGAGCTAGAAATACTCCTGACTAACGATGCCATTCTTCGTAAAGAGCCCACCACCTACATCCTCACTTCCCACGTCAGTTCCTGGCCGGAAGAACTGTTTTGATCTGCAGGACAAGCCAGTGGATCGCTGACCGACCTCAACATCATATCAAGGACAATATCGAGGACGAAATTCCAAACCTGGCTATATTCAAACTAGAGTTCTGCAACACCGACAAAACATCAATGAAGATTACGTTCACGGACCATAGCTGCGGCCACCCAGGCTGCCACACAAGGATTCTACTGCTTCGGCTTAAAAATTCCACCCCACCAAATAAAAAAGGAACGATACCCTGAAATCCAGCAGTGCTTTAAGTGCTACGAGCTCTCCCACCCGACCAATAAGTGTCAGCACCTTGTCCAGAACTGCAGCCTGTGCGCACTAGACCATCACTACTCCATATGCAAGGCAACAGTCCATCGCTGCTTGCTCTGTGATGGCAATCACCCTGCAATTTCCTACCGCTGCCCTCGCAGACAGGAAACCATCAAGGCCCAGGTTGAAGCTAAGAGAAACAACCCTTCTACCTCCTCGACCAGAGCCCTAAGCGTTCAACCCACCACCTTAGCTCTTACTAATCGAGCAGAAGACTTTCCAGTCTTACCAACATGTGGCTCCTCCCAGCAGGCGACACAGCTTTCTCATTGGGGACCTAAGGTCCCACAGGCTCCTTCACAGCCCCCTGCATCACGTGCAGACATTATCCCTGGTCTTATTAGACTTGCGGAAAGGCTAGCAGGACCAGACAACCAGCGCTTTGTCAGTGAACTAACGCATTATACATGGACAATGGCCTGGCCCCCATCATAGCCACTAGCGTAAATCTCACTGCCTTCTCTACCACTCTGGAGACTGACACCAGGACAACCATGCGGTCAACTACAACACCGACTCCAGAACCGCCCATGACCCGGGCGACACAAACAGAGGCAATTCCTTCTTCAGCTCCCAACACTCCTACCATCACTATCTCAGCAGCCGCGCTAGCAGACGTGCTGTCTACAAACGATAACAGCACCACCAGCGCTCCTGAAATAGCTACAACCACCAATCAACGACACCTAAGCCTACCTAAGGCTGCAAAGTGAAAGACAAAAACGCCCACTACGGAGGTTACGGACTCCTCAGACGAGGAAATTGTAGCGAGTAATCCTTATACTCGCTCCATTATCTCATTATCTTAATGGCATAACTAATTACACAAGCTATAATCCTATCTCTATTTACAGGTAACGGTTTTTCCACCCTCCTATCTTACTGTGAGTTGTAGTCACCCTATTTAAGCAAGCGATTTAAGAATAGCAAACCAGTACAATCTCCAATCAAGAATGTAGTACTCGGCGTGGGCAGTTCTACTCGACCCAAGACGCTACAGCTTCGACACAGAGCAGACAGCAGACTACGACTGCATCCAGCTACAATGCTCTCGCTCCCCGAGTTCAGACACTCGCAATTCCCAATCGAGCTGCCACGCTCTCCCGCATAGAGCTCCACGACTCCGGCCTCACTCAGCTCTCTGCTCTGCTCCAGGCTTCGTCTCAACGTCTATGTTACGGCCCTACTGGAACGCAACCGGGTTCTTCTCTGATGGTAGTAAAGTTTGGGAATCCGGCCCCAAGTTAGTAGAGGCTTTCAAGGGGTGTGTTCCGTAACGCAAATTAAATTAAAGGGGGAGGGATACAAATGTTCCAGTTTTTCTGATATATTTACCACCACCATATATAAATAAATAACAGTCGCACGCAGGGATTATTACTACACTTATGTACAGTTGCGTCTTCCTCCGAAGACACTCGATGCTCAACGATGCTCACTGTGGGTAGCCCTGGTTCCTTCTTCCATGGCCCACGATGAATCCACTATGACTATGATGAATCTACCCTGGCCACAGGCCAGCCAAAACACAGTCCCACTGGGTGCTTCGTCGTGGAGGCCTTCAACCACAATCCAGCCTGTAGCTGGCAGGTATCGATCAACTCCGCTGTATAGGCCACTCCACGACCGATACTTAGGGTTGCGAGCCCTAGCCAGGAGCCTCGTGTGACTCGCTGGTCACTCTCCTCATACAGCACCCCAGTGGGTGGTCTCTTCCACCAGCCAACCCCGGATAAGGCGATTCCTAACACTGCCACTCCTCAGGCAGGCTATTACACTCAACAGAGTTTGTCCAGGGATGGCTCACAGCGTCTTCAAAACAGACTGATGAGGAGACCTTGGCTGCCTTGGGTAGACTGATCCATCGTCCAACATAGCAGTCCCAGGTCGACTCTGCAATCAGACACGTCATTAATACTGGGACGCTTCACTCACAAGCTTAGACAGAAATGTCCACCTCTTCACTCCATAGATGGCGTTGCTGTCTAAGCGCCACCTCACCAGAGGTCAGCAACGGCTATTCCACGAGTCAATTAAGATGGGAATCCAGCACGTATTGCCGGCGTCTCTCGTCATCACTAGATGGCGTCATCCATTTGGAGGGGGTTTCGGGAGCGGATTCACAGATGGCGTTGTCGTCACTGCTCTGTGCTCCGACGATGGACTCGGGTCCGTAACAGTCTACGACACGGCTGTATCCAGGACTACTAAATAAATATGAAACTCACTAAACACTGTGTATCTAATCAACCCAACAACATAACTTAATTGTACGTTACATTGGTGACCCCCAGAGTGTTGCGAGGATACCCAGCCATGACTGACTACAATATATGAACTCTCACTGGACCTCTACTGCTACTGCTGCATGGTGTGGACCACTGCCACCTGTCATGGAACGCTGCCACCAACCTCACTACAGTTATGATTTTCACCACGATCATCTCTGCATTTTCATCAACTTCAGCTTGCTGCACCGAGAACGTTACTTACTCATCTGACAGTTTAATCAGCCACTACATCATGTGGGATCTACAGCCTGGCCTGCCGACTCTCCGTCGCTGCCAAGGCACTGCTTGTTCTACAGGGACTCCCACGACAGCTGCTCTGTCATCAGATTCATCTACACGTTTACTGCATTCTGATACTCTGCTGACTCAAGTACCTTGCACAGTACAGGACTTACAGCTTGCATTTCCAACTCTTCGTCGCCTCCAGGACAATTCAGCTCTAGCAGTGATTCCCTCGTTGTCCTGCCTACGTGCCTACATTACCTCCTAATGTCCTGGTGCCCGAGCCCATCCGCCCCGGATCTAAATGCTCCACCAGGGACCCAAGGACGCAACAATCATGCACATTTTTCTCTCCTGCTACACCGACCTTGTCCACACACTGCCTGCATCTTGTGGTACTGGACTACATGTTCCACCACGACCCAGGAAACAGTAGCCTCGTATTTTTTGTTGTATTGCTTTTCTTCCATTCCCTGGCAGGGGGAGTCTTGTAGCGAGTAATCCTTATACTCGTTCCATTGTCTCATTATCTTAATGGCATAACAAATTACACAAGCTATAATCCTATCCCTATTTACAGGTAACGGTTTTTTCCACCCTCCTATCTTACTGTGAGGTGTAGTCACCCTATTTAAGCAAGCGATTTGAGAATAGCAAACCAGTACAATCTCCAATCAAGAATGTAGTACTCGGCGTGGACAGTTCTACTCGACCCAAGACGCTACAGCTTCGACACAGAGCAGACAGCATACTACGACCGCATCCAGCTACAACGCTCTCGCTCCCCGAGTTCAGACACTCGTAATTCCCAACCGAGCCGCCACTCTCTCCCGCATAGAGCTCCATGACTCCGGCCTCACTCAGCTCTCTGCTCTGCTCCAGGCTTCGTCTCAACGTCTACGACACTGCTGTATCCAGGACTACTAAATAAATATGAAACTCACTAAACACTGTGTATCTAATCAACCCAACAACGTAACAATCGTACATTACAAAATCATAGTAGGAGCTCCACCGCCGCATCACAAATACGACACCTACACAGTTCAAGACTTCCTCATGGAGGCTACGTCACCAAACTCCAACGACAGCACTGTTCAGCCAAAGTCGCAGGCAAAGAAAAAACGGAAAACCTAGTGGTCCACACTAATCCGACCAGCTCCATAACTGGTATAGCCAGCCCACAGGCTGAAAACCATCATGAAGACCCCCATCCATCGCCAGATCTCTAGTATCAGCAGATAATGGCTCCAAAGAGCCTCCACTTACGGACTCACCATAGCTCGTGCTACTGGAACTTATTGTTCTGAGTAACGAATCTTAAACAACAACTAGGAAGCTATGACTGCTAATATAATATTAGTCAGTGCGGTGTATTTCCTGTGATAAAGGTATCTGAAGACCAACACGTGTTTACACTTTGGCATTCTTCCAAGAAAGGGAGTGGGAAATGAATGGATATCGAGGGCACTTGGTGTCAATTGCCGGCTGGAAAGATATTGCAAATCAAATGCAATATCTTTCATAGACAACTGGGAACACTTCTATGGAAGAAATGAAATGTATGCTCGTGATGGGGTGCATCTATCGAGAGCTGGGGTTGTTGCTGTTGCGAACTCGCTAGAAGAAGTGGTTAGAGGTGTTTGTTTGGGTTTAAACTGTTAGTAGATAGAGGTATGGGAATTGATTTGGAGGAAGGAGGTAATAAAAGTATGTGTTTGTGGGAGAAAGGAATTGGCAAAACGATCAGGGAAAGAGAAGGTCCGCAAAATAACAATTCACTTAGGGTATATTACACTAACAGTAGAAGTCTAAGAAATAAAATTAACGAATTAATGCTCTTGTCTGCACAGAAAAAATAGATATTATTGCACTTACCGAAACGTGGATGAATGTAGAAAATAGAGAACTATTAGCTGAATATCAAATATATGGATTTAAACTATTTCACACAGATAGATATATTAGACGAGGAGGTGGAGTAGCCATATATGTTAGGGACAATTTGAAATGTAGTCTCAAAGAGGGAATCAAAACAGAGCCACACACAGAAACTATATGGATTGAATTAAACGAAAAAGCTAATAATATTATAATAGGAGTAATATATAGGCCACCAAATTTAGACAGAATGGAAGCAAAGCATCTATGGGATGAAATATCTAGAGCATCTAGATCTAACAGTATTTATGTCATGGGTGACTTTAATTTTAGTGGAATAAACTGGTTGAACAAAACAGGGAATAGTGAAGCAGAAGATTTTCTAGAATTAATTGACGATTGCTTTCTTACGCAACACATTAAGGAACCAACACGGGAAAATAATATTTTAGATTTAGTGTTAACTAACAGGGAAACGCAAATTAATGACATCGAAATAGGGAGTGAGCTAGGGAGCAGTGATCACAAAGAAATCAGATTTAGCATAGAATGGAATAGACCAGTAGAAAATTCTGTTAAAGTGCCAGATTTTCGAAAAGCTGATTTTAATAGCCTAAGAAATTTTTTGGGTCAAATTGATTGGAAAGGCTTGGGTATGGGGTGTGGGCCGGTCTTGGAGCGAGACATGAACCCAGCGATAGGTGACTTAAATGGGGATTTCGATGTGGATTCAATATATAACTTATTTAAGAATATTCTAAACAAAGCACAGGAACGTAGTATACCATACAAATTGAATAGATCGTATACTAATGACCCAAAGTGGATAACAAAGAATTTGAAGAACCTTATAGGTAAAAAGAGAGCTTGGTACAAAAGGATTAAAAATGGGGAGGTCACTTTAGAACAGGAATTCGTACAACTGGTTAGAAATGTTAAAAAAGAGATAAGGAAAGCAAAAAGAAACTATGAAGTTCGCATAGCAGGGCAAGCAAAGACAAATCCTAAAGGGTTTTTTTCAGTTATATCGTACTAAGACTAGGGAAAGGATAGGTCCATTAAAAACTGAGACAGGTCAAATAACAGATAGTGATGAAGAGATGAGTAGTATTTTTAATAAATATTTTGTATCTGTATTTACTAAAGAGGAACTTAACAATATGCCTTCAGCCGAACAAGTCTATGTGGGTGGGGACGAGGACAGGTTGACGAGTTTAGCAGTTACCAGGGAGGATGTTCTTAAACAAATAGTAAAACTCAAACCAAACAAATCCCCAGGGCCGGATGAAGTGTTTGCTAGGGTGCTTAAAGAATGCAAAGAGGAGCTTTGTGACCCACTGTCAACCATATTTAATAAATCAATAGAGTCAGGCAGAGTGCCAGAGTTTTGGAAAGTTGCTAATGTGATACCAGTTTTTAAGAAAGGAGATAGATCACTTGCGTCTAACTATCGACCAATTAGCCTAACGTCTATTGTGGGAAAGTTACTCGAATCTATAATAGCAAATAAAATTCGTCTTCATCTTGAAAAACATAAATTAATAATTGAGTCGCAACATGGTTTTATAAATGGCCGTTCATGTTTAACAAATTTGTTATCTTTTTATTCTAGCATTGTTGAGGCAGTTGATAGTGGTAAGGATTGCGATGTTGTATACCTTGACTTTAACAAAGCTTTTGATACAGTGCCACATGAAAGACTGATTAAAAAAATAGAGTCTCATGGTATTGGGGGTGCTATATTAAGCTGGATTAGGGCATGGCTATACCAAAGGAAACAGAGAGTTAGTATAAATGGAATCAAGTCAGAGTGGGAAAATGTTGTAAGTGGAGTGCCTCAAGGCTCTGTCCTGGGACCTCTGTTGTTTATAATATATATAAATGATTTAGATTCAGGTTTGAGTAGCAACATTTGCAAATTTGCCGATGATACGAAAATCGGTAGGGAAATTAATTCGGAGGAGGACTCACTATCACTTCAAGTTGATCTAGATAGGGTTTTGAAATGGTCAAAGGATTGGCAGAAGCAGTTTAATGCTGATAAATGTAAAGTTCTGAGGTTAGGTAATGATGATAGAGTTACAAGATACGAGCTAGATGGTGTTGTGATTGCGAAGTCGGATTGCGAAAGGGATCTGGGAGTTATGATTAGTAAGAATTTAAAACAAAAGGATCAATGCATAAATGTTCGTAATAAGGCAAATCGGACACTTGGATTTATTAATCGCAGCGTTAGTAACAAGACACCTGGTGTGGTTCTCAAGCTATATCTTGCTCTAGTTAGGCCCCATTTAGATTATGCAGTTCAGTTTTGGTCGCCATATTATAGAATGGATATAAATTCACTTGAACGTGTCCAGCGTAGGATGACTAAGTTAATTCCCCAAATTAGAAATCTTTCATATGAAGAAAGATTAACAAAGCTTAAGTTGCATTCACTGGAAAGGCGAAGAGTTAGGGGTGACATGATAGAGGTTTACAAGTGGATGAATGGACATAACCGGGGGGATATTAATAGGGTATTAAAAGTATCAACACAGGACAGAACACGAAACAATGGATATAAATTGGATAAGTTTAGATTTAGGAAAGACTTGGGTAAATACTGGTTCAGTAACAGGGTTGTTGATTTGTGGAACCAATTGCCGCGTAACATTGTGGAGGTGGGGTCCCTCGATTGTTTCAAGCACGGGTTGGACAAGTATATGAGTGGGATTGGGTGGTTATAGAATAGGAGCTGCCTCGTATGGGCCAATAGGCCTTCTGCAGTTACCTTTGTTCTTATGTTCTTATGTTCTTATGTACACTGTAAAAAAAGCGATCTGGCGTCGACGGTGGTGGGCGCTTCTCTTCCAGAAGAATTTCCCCCAAATTAGAAACCTGTCATATGAAGAAAGATTAACAACGCTTAATTGCATTTACTGGAAAGACGAAGAGTTAGGGGTGACATGATAGAGGTTTACAAGTGGATGAATGGACATAACAGAAGGGATATTAAAAGTATCAAAACAAGACAGAACACGAAACAATGGGCATAAACTGGATATGTTCAGATTTCAGAAAGACCTAGGGGTAAATACTGGTTCCGTAATAGGTTTTTGATTTGTGGAACCAGTTGCCACGTTGCTTGGTGGAGGTGGGGTCCCTTGATTGTTTCAAGCGTGGGTTGGACATGTATATGAGTGGAATTGGGTGGGTATAAATAGGAACTGTCTCGTATGGGTCAATAGGCCTTCTGCAGTTACATAAGAACATAAGAACAAAGGTAACTGCAGAAAGCCTATTGGCCAATACGAGGCAGCTCCTACTTATACCCACCCAATCCCACAGATATACATGTCCAACCCCCGCTTGAAACAATCGAGGAACCCCACCTCGACTACGTTTCGTGGTAATTGGTTCCACAAACCAACAACCCTGTTACCAAACCAGTATTTACCCAAGTCATTCCTAAACCTAAACTTATCCAATTTATACCCGTTGTTTCGCGTTCTGTCTTGTGTTGATAGTTTTAATACTCCATTAATATCCCCTTTGTTATGTCCATTCATCCACTTGTAAACCTCTATCATGTCACCCCTAACTCTTTTTTTTCCTTTCCAGTGAATGAAATTTAAGCTTTGTTAATCTTTCTTCATATGAAAGATTTCTAATTTGGGGAATTAACTTTGTCATCCTATGCTGGACACGTTCAAGTGAATTTATATCAATTCTATAGTA
This sequence comes from Procambarus clarkii, assembly GCF_040958095.1. Lineage (NCBI taxonomy): Eukaryota > Metazoa > Arthropoda > Malacostraca > Decapoda > Cambaridae > Procambarus > Procambarus clarkii. The sequence goes on along the minus strand of NC_091182.1, from coordinate 7,916,611 downwards.
CGACGACCAACACTGAACTGCATAATCTAAATGGGGCTTTACCGGAGCATGATATAGCTGAGGAACCACACCCGATGTCTTGTTACTAACGCTTCGGTTAATAAATCCCAGTGTCCTATTTGCCTCATTAAGTACATTCATGCATTGATCCTTTGGTTTTAAATCCTTATATAATCATAACTCCCAGATCACTTTTGCAATCCGATTTTGCAATCTCACCGGTTTTGGTGATGTTAGTTATAATTCAAAACAGTAGTTGTAATTGCTAATTTAAATTATATTAAAGGGTAATGTAAACTGACATAATCTGATTACCAAAAGTGATTGGTAATCTCTTTACTATTTGAGTTAGTAAATAGAATAATCCCTGTATGGTTAACAAATGCACTCCATCTTAGCTATCTAGGAGTTTCCTTTAACAGGATAAGCTTTGGATGGTCATCCGCTAGTTAGCTGGTTAACTGAGTTTTGGTTTAATTCTCATGCCGATGAATAAAATATCTGTTAAGATTAAGGTATTTTGTAGGATTAAATATTACTTAAATTAGGTGCATAATCTTTCGAGCACATGCTCTTTTGTAGTATATGCATTTTAACTAGTCGGTCATGTAACCGATAACCAAGTAGGGTATAATTGGGTCAATAAACGCTCTGTGTAACACTCGTTCGTTTCTCTTCCAGTCCAATTATATCAATATCAAAACTAATAACGTTCATTAATTTTCAGCAAGCAAAAAGTTCTTGAGCCTAAGTTCTTACTTGAATTTCGCAATTTCCCACACGACAGTTCACCCAGTGAGCCAACTCCACGCTGACTTTGTCTCCTGTAGCACAGAGCATCATCTTCACTCACCAAACACCACTCCACAGTGAGCATTTGAATTAAATCATGGAATTCAAAATGAATTGTGACAGATCCAGCAATGCTGCTCAGTGTAGGAAAAGAAAATTTATACTCAATACAAGTTCCGAAAGTGACGGCGAGTGGAATCGTGTGACTAAGGCAAACAGGACAAGCCACTCCATGACAACCCATCTTCCGACAAACACTCCAGCTTCTCCAGTTCTTCCAGCTCCTCAGACTAAATCTGCACTGCCAGTCTTCAAAGTCCAGCATATCGAAGGTAAGTCTTCCTACGCTACTGTAGTAGACATCGAAAGAGAGTACCCCCAGCTCCAGATCAGAGCAAAACCAAATCTCAGAGGAGAATATATTCTGAGTCCCAAAGACGAGTCAGCTGCAACGATTCTGAAAAATTACACAAAATATGAGGAACTCAAACCAGAGCATAAAAATACGAAAAATCATTGTCCTCCACTATCCCTTGCATATGGCTCTTGACCATCTCGAAAAGGTGAACTATGTGGTGTCAGCAGAAAGATGCCAGGTAAGAACCACAAAACAGGAAACCCGACATGTCCTTCTCACAGTAAGAGGACGGATCCAGGAGCCACTTGACCTTGGAATCTGGGGCGTGTTCCAACACAGGCCTTACACTCCAGAGCCCCTAAGATGCTTTAGATGTCGGAGATTTGGGCATCACAAAGATGGCTGCAAACGTCCAGTGAGGTGCGGAGTCTGCAACCAGCCCCATGACACAAAAATATGCATTTATAAACACAAGGCAAACCACCCTGTCCAAGCAAAGTGCCCAAATTCCTCCAAGGCACATCACGCCTGGAACTTGAAATGCCCTGAACGGCTCAAAAGGCTTCAAACGAACCCCACCACGCCTACAGGGGAGCCGAAGCCCCCACTATAACTTATACCAGCTCCCTTGCCCACTAAAACCGTGTGGGGTCTACTTATTCAGGTAGAGGGGGGCACACGGCCCTTCACCATCGGCCATGGTGAAGGGTGTGAAGGCCTCCGTACACGACAAAAAGATAGCTGGGGGCCACAAGAAACATATTCAAAGCAGTCACCCTCCCATTGCATCCGGTAAGCACACTGGGGGCAATAAGAGTAAGAGTAACAGTTCCAGTGTCAAAGTGACCACTGAGAAGGGTCAAAAAGTAACCAGGCCCCAAACCTGCACAGCATTAAATAGTGCTCTCGCACAACTGGACGCTCTCTGGCCAATGCTCAAATCTTTGGTCACCGAATTGATCGAAAGTCTGCTGTCATTACACGGTATCAAGCAAACCACAAAGACTCGGAAGACAATTGAGCACAAGCTCAAGAAATTCGAAAATATAATATCCTCACCTTGAAGAACGCAGGGCAGGAGACACCCCCCTAAAAAACAGATTTCCGACGAGTCCAGCTCGTCGGAAAGCGACATTAATGAATCAATTTCAGGTCCACTAAGAACCTATACACAAATTGCAACTTCCATGGCGTGTTCATCAGACTCCATGGATACCACGGTATTATCAGCAAATTCCAAGAACCTAGAGATCTAAAGATCTTGCAATGGAATACGCAAGGGCTGTGAACAAAATTGCAACACTTGCAATGCATAGCAGCAACCAAAGGCATAGACGTCCTGATATTACAGGAGAGCTTGCTTCGAGCCGGATTAGAACCTAAAATCTCAGGCTATCGAGGCTTCTTCCTTCCATGGATCAACGGGCAATCCAGGGGATGTGCAATCTATGTAAAATGTGACCTAATCTTTAAGTCCATAACCAGCCCACCCGATTGTGGAGCAGGGACAGAGGTAATGGGAGTAACCATTGAGCTAAGACACGACAAACTTGAAGTAATTAATGTGTGCAGGTCTCCACATGCCGAAATGGATCTCTCTGTGTTATTTGGACATGCAACAATATCAAACACAATCATTTGTGGAGGTTTTAATGCCCATCATCGATTGGCACTGGGCTCGAACACAACAACCTCATTCAACAGTATTCCCACATGTGTAGGGATCCACACGAATCTTACTTTATATCCAGTTTTTTCTAATTTCTTAACATTCTCTCTACACTCCATCACAATTCTCTGGTATACTGGTCATCTGCTATTTAAAGAATCTAACGCTCCTCTGCTGTCAATGAAGAAACAGACATTTTTACCACATTTGACTACTTCCTGTAATCCTGATAATACACCTTGGAGTTCAGCCTGCGTTGAAGAGACATTGTCAGTTAAGCGGCGTCCAATAACAGTATCTACAGTGCCGATGTCAGTGTACTCCCTGATCAAGACTCCACATCCTGCCTTCCCATCCCTAGCTACTGACCCATCACAATATACATGTAGAGTGTTTTCTGTAGGTAATTTTCTAATTATACAATCATATGTTGCCCTCAGCTCTCCACATATGTCAGACCAATCCTAGAGTATACGGCTCCAGCATGTCCATATCTAGTCAAGCATAAGACTAAACTGGAAATAGTTCAAAGGTTTGCCACCAGACTAATACCCGAGCTGAAAGGTATGAGCTACGAGGAGAGACTATGCGAACTAAACCTTGCGTCACTGGGAGACAGAAGAGTTAGAGGGGACATGATCACCACATACAAGATTCTCAGAGGAATTGATAGGGTAGATAAAGACAGACTATTTAAGACAAGGAGCACATGCACTAGGGGACACATGTGGAAATTGAGTGCCCAAATGAGCCTCAGAGACATTAGAAAGAACTTTTTCAGTGTCAGAGTAGTAGACAAATGGAATGCATTAGGAAGTGATGTGGTGGAGGCTGACTCTATACACAGCTTCAAGTGTAGATATGATAGAGCCAGTAGGCTCAGGAACCTCTACATTAGTTGATTGATAGTTGAGAGGTGGGACCGAAGAGCCAGAGGTCATCCCCCGATAGCACAAATAGGTACGTACACCTTAGGCTTATATCAAGATCCCCCTCAAGATCGACCTACTGACTCTCCCCAGGATGTCACCCCACAACAGTTGCCTAACTCCCGGGTACCTATTTACTGCTTGGTAACCAGAGGAATTACGTGAAAAAAGTGCCAAACTATTTGTATCTAGGGAAACGATCCCGGGATTCCCGATTATGAGTCGAAAGGGAAGCCAACTGTACCACGAGGCCCATGTGGGTTATTGGGTTCTAGACGAGTGGAATAGACAGGTAACACTACTGAAGTAAACAGTTGATCCCAGTGGCCAAAATATGCATGAGTAACGTAACATCAACGTTGAATTAACGCTACTCATGCATATTTGGGTAACTAATTTCAAAGTTATGTGTTAGGTACAACGACGAGAGAGGCCAATAGGTCTGCTGCAATGTTTCCTAATTCTTATGTTCTAATGCTTTATACGATTTTGTACACCTTAGTTACACTGCAGATCAAAGGTTCAATTCCTCGCAAAAAATGCAGAAGAATATGCACACAAAAGTCCTCCCAGTTCTACTTATTAAAACGCCAACCTTCTCCTGTACCCCCCCTCCCCTACAGCACACACATACACAAAAACAGGAGTTCGATCCGGAAGGCACAAATAGGTGAACATTCCATTGGCCCTGGTTCGATTCCCAGCCGAAAAAAATTAAGGTGGAATTATTTTTTTTTGTATCACATAACCTTGAGCATTACGGGCGGAGGCTCTTGCATCTATTTTATTTGCATAATATTACACACCAGTTCACTCGCACAGCTGTGAATTCGAACAGCTGGGAAGGGGGCTGGTGGCTGAGTGGACAGCACTCTACACTCGTAGACATAGGGACCGGGGTTCGATACCTGGCACCGCCGGAAAAATAAATGGGCAGAGTTTCCTTTACTCTGATGCACTTGTTACCTTGCAGCAAACAGGTACCTGGGAGTTAGACAGCTGCTACGGGCTGCTTCCTCTGTATGTGTGTGTGTGTGTACTCACCTATTTGTACTCACCTATTTGTGCTTGTGAGGATTGAGCTTTGGCTCTTTGGTCCCGCCTCTCAAGTGTCAATCAACTGGTGTACAGATTCCTGAGCCTACTGGGCTCTATCATATCTACATTTGAAACTGTGTATGGAGTCAGCCTCCACCACATCACTGCCTAATTCATTCCATCCATTAACTACTTTGACACTGAAAAAGTTCCTTCTAACGTCTCTGTGGCTCATGTGGGTACTCAGTCCCACAAGTGTTGAATAGTTTATCCTTGTTTACCCGGTCGATTCCTCTGAGGATTTCGTAGGTTGTGATCATGTCTCCCCTTACTCTTCTGTCTTCCAGCGTCGTAAGGTGCATTTCCCGCAGCCTTTCCTCGTAACTCACGCCTCTTAGTTCTGGGACTAGTCTAGTGGCATACCTTTGGACTTTTTCCAGCTTCGTCTGGTGCTTGACAAGGTACGGGCTCTATGCTGGGGCCGCATACTCCAGGATTGGTCTTACATATGTGGTGTACAAGATTCTGAATGATTCCTCACACAGGTTCCTGAACGCTGTTCTGATATTAGCCAGCCTCGCATATGCCGCAGACGTTATTCTCTTTATGTGGGCTTCAAGATACAGGTTTGGTGTGATATCAACTCCTAGATCTTTCTCTCTGTCCGTTTCATTAAGTACTTCATCTCCTATTCTGTATCCTGTGTCTGGCCTCCTGTTTCCACTGCCTAGTTTCATTACTTTGCATTTACTCGGGTTGAACTTCAACAACCATTTGTTGGACCATTCACTCAGTCTGTCTAGGTCATCTTGTAGCCCCCTACTATGGTCCTCAGTTTCATTCCTCCTAATAATTTTTGCATCATCGGTAAACATTGAGAGAAACGATTCTATACTCTCTGGGAGATCATTTACATATATCAGAAACAGTATAGGTCCAAGTACTGACCCCGGCGGGACTCCACTCGTAACATCTCGCCAATCTGAGACCTCACCCCTCACACTCACGCATTGTCTCCTGTTGCTTAGGTACTCCTTTATCCAATGGAGTACCTTCCCTTTCACTCCAGCCTGCATCTCCAGCTTTTTCACTAGCCTCTTGTGTTGCACTTTATCAAAGGCTTTCTGACAATCCAAAAATATGCAGTCTCCCCACCCTTCTCTGTCTTGCCTTATTTTTGTTGCCTGGTCATAGAATTCAAGTAACCTTGTGAGGCAGGACCTGCCATCCCTGAACCCATGTTGATGCTGTGTTACAAAGTTCTTTCGCTCCAGGTGTTCCACTAGCTTTCTTCGCATAATCTTCTCCATCAGCTTGCATAGTATGCAGGTTAGGGACACTGGCCTGTAATTCAGTGCCTCTTGTCTATCCCCTTTTTTGTATATCGGGACTACGTTAGCTGCTTTCCAAATTTCTGGCAATTCCCCTGTTGCCAGTGATTTGTTATACACTATGGAGAGTGGTAGGCACAGTTCTTTTGCTCCTTCCTTTAGTATCCAAGGGGAGATTCCATCTGGGCCTATAGCCTTTGTCACATCCAACTCTAGTAAACACTTCCTTACTTGCCCACTGGTAATCTCAAACTCTTCCAGTCGTTCCTGGTTAGCTATTCCCTCTCTTATCTCTGGGATTTCTCCTTGCTCTAAGGTGAACATCTCCTGGAATTTCTTATTCAGTTCCTCACACACTTCCTTGTCGTTTGAAGTGAATCCTTCTGCCCCTATCCTTAATTTCATAACCTGTTCCTTTAATGTCGTTTTTCTCCTGATGTGGCTATGCAGCAATTTAGGCTGAGTCTTTGCCTTGCTTGCGATGTCATTTTCGTATTGTCTCTTTGCCTCTCTTCTAATCCTGACATATTCATTTCTGGCATTCTGGTATCTTTCTTTGCTCTCCAGTGTCCTGTTATTCCTATAGTTTCTCCATGCCCTTTTACTTTGCTGCTTAGCTAGCCTACATCTCTGATTAAACCATGGGTTTCTCATCTTCATTTCACTGTTTTCCTTTTGGGCTGGGACAAACTTGTTTGCTGCGTCCTTGCACTTTTGCGTGATGTAGTCCATCATATCTTGGGCCGTCTTTTCCCTGAGCTCTGTTTCCCATGCTATATCTGTTAGAAATTTTCTTATCTCCTCATAGTTTCCTTTTCGGTATGCTAACCTTTTGGTTTCGGTATCCCTCCTCGAGTTCAATAACCCTTCTTCAATCAGGTACTCAAACACCAATACACTGTGGTCGCTCTTTCCTACTGGGGCCACAAAACCGATTTCTCTTATGTCAGAGTCGTTCAGGGTGAAGACCAGGTTGAGTCTCACTGGTTCGTTATTTCCTCTCATCCTTGTGGGTTCACTGACATGCTGGGTTAAAAAGTTCCTAGTCACCACCTCCAGTAGTTTGTCTCTCCACGTATCCTCTCCCCCATGCGGTTCCTTGTTCTCCCAGTCAATCCTTCCGTGATTGAAGTCCCCCATGATTAGCAGGTGGGATCTATTTCTACAGGCAGCAGAGGCTGCCCTCTCAATTATAGTGTTAACTGCCATGTTGTTGTTTTCGTACTCTTGACTGGGTCTTCTGTCATTTGGTGGAGGGTTATATATTACTGCTACTACTATTCTTGGTCCTCCCATTGTCATGGTGCCTGCTATGTAGTCTCTGAAACTCTCACTGCCCTGAATAGCTATCTCCTTAAAACTCCATTCCTCTCTCACGAGTAGGGCCACTCCACCTCCTCCCCTACCTTCCCTCTCTTTCCTTATTACTGTGTACTCCTGGGGAAACACGGCATTCGTTATGATTCCAGAGAGTTTTGTTTCAGTGAGTCCGATTACATCTGGGTTCACTTCTTGGGCTTTTTCCCTTAGTTCACTTGCCTTGCTTGTGATCTCATCTATGTTCGAGTGCATTGCCCTGAAACTGACTCTCTTCTGCTTCTCCTCTGGGGGGGGGGGGGGACCTGTGGGGTCTGGGGTGAGCGGGAGCTGGGAGGATCTGGTACGGGGAGACTGGTGGAGGAGGAACTGCTTGGGGGGGGATGGGGAAGGGGGTGGGTAGGGGGGGGTGAGAGGGGGATGGTTGGGGGGGGGTGAGAAGGGGAGGATTGGGGGTGAGAGGGGGAGGGTTGGGGGGTGAGAGGGGGAGGGTTGAGAGGGGGAGGTTTCGGGGGGGGGGTGAAAGGGGGAGGGTTGGGGGGATGGGGGAGAAGGGGGGGTTTGGGGGGGCAGTAAAGGGGGAAGGGCTTGAGGGGCATGGGGGGAAAGGGATGGCTGAGGTGGGTGAGGAATAGGGGAGGATTTTGGCGAGTGGTGGAGAGGGGAAGGCTTAGGTGGGGTGGGGGAGAGTGGGGGACGGGAGAGAACGGAAGGCTTGTGGATGGGAAAGACAGGAGGGCATGTGGGAGAAGGGAGGGCTTGGGGGATGGGGGAGAAGGGAGGTCCTGGTGGGAAGGGTGAGTGGGAGGAGGGGGGTGAGTGGGAGGAGGGAGGTGGGTGGTGGGAGGGTGCCTTAAGTGGGTACTTAGTGGGAGGCTGACAGGGGTTGGGGCAGGTAGGGTGTGTGTGTGTGTGTGTGTGTGTGTGTGTGTGTGTGTGTGTGTGTGTGTGTGTGTGTGTGTGTGTGTGTGTGTGTGTGTGTGTGTGTGTGTGTGTGTATGTGTGTGTGTGTGTGTGTGTGTGTTTGTGTATTCACCTAGTTGTATTCACCTAGTTTTGCTTGCAGGGAAAGAGCTCTGATCTTTCGCTGTCAATCAATCAACTGTTACTGACGATTCAATTTTTTAACCCACCCACACACACACAGAAATAAGGGAAGTCAAAGTTGAAGCCCTCATAGGAATGAGTGACCACAGTGTACTGACTTTTGAGTACTTGGTAGAGGTAGGGATAACCTATCCAAGGATGGGATTGGAGGGAAAAAGGCTAAATTACCGAAGAGGAAAATATGACGAGAGGAGTAACTTCCTCAGAGGAATACCATGGGAAACAGAACATAGAGACAAGAATGTGCAGGACATGATGGATTTTGTCACCCAGAAGTGCCAGGAAACTGCAGACCGGTTTATCCCTGTCCAAAAGGAGAAAAACGAAAAACAACAGAAAAACCCATGGTTCAACCAGGAATGCAATGTAGCGAAACAACTGAGTAAAACAACATGCAGAAACTACAGAAATAACGGAACACCGGAGAGTAGGGAGAGATACCAGAGGGCCAGAAATGAGTACCTCAGAGTGAGGACAGAAGCAGAGAGACAGTATGAAAATGACATAGTGAGTAAAGCCAAGACCAAGCCAAAGCTGCTCCACAGCCACATCAGGAGGAAAACAGCGGTGAAGGAACAAGTGATGAAACTGCGAAAAGGGGAGAACAGATACATAGAGAATGACAAGGAGGTGTGTGAAGAACTCAACAAGAGATTCCAGGAGGTCATCACAATAGAACAAAGAGAAGCCCCTGCACTAAATGAGGATGAGGCTGCAAAGCTACCAACCTTGGAGGAATTTGACCTCACCAGTGATGAGGTCAAAAGGTGACTGCTGGAGCTGGATGTGACAAAGGTTGTTGGGCCTGATAGAATCTCACCATGGATACTAAAGGAAGGTGCAGAAGCACTAAGTGTGCCACTCTCTATGGTGTATAACAGGTCACTGGAAACAGGAGACTTACCAGAAAGTTGGAAGACAGCTAACGTAGTCCCAATATACAAGAAGAGTGACAGGCAAGAGGCACTGAACTACAGGCCAGTTTCCCTAACGTGTATACCATGCAAGGTGATGGAGAAGATCATGAGGGAAAGGCTCGTAGAACACCTGGAGGGAAATAACTTTGTAACGCACCACCAACATTGGTTCAGGGATAGTAAATCGTGCCTCACAGGTTTAATAGAATTCTATGACCAGACAAAAAAAATTTGGCAGGAAAGAGAAGAGTGGGCTGCCTGCATTTTCCTTGACTGCCAGAAAGCCTTTGATACAGTACCCCATAAAAGGCTGTTAAAAAAGTTGGAGCAACAGGCAGGAGTAAAAGGGAAGGTCTCCAGTGGATAAGGGAATACTTAAGCAACAGGAAACAGCGAGTAACGGTGAGGGGGGGAGACATCAGAGTGTCAAAATGTCACCAGCGGAGTCCCACAGGGCTCAGTACTTGGACCCATCCTGTTTCTAATATATGTAAACGATCTTCCGGAGGGTATAGACTCATTCCTCTCAATGTTTGCTGATGATGCAAAAATTATAAGAAGAATCAAGACGGATGAAGATAGACAGAGACTACAGGATGACCTGGACAAACTGGAGGAATGATCTAGAAAATGGCTGCTAAAGTTCAACTCAGGAAAGTGTAAAGTAATGAAATTAGGCGAAGTGAGCAGAAGGCTGAACACAAGGTATCATCTGGGAGGTGAAATCCTGCAGGAGTCAAATAGAGAGAAAGATCTGGGGGTTGATATCACACCGAACCTGTCCCCAGAGGCCCACATCAAAAGAATATCATCAGCGGCATATGCTAGACTGGCCAACATAAGAACTGCCTTTAGAAACTTGTGTAAAAAAAGGTTCAGGACCCTGTATACCACTTATGTAAAACTAATACTGGATTGTGCAGCTCCAGCCAGGAGTCCATACCTATTTAAACACAAGCCAAATATAGAGAAGATTCAGTGGTATGCCATCAGGCTCGTCCCGGAACTGAGAGGAATGAGCTACGAGGAAAGGCTAAAGGAGCTGAACCTCACATCCCTGGAAAACAAAAGAGTATGGGGAGACATGATAACCACCTACAAAATTCTCAGGGGAATTGACAGGGTGGACAAAGACAAACTCTTCAGCACGGGTGGGACACGAACAAGGGGACACAGGTGGAAACTTAGTACCCAGATGAGTCATAGAGACGTTAGAAAGAATTTGTTCAGAGTCAGAGTAGTTAATAAATGGAATGCACTAGGAAGTGATGTGGTGGAGGCTGACTCAATACAAAGTTTCTTATGTAGATATAATAGAGCTCAGTAGGCTCAGGAATCTGTACACCAGTTGATTGACAGTTGAGTGGCGGGACCAAAGAGCCAAAGCTCAACCCCCACAAGCACAATTAAGTGAGTACACGCCCAGGAAGCAGCCCGTAGCAGTTGTCTAACTCCCAGGTACCTATTTACTGCTAGGTAACAGGAGCATCAAGTTGAAGGAAACTCTGCCCATTTGTTTTTCCCCAGCTGCCGGGATCGAACCCTGGTCCCTAGATCCACGAGTCTAGTGCGCTGTCCACTCAGCCAGCGAGCCCCCGTGTGTGTGTGTGTGTGTGTGTGTGTGATAAAATAGTTAGTAACAGTTGATTGATTGACAGTTGAGAGGCTGGCCGAAGGAGCAGAGCTCATCCTCCGCAAAGCACAATTAGGTGAATACAGCTAGCAATAATACTGGTAAATGTACAAGAATGTGGAGGAAGAAGAGGCGGCGGCCGTGGAGGCTGCGACCGGACATCTGACCCACCACAAAACCCTGAGGAATATGGACAAAATTAATTTCTGCTTCGATTTTGTCAATGGGCTGTGATGGATCACCAGGCGGAACTCCCGGCCACAGATGGGACTGTTTCTCGTCCACATTCTTACGCTCTCTTTCTCTATCTCATTACACTTCTCTCCTATTTCTCCTTTTTCTATTCCTTCTAATTGCGAGTTTATATAATAAATAAATGCATTTAGATTATATATGTGTATGTATGTTAATGAAATAGTTTCCTTATGGTCTGGGAATTGCCACTAGCTGACGAGTCATACGGCCATCTTGGCTACCCGGTGTTGGATACAGACAATTGTCTCTTACGTCTCCTATACGTCTCTTACAGACGTATGTCTCTTACGTCTTCTATATGTCTCTTACAGACGTATGTCTCTTACATCTCCTATACGTCACTTAGATACGTATCTCTCTTACGTCTCCTATACGTCTCTTACGTATTCTATATGTCTTTAACGTCTTCTATATGTCTCTTACAGACATATGTCTCTTACGTCTCCTATACGTACGTCTCTTACAGAAAATCCGAAACAATTATGTCTTTAAGCTCGGTTATAAAATTAGGAACAAATACCTGTGCTCTTACAATATCTTTTAACTTAGATTTTAGATTTAATTTAGTTAATTTGAATATTATCGGAAAACGAGATGTATCAGAAGCACATACCGTAATTTTAAGATTATAAATTGAGAGCATCAGATGTTCCTGCTCGCTAAACTATCCAATTTCTTTGTTAGTTCGCGTGAATAAAATGATTGGTTTAAGTTACGAGAGTTAACCATTCTGGATAAGTCTGGTGAAGAAACATATTTGATGATTTAAGAAAATTTATATCAGTTTAAATGAACGTGAGTTAAACACACTGGGCTTCAAGTTACGTTGTCTACGTTGAAGAGGCCTGTCAGGTTATATTTGTTTCTCCTTCTTTGGTTTTCTTTATAAAAAAAATTCCCCCCTCCCCCCCACGTTCTTAGTTGTAATGTTTTCTAGTTGCCTTGTTCCTCCTCAGTTCAGCCTTGGTCTCTGACAGGATGGGTTATTCTCCAGGTATCTCCCGTTTATTTGTTTTGAGTTTTTGTTTAATGCAATTTTGTCTTGCTTTATTTCGTTAAATGTCAGAGAGTATATATATATATATATATATATATATATATATATATATATATATATATATATATATATATATATATATATATATATATATACATATATATATATATATATATATATATATATATATATATATATATATATATATATATATATATATATATATATATATATATATATTATTAAATATGACCGAAAAAGTAAGATTAATAATTCTAACACGAATTTTCTCAATCTTTCGTACATTACGCTTCACTGTTGGAGGTAAATCAAAAATCACTTCTCCAAAATTCATTTTTATTTCTAGTCTGACGCGACACGGGCGCGTTTCGTAAAACTTATTACATTTTCAAAGACTTCACAAATACACAACTGATTAGAACTTACGTATCTCTGATTTTTATATCTACATTTGAGTGAGGTGGGAGGGGTGATGTGGCATTAACACAAGACAGAACAAGAGGGGATATTAATAGGGTATTAAAAGTATCAACACAAGACAGAACAGAAACAATGGGTATTGAATAGAAGTGTTTGTAGAAAGCCTATTGGTCCATATTTCTTGATGCTTCTATATTGGAGCGGAGTCTTGAGGTGGGTAGAATATAGTTGTGCAATAATTGGCTGTTGATTGCTGGTGTTGACTTCTTGATGTGTAGTGCCTCGCAAACGTCAAGCCGCCTGCTATCGCTGTATCTATCGATATATCTGTATCTATCGCTGTATCTATCGATAGATACAGCGATAGCAGTATCGCTGTATAGATGGTCGGTTGCAGGTCTTCTTCCAAGTCGTTGCCTAGGAGAATTTGCACTCCAGGCATGGGAAAAGGCTTTTCCCTGACGGCGACTTGGACTTCTCCGTTCACGTAGGGACAATCCAGGTGGACTCTGGCGAGAGGGTATGGAGTGGTAGCAGTGAGGTCAGTGATGAAGACAGTTTCTCCGGTGTAGACGATGTTGGGCACAGCCGACTTCAAGATGATAGATTGAAGAGCCGCTGTGTCCCTCAAGATCTTCAATTTGAAACGTCCCTCCGGATTTGAACCGTTGGCAGAGACAGTTCCAGTATACAGGTGGTTACTGAAAAGAGAAAGATCATTAGCATTAACACCAACATTCATCACAGGCTTACCGGACTTAGGAGGAGTTGGTTTGGGTTTTTGTGGGTCAGTGGTTCCCTTGTATTGAGACTTACCACACTTGTCTATGGTATGTCCATAGAGTCTACAATACTTGCAGTACAATTGCGAGCCAGCTTGATCGGTACTCACTTTCTCGTAGCTGTACCACGACTTCTTACTGGAGGATGGTTCTGGTGTCAGCCGGTGGATGAGGCTGTAAGTGTCAGCCGACTTAGCACACTTCAGGTAGTCGGTCTCTTCTTTATCTGCTAAGTAGAGACGGACAGGAGGCGGCACACGCCTCAAGAATTCTTCAACAAGCATCAGGTTGACGAGTTCTGTAAAAGTAGAGACATGTGCTGCTTCCAGCCATTTCATGAAATATCTCCGTTTTGTGTTAGCAAACTCAAGGAAGGTAGTGGTACTTGCCTTCAGGTGGTCACGGAATTTCCTTCTATAACTTTCAGTAGAGAGGAGGTAGGCGTCCAACACTGCTTGTTTCAGAGTCTGGTAGTCATTCTCAGACGCCAAAGTACTGAGTGTGACTGCAGCTCTACCTGTAAGATGGACTCTGAGAAGTGTGGCCCATTGGTCGACAGGCCAGCTGAGTTGATTAGCAAGGGTTTCAAAGGTGGTAAAAAACACATCAACTTCTGCTTCTACAAAGGATGGCATTAACTTACTTGCATGTGATATATTAAAACTGACGGGAAGATTGGCAGTAGCTTGCTGGCGTTGAGCGAGGTGTGAAGTTTCCAACGTGTATTCTCGTTCACGACACTCTAGAGCCAGAGTCGCTTGTTGCTTGTCATGTTCGCGTTGCATCTCCAACTCGCGTTGTTTGGTTTCAAGCTGTACGCATTCCCGCTCCTGGAGTGTTTTAAGCTGTACGCGTTCCCGCTCCTGGAGTGTTTCAAGCTGTACGCGTTCCCGCTCCTGGAGCATTGCAACCTCACGTTCCTGGAGGTCGAGTTCACGTTCCTTGTGGGCGATTTCTCGTTCTTGTTCTTCCCTTCGTATGGCAGCTGTTCGTTCTTGTTGTTCGAGGGCTTCCCTTTGTTGTTCGCGGGCTTCCCTTTGCTGCTCACGTTCAATCTTGGCCAGCTCTAGTTTGAGTTTCATCGTTGCCAAATCAGTTTTATCTGCAATATAGTAAGTTTCATGAGTTTCAGAGTCTATCTTACCTTGCTCTAGGAAATGATCCAGCAACAGGTTGTGTATTTCACTCTTGTTGGCTTGGTAGGGAACTGTTAGTTGATACTCATGTGCAAGAGTTTGTAATTCAGTCTTCTTGGCATGACTTAAAGTCCCTATTGCACCTGCTGGATCTGCACGGAAAGCTTGGAGACGTAACATGGTGAAATTAGCAAATAAAGGTACAACGAATATTCAATAGTGAATGTCAGAAACAGGACAACGTGGCAACTGGTACCTATCCTGTGGGATCTTTAACAATTAAAGTTAAGTACAAGATGTTAAATGATTAATTTAAATCAAGGGCGCAGGAAATCTTGTACCCGGTACTCATGTAAGAGGATAAGGGCAAGAAAATCCTACTAACAAATGAAACAGAGTTTCGAAAACAAATGAAACAGTTAATTGCCCCAAAAGTAAAATTGGTAGTCCAAGATTGTAGGCATACCTTGCCGAGTCTCTATAGGACATAAAGCAAGTTTTTCCTACTGAATTTAATATGATACTTACAGAATTAGCGAACTTTTGTGCTCTGAAAAAGTAAGCTAATTCCCTACCGTTGTATGTATCATCATCTCTGACTGACGTGTAGGGGTGCGAGGTGTCAACTGGTGACGAGAACTGCTGCTGAGGTCCCAATTCAGCAACTAAAGTTCGAGCTAGAGGAACTATGGCCCTCTTTGTCCTCCTACAGTCAGATTGCAGAAGATTGGGTGCTCTTGACCCGGGGCAGACCACAGTACCAGGGTACCAATATGATGATCTGTCAAAAATGAGAAATATCCAAGGGACAAAGATGGTAAACACGAGTAATAACACGGAGGGAGAGATGACCAATTAAGAGTATGACTGAGGCCTACAGTCACCACGTAATCCAAAGTTGTCTCACCTTCACCATATGTTACTCTCATAATGCATAATACACCGCACCATATAAAAATGAAATTGAATATGAAAAATAGTAAAAGCTACGTTAACAAAGTTAAATACGCTTACCATAAATTACCACTTGGCACCAGTACCTGAGTGAAGCTCCTAGGACAGTCCCCCATATAATATGTGACGGTAACGCGTTGGTGTTCGGCTGTTCAAAGCTAGGGGTATGGCCTCGTCACATAGAATAAAAAAAAATAGAAAATCTGGAACTTCGTCTGTGGTAAGGTAAGGAGAAGACACACAAAACACAAGTAAATTTTAACAATGGAATTTTAATTACGTTAGATAAACAAAATATGAATAAAATGGACATTCAAATTCGTATAATAAAATCAATCAATCAAAATAATAAGAATAATTAAATGAAAAAATGAAAAGTTACGTTAAGACAAGTGAGCAATAACAAGCTGTGCAATATACAAGAAAATGAGAGGTGCAGGAATATTGGCTTTAAGCTATCACCTCTCTTAGTACACGTAAGCCAAAGCTTACGTCTACCAGGAAGACGTGTTAACCGTATGAAAGCACTGAATATTCTGAGGACTGAGGTCGTGGCGGCCCCAGACATCAAGTAGTATGGTGGGTGAGTGCAGTTGCAGCTGGACCGGCGGCCAATCAGCGAGGAGCCGGCAACAAGACAGGTAGTTTGGCAGTTTGAGGCTGAGCAGGTGTTCCTGGCTGCATACGTTTTGCGCTCTGGCAAACCTTGCCGGTGTTGTTGTTGTTGTTGGACATTTCTTCCATAGTAGTTTTATATAGATGTATCGACGTATTTTTGGAGGGAAGAGCAGGCTCAATCTCTAGAAGGAGATTATCGTCACAATATATATATTATTATATATATATATATATATTATTATATATATATATATATTATTATATATATATATATATATTATATATATATATATATTATTATTATATATATATATTATTATATATATATATATTATTATATATATATATATATATATATATATATTATATATATATATATATATATTATTATATATATATATATATATATATATATATATATATATATATATATATATATATATATATATATATATATATATAGTGGGTTAAAGCATACTAGTTATGCCAGCTA